>NC_052146.1:162640526-162967404 GCF_902713615.1 Scyliorhinus canicula
TCACTAGACACGTGCTTTAAGATATGACCAGTGGTTTTAATCTACTTACTAACAGAGCCAGCCTGTTACCCCGTTGAACTCTCGATGAACTGCAGGCTGGCTCTGGACAAGGGTATTTATACAGTAGTCCGGGGGAGGAGTCATGGGCGGAGCCAAGGGTGGAGCCCTGTACAACTCCTGAGCATTCCAGAGCTACTCCCCCTAGTGGTCGGATAACGCTACTGCGCTTACAATGGTATTGGTAAATCAGTGTGAATTACTAAGTTACATTCACCACAGTACAGACTGTTTGTACCAGATTTTTGACAACACACCCAGGACTGGATGAGATGTATCCAAGGATGTAGAAGGAATTGAGAGAAGTGAGAGTGGAAATTGCAGGCGCTGGCCATAATCTTTCAGTCTTCCCAAGAAGATTCAGGGAAGGTGCAGGAGGACTGGAGAATTGGAAATGGTCAAAAAAGATTGTATGGATAACTTCAGCAATAATAGATCAGTCAGTTTAACATCAGGAGTGGACCAAATTTCTAGAATCAATTATTCAGATAGAATTAGCAGTCACATGGACAAATGAGGGTAGATTTGGAAGAGCCAGTTTGGATTGTAAAGGGGAAATCGTGTTTAATTAACTAGTTTTTTTGAGGAGGTAACAGAAAGGGTCGATGAGGGTAATGTGGTTGTGTGGTGTACTTGGATGTTCAGAAGGCAATTGATACCGTGGCCCCAAAACAGACCTGTGAGAAAAGTTACAGCTTATGGACTAAAAGAGGCTAGTAACAACATGGATACAAAATTGGCTGAATAATAAGAAGCAGGTGGTACTGTCAATGGATATTTTCAGGAGGAGGAGAATTGTAGTGGAATTCCCCAGATGTCAATATAAGGGACCTTTGCTTTTCCTGATATATATTAATAATCTAGGTATTGATGTGCAGGGGACAATTTCAAAGTTTGCAGATGACACAAAATTTGGAAGTATTGTAAACTGAGAAGAGAACTATTGAACCTCAAAAGGACATAGGCAAGTTGGTGGAGTGGACAGGTAGCTGGTAGGTTCATTGCAGAAAACTGTTAGGGGATGCATTTTGGTAGGAAGAACATGAAGAGAACATGGAACCTTATCAACCCTTTGTCCAAGTACAGTGTCTGGGATTCTCCCAACCGGTGACTAAGTGTTGACGCCGGCATAAACACCGGAGTGGTTCATGCCGGCGTCAACGGGCCCCAAAGCACAGCAATTCTGCGGCCCAGAAGGGGTCAGAACAGGCCCCACAGGAAGCGCGGGGATGCGGCTCCAGACCAGCATCAGAGATGCGCACCACGTAATTGACGCAGCGCCGCGGCGCACTCAAATAGACGTGAACCCCCACACACAGCCAACACGGAAAGATGGCCACTCGCCTTTTAATTGACGCGACACACTCAGATAGACGCAACCCACCCCCCATACACAGCCAACGCTTCAAGGTGGCCACCCGCCACGCAGCGCCCCGGTTCAGGGACTGCAACATCGAAACACTCCTGGACGCTGTCGAGCAGAACCTGTACCCTGGACTCGGCGGCATATGTGGAGGGAGGTGGGCAAGGCATCAGCCCCATTGCGCTGACACCCAGGACAGGTGAGCAGTGTCGCAAGATGATGAACGACCTATTCCGAGCAGCCAGGGTGAGTACCCATCACTGAGCCCATGGCACCAGCCCACCTACCTCTCACAAATGTGACACCGCCCCCCCCCCCTCCCCAGGGGGACGGTACAACCCCAGCCGTGACCCACATGGCTGCATTTCACAGCCCTCACCTGCAGCTGCTGTTAACCCTTTGTGGGATATTTCCCTACGTTCTTTCATGTTTCTTCGATCAGGTATTGCCAGACTTCCATGTTTCAAATGACATATCTTTCCATATTTTCAATTACAAGATGTTCTCTCATTAACCACACTGTTACACTTCTGAAAGCTGCCTCTGTGATCTGTCCGATATGTGCAGGGGCGTCAGTGTGGGTGAGGGGTGATGGAACGTTGAGCTCCGGTGAGTGTGAAGTGCCCCCCCCCTCCCCCCCGCGGGTCGTCCACACCACCCCGCCCCCAGCCAGACGACAGGGACATGCGATGCAGTGTCCAGCCCGCATACAGGGACCACCAGGTGGAGGGTGTTACTGTGGCCATGAGTCAGACATTGTCGAACGATGTAGAGCTGATTGTCATCATCCTCCATGCCGTGGACCAGACTTGCTTTCACTAGCAACTGTGTGAGCCCAGCTCGTTCTGCCGCAGGTGCATATGTAATGGAGGGGTGATGTGCATGTGGGTGATTGGTGGTGGGGGGAGGTGGGAGGTGGGCGGTGGTGGTGGTGGGGAGGTGAGGGTGGTCGGTGGTGGGGGAGGTGAGAGTGGTCGGTGGCAGGGGAGGGGTGGTGGGGGAGGTGAGAGTGGTCGGTGGCGGGGGAGGGGTGGTGGGGGAGGTGAGTGTGGTCGGTGGCGGGGAGGTGAGGTGGTCGGTGGCGGGGGAGGTGAGGGGGGCGGTGGCGGGGGAGGTGAGGGGGTCGGTGGCGGGGAGGTGAGGGGGGGTCGGTGGCGGGGGAGGTGAGGGGGGGTCGGTGGGTTGCGGGGAGGTGAGGGGGGTCGGTGGCGGGGGAGGTGAGGGGGGTCGGTGGCGGGGAGGTGAGTGGGGGTCGGTGGCGGGGGAGGGGGGGGGGGGAGGGGTGGGTGGTGGGGTCGGTTGGCGGGGGAGGCGAGGGGGGGTCGGTGGCAAGAGGGGGAGGCGAGGAGGGGTCGGTGGCGGGGAGGCGAGGGGGGGTCGGTGGTGGGGGAGGTGAGGGTGGTCGGTGGTGGGGGAGGTGAGGGGGGTCGGTGGTGGGGTCGGTGGTGGGGGAGGTGAGGGGGGTCGGTGGTGAGCTGGTGCCGTACTGTGCTGTCCATGCCAATGCTCAGCAAACACCCCCCCAGTCGGTGAAACATGCGTCTATCACCTCCTCCCGTGCTCACTGGCCCAGCCGGTGGTGTTGGGTAGCTTCACGTCCCTGTCCAGCCCCATGTCCCAACATTGTTTCCCCTCCCCCCCCCCCCCCCCCCTCCTCATTCCCCTCATCTGGAGAGGAGTGCCCTTCGTCGTGATCCTCCTCCTCCTTCTCCTCCTCCAGCACATTGCCCCTCTGCTGGGCTAGTATTGTGGAGGACGCAGCAGACCACAATGATGCGGCCGACCCGATCCGACGGGTACTGGAGGCCCCTCCAGAGCTGTCCAGGCACCTGAAGCGCATCTTCAGCATCCCAAAGCACCTTTCAACCACACACCCCTGGTCTCACAATGGGCAACATTATAGCGGTTCTACGTGTCGGTCTGTGGCCTCCGTACAGGCGTCATCAGCCACGACCGCAACGGGTAACCCCAGTCGCCCAGGAAATAACCCCGCAGCCAGGGGGGGCTGTTCCTCGAACATGGCGGGGATGAATGATTGGGCCAATATGAACGCGTCATGTACATTGCCCAGGTACAGGGCGCAGGCATGCAGGATCTTCATCTGGTGGTCACAGACCACCAGAACGTTCATGGAGTAGGTCCCCTTCTTATTCATGAACATCGCCCTGTTATCCAATGGTGGCCGCATGGCGACGTGCAACCCATCAATCACCCCCTGGACCATAGGTATCCTGGCAACCGCGGCGAAGCCTGCTGAACGGGCTTCCTGGTGGGCGTGGTGCACGGGGATCTGAATGTACCGGTCCACATGTCATAGAGGGTGTCAGTCACAGTACGGATTTACCGGTGCACCGACACTTGGGAGATGCCTGACAGGTCCCCACTCGGCGAATGGAAGGACCCCGTCTCGTAGAAGTTCAGGGCGACTGTCACCTTAACGGCCACTGGGTGAGGGTATCTTTCCCCCCCCACAGTCCCACGAGGTGCCAGGTGTGCCAGTGGCAGATATGGGCGACAGTTTCCCGGCTCATCCGGAGTCTCCTCCTGCATTCCCTGCCCGGGAGGTCCTGGAAGGACATGCGGGGCCGGTACTCACGAGGCCTCATCAGGCGCCTATGTGGCCGTGGTACCGCCACTTCCTCCCCCTCTCCTCCTCCTCGGTATCCTCGTCCCGTGACTCCCCCTTGCCGTGGTCCTCCTCCTCCTCCCGCGCCTGTCCAGCAGGTGGCCCTCCAGCCTGAGCGGCTGCCAGCTGCCCCACTGTGGCCCCCTCCTCTGCTGCAGCCTCCGCCACCTCCCTGTCACGCCCCTGCTCCAGCTCCCACAGGGCTTCCGCAGGGCAGCGGCCCCCGCCACGGCGGCCAACAACGCTGGAAGATGCCCAAACATTAGGATCTGCAGGGGATGGAGGTAAAGTTTCATCATGGCGCATACCAGGTGCTATGGGCTACATGGTCGCTCCGTTTGGCAGCTCACGCCATAGCCACGCATGCCCCCCACCTCTGCCCGCACGCTCTGTGCCCCGACTCCTGTCGCTCGTCCCTTCTGCCAGGACCACCGTCTGATGGCACTGCCCTCACCGGGGGCTGCCGCGGGTGTGACCCTGGATTTACCCGCCGGTGGGTGCCGCCAGCTGGGTGGGTGGGGGGGGGGCCCGTGGAGATTCCGGCACACATCCGAACAGCTGGAAGCCTGGGCTGAGCCAGTGCCTGGAGTGGGTGTCCATCACCGTGGCTACCGTAATACCGTCCGTGGTGTTGGCTCCACCCTGTCATGGCGGGCTCTGCCCGGCCGCCACGGCTGTCTGCCCCACCCTCCCAGACACCAACCCTCCTCCCCCCCCAACACTGGGGGCCCTCCCTCCCCACCCTCCCGCAGCCACGGTCGTGCCGCCTCGCCGTCCTGTGTTCCTCAACGCCGACCCCTACCTCCTCCGGCCGCAGCGCCAGCCAGCACAACCGGTTGACGCTTTTCTAAAGCATGTTTGAACGCCATGCGGGCCGCAGTATGGCTGGGGGCTCAGAGAATCGCACGTCGGGCTACTTCTGCCGATTCTCCGGGCCGCGAGGCATTCGCACGGTTTTAGCCTGTTCGGAAGTCTGCGTCCCAGCGTCGGACCGGCGTTGCGGGCCGTCTCGTCATGAACGCCGATTCTCCAAGCCGCTGCTGGCTCGGAGAATCCTGGCCAGTATGTCTACAGATTCCCCTCTATCCAAAACACCTTCAAAAAATCTCACAAATTGGTTAACCCTGTTTACCTTTTTGTAAAACTATGCTGACACTTCTCAATGACCTTGGGCTAGCCAAAGTGCCCAGCTATAACCGACTTAATGATCAATTCTACCACCTTTCCCATGGCAGACATCAAGCTGACTGGTCTATAGTTTCCTGTTTTCTGTATCCCTCCCTTCTTGAATAGAGGGGATGTAATTACTACTTTCCAGTCTGATGGAACCCTTCCAGAATCTGACAATATTTTGGAAAATTAACACCAAAACATCCAGTGTCTTGTTAATCACCTCTTTTAAATCCCTAAGATGAAGTTTATAAAGAACCGGAGACTTGTCATCCCGCAGCTCCCCCAGTTTGCTCAGTACCACTTCCCTAGTGATTATAATTTCACCAAATTCCTCTCTCCACTCCACCTCCTGTTTTACAGGTATTTCTGGACATGTTTCCTGTATCTTCTACAGTGAAGACAGAAGCAAAATCTTTGCCAGTGCATCACTATTGATCAATCCCCTAGCCTCGTATCCTAATTCCCTTCACCTAGCTCGGCTTTCACGCCTGTAACAGTGTTGGCTTCCAAAGACTGAAGACCAAGGACTTGTAACAAACAACAGTTTATTCACTAGTCTGAGCAGCTCCTATATGCTTGCGCTCTGTGCTCTGGGGAGAACACCTGCACTTGTGTCACGTGACCCCTGAAGTTAACCCAGTCATTGCGGAATAAACGACTCTTATTCCAAAGGCCAGGCACTGACTAGTGGGGTACTGTCGGGATCTGTGCTGGGAACTGCTAGCGGGCAAATGTCTACCTTAGTGCACCACTTGGCGTGGGCAGAGAATTGGAATATGAGCCCCAGGAAACGTTACAATCTGTTTTGACTTGTGACCTGGTTGAGTATACCTTTCACATCATAATACTAATTTCACTTATTGGATTTCAGTTGAAACATAGCACAGGCTAACATACAGCAGATGAACTTAGACAAGTTGTTACCTTGTAACACATTAATAAGCCTGAGTTGGCTCGGTGCCAACACCCTGATTTATTGAAAACCAGGAAAACCATTCCGTACAATCCACCTTCATGGAACATTGCTGAAAGAGTTTCATTCCAACAATGCTGCATTGTGCAAATTCACCTGCACATCAAACCTAGGTTTAATCATTCACCTGAGGACTGCTGGTGACAAACAATTAAAAATGTACAGTTCCTACAATTGCAGAAGGAGGCCATTTGGCCCATCAAGCCAACCCAGTGAAAGAACACCTCACCCAGGCACATTCCCCCCCCCCCCCCCCCCCCCCCATCCACATAGCCCCGTCTCATGTAGGCATCACGGTGGCACAGTGGTTAGCACAGTTGCCTCACAGCTCCAGGGACTCAAGTTCGATTCCCGGCCTGGGTCACTGTGTGCGCAGAATCTGCACCTTCTCCTTGTGTCTGCGTGTGTTTCCTCCGGGTGCTCCCACAGTCCCACAGTCCAAAGATGTGCAGGTTAGGTGGATTGGCCATGATAAATTGCCCTTTAATGTACAAAACGGTAAGGTTGAGTGATGGGGATAGTATGGAGGCGTGGACTTAAATACGGTGCTCTTTCCAAGGGCTGGTGCAGATTCAATGGGCCGAATGGCCTCCTTATGCACTGTAAATTCTATGATTCTATGATTCTATATCATGATTACATATCTTTGGAAACTAAGGGAAAATTGAGCATGGCCAATCCACCCAACCTGTGCATCTTTGAACTGTGGGAGGAAACCGAAGCATCCGGAGGAAACCCATGCAGACACGGGGAGAACGTGCAGACTCCGCACAGACAGATGAATGAAATGAAATTAAAATCGCTTATTGTCACGAGTAGGCTTCAATGAAGTTACTGTGAAAATCCCCTAGTCGCCACATTCCGGCGCCTATCCAGGGAGGCTGGTACGGAAATCGAACCGTGCTGCTGGCCTGCTTGGTCTGCTTTAAAAGCCAGAATTTAGCCTGGTGAGCTAAATGGCCAAGGCTGGAATCGAACTTGGGTCCCTGGAGCTGTGAGGCAGCAGTGCTGACCACTGTGCCACCAAGCTGCCCAATAGGAACATGGGGTGGGATTCTCCGAGCCTCCATGCCAAAATCAGGATCAGCGCGGGGGCGGAGAACGGATATTGACTCCGATATCCGGCGTGATGCCACTCCCGCTATTCTCTGGTCCCCGGAGAAGCGCCGTGAATCGCGCATGCGCAGTTTACGCGGCTTGGGTAGGGGGCCATTGACAGAGCTCAACCCCCCCCCTCCACCGAGATTCTCCGACGACAACTGGCCAAGTTCCTGATGGCATGGTTCTAACCACGTTTTATCTGTCTGAACGGCCAAGGCAGCTGCGGAGTCAGTCTGCAGCCGCCCTGGTGGGGGGGGGCAGCGGAATCCTTCTGATCTGTTAGGCAGGTTGGTTCGGTGTGGACGGCACTCGATGCAGGGAAGCCAGAAACAGACGTCTAACACTGGAGAAAATCCAACACTGTTTTATTCAATGATAGAACTAACAAACATATTCAGCTGTGCGTCGACACTATACTGAACCGACTGGAAACCTAGTACTAGCCTGACCAGACTTACTAGCTACCGCATGGTGTTTGCACTTGCTAGCTTGTGGACTCTGACTGTCTCAGTGGCTGGGTCCAGAGAGAGATGGAAACCTAGTGCCCTCTGGCTTTATAGTGGTTGTGTCCTGTCTGGTGATTGGCTGCATTGTGCTGTATGCTTACTGGTCATCCTGTGTGTCAATCACTGCCTGTCTGCATCTCATTATATACATGAGTGGATATCATGACATCTCCCCCCCTTTTTTTTAGATAATTAAATATATATACATATGCTTGACTATATACAAAAGGTGTCTAAATGAACGTATATACATAGGAAGGTGTCAATAATGCAGATACATGGTAAACAAAACAATATTTACAGAGGTTAAATCGATGAAGTCACAAAATGTACAAGAGTTCAGTCTACAGATTCAGTCTCTGTGGTGGGCGATGAATTCTTGTCGATCGCCGCAGAGGCGGATCGGGAACCGCCAGCACGTGGATAGGCAGGATTGCTGCCATCGCGGTGGTCACAGGGGCTGGCAGGATTACTGGTGGATCGGTGGCCTCGTAGTAAGGTATATCCGGAGGAAGCATCATAGGCAGCGGGGCACTTCGGTCACGTGGAACTCTTCGCAGTGCCCGTCTGTTGTGCCGTAGCAGGGAGCCATCAGCCATGCGGACAAGGAAGGATCTCGGGGCCACTTGTTTGATCACAACAGCTATGGCTGACCAGCCGCCCTCAGGCAACTGGACACGAACATGATCATTTGGGACCAGCTCGGGTAGATCCGTGGCTTGAGCATCGTATGTGACTTTCTGTTGGGCCCGTGACTGCTGCATTTTCTGTACGACCGTGAGGTGGTCAAGGTCTGGAATATGGATGGCTGGAACTGTGGTCCTCAGAGTGCGACTCATGGGCATCTGCGCTGGAGACAACCCAGTGGACAGTGGGGTTGCCCTGTATGCCAGCAGCGCCAGGTTGAAGTCGGAGCCGGAGTCTGCCGCTTTGCACAGCAACCACTTTACAATATGGACCCCTTTCTCGACCTTCCCGTTTGACTGCGGGTAGTGGGGACTGGAGGTTACGTGACGGAAGTTGTAGGACGGTGCAAAATCAGACCATTCCTGGCTGTAAAAGCATGGACCATTGCCACTCATTACCGTGAGCGGTATCCCATCCCTGGCGAACGTTTCTTTGCAGGCTTTGATTACTGCCTTCGACGTGAGGTCGGGCAGTTGCACCACTTCTGGGTAACTGGAGAAGTAGTCGACCAGGAGTATGTAGTCACGCCCCTTGGCATGGAAAAGGTCGACACCTACTTTAGACCACAGAGAGGTGGTTGAACCTTTTGACAGGTGGGGCAGTTGAGGATTGTGTCGGCAATGTCCTGGTTAATGCCCGGCCAATAGACCGCCTCCCGAGCTCTGCGTCGGTATTTCTCAACCCCAAGGTGATCCCCATTGAGTTGGCCCAGCACCATGGCCTGCATGCTCTGAGGAATTACGATCCTATCGAGTTTCAGAAGGATTCTCTCCACCACCGTCATCATCTTTTACGTTATAGAACTGGGGACATTGTCCCTTCTGCCAGCCATGGGTAAGGAGCTGCATCACACGCTGCAGCAGAGGATCCTTGGCCGTTTCCTCACGAATTTAGACCACCCGTTCGTCAGAGGCCAGAAGGTTGGTGGCACACAACTGCACTTGTGCTTCTATGTGGCAGATGAAGTCACTTTGTTTAGACAGTGTGGTAATGGATCTGGATAGGGCATCTGCAATGATCAGCTCTTTGCCTGGCGTGAAGACAGGTTCGAAGTCGTAGCGGCATAGCTGAAGAAGAATTCGCTGTAACTGAGGTGTCATGTCATTTAAATCCTTCTGGAATTATGTGGACCGTGGTCCGTTTCTACCGTGAATTTTGGCAGGCCATAAAAGTAGTCGTGAAACTTGACTATCCCTGTCATTTGGTTGTAGCAGTAGCGACCGAATGGGGTGTTGAACGTGCACAGCTTGCGACTGGACGTGTCCAGCTGTATTTGCCAAAAACCCTTGGAGACGTCCAGCTTAGTAAAGAACTTGGCATGAGCCATCTCACTGGTCAACTCTTCACGTTTCGGGATCGGGTAATGCTCCCGCATGATGCTGCGGTTTAGATCCTTCAGGTCAATGCAAATGCGGAGCTCCCCTGATGGCTTCTTTACGCAGACCATGGCTCTGTGACCTTCAATCTGATGCCCTGGTCTTGGAGGTCCTGTAGTTGCTTCTTCAGATGATCCTTGAGGGGTGCCGGCACCTGGCGTGGTGCATGAATGACAGGGATGGCTTTCAGCTTGAGAAGGATTTTATATCGGTATGGGAGCGTGCCCATTCCATCGAATACGCTGTGGTACTGTGTGATAATGTCATCTATGTCGGCTTGCAAGTTTCCATCGGGCGAGGCCGTCGCCGGTGACAATGACATGGTGTGGACTTGCTGAACCAGTTTCAGGAGCTTGCAGGCGCGAGCACCGAGCAGGAACGCCCTGTCAGGCCTGACGATTTCAAACCGCAGTGTTGCCTTGATCGCCTTATTGGATACCCCTAGTTGACATGAGCCACAGGCAGCTATGGCATTGCCATTGTAGACAAGGAGCTGGCAGGCTGGTGGAAGAATGTTTGGTCCTGCTGGTGTCGAGGTCGGATTTTGAGATGAGGTTTGCCAATGCGCCGGTGTCAAGTTTAAAGCGGATGCGGGCCTTGTTAACTGTAAGGACAGCACACCACTCGTCGTCAGGATCCACACTGAGGATCAAGAGGCGTTTTGCCGTTGTGGTGGATGGCAGCACATGTGTAGTTCTGATGCCCACCCAATATAGAGACTTGAGGCACTCAGCATCAGGATCTGTTGGGCTGTCGGGATCGGAATCTGGCATGCCTTGCTGTATTGAGCGGACACTTCTGCGCCGCAGCTGGGACCGCTGGGCGGTGAAGCAGATCTGCAAAGGGCTGCGTGGTGGCCAAGCTTGCCACACTGTAGACACCGGCGTCCTTTTGCCGGACATTGCCGCTTTAAATGGGCGGAGCCACAATTCGGACACGTCATTACATCGACGTCAGCGTGTTCCGTGCAACTTCGCGCATGCGCAGTGCGGTCGGTCGACGTACGCACCTGCGCAGTCGGGTCTCGTCGTCCACTCGGTCGTTGAGCACATGTGCAGGGACCCGGGAAAAGCGCGCAAAACAGCCACTCTCTTTGATGCTCAGGCCCTGCATCTGTGCGATGGCCTGCACCCATTCTGCCTCATGGGAGGCCAACTTTGCAGTCTCTGCCGCCCTGATGTGGGAATAACGATTCTCAGCATGCTCATGGACAACGCACGTCTCGATAGCGACAGAGAGGGTCAAGTGTTTGACTTTCAGGAGCTGCTGCCGAAGGGAGTCGGAGTGGACCCCGAAAACGATCTGATCCCGGGTCATGGAATCAGCCGTCGAGTCATAGTTACATGGCTGCGCTAGGAGGCGGAGATGGGTCAAGAAGGACTGAAAAGGTTCATCCTTACCCTGAAGCCTCTGCTGGAAAACTCTCAATGCTCTCAAACATTCAAAGCTCTCATTCACCTCAATGTCGCAGTGGCTGTCGAACTTCAGCAGGACTGTTTTGAATTTTGTTTTGTCTTCGCCTTCTGCGAACATAAGGGAGTTGTAGATATGGATGGCGTGGTCCCCCACGGTGGAGAGAAATAGCGCCATCTTCCTGGCATCCGATGCTGCTCCGAGGTCGGAGGCCTCGATGTACAAGAGGAACTTTTGCTTGAAGATCTTCCAAATGGCGCCGAGGTTGTCGGAGATGCGGAGCTGCGGAGGAGGCTGGATGTGTTCCATTTCACCGGATGGCTGCTTGCTGGTCAATGCTGATTCCTCGAGGTAAGTCCGCCAAGATCAGTAACACTCTGGTACCATGATGTGTTAGGCAGGTTGGTTCGGTGTGGACTGCACTCGATGCAGGGAAGCCAGAAACAGACGTCTAACAGAAAATCCAACACTGTTTTATTCAATGATAGAACTAACAATCATATTCAGCTGTGGGTCGACCCTATACTGAACTGACTGGAGACCTTGTAGTAGCCTGACCAGACTTACTAGCTACCGCATGGTGTTTGCATCTGCTGGCTCGTGGACTCTGACTGTCTCAGTAGCTGGGTCCAGAAAGAGCGGAAAACTGGTGCCCTCCGGCTTTATAGTGGTTGTGTCCTCTCTGGTGATTGGCTGCATTGTGTTGTATGCTTACTGGTCATCCTGTGTGTCAATCACTGCCTCTCTGCATCTCATTATCTACATGAGTGGATATCATGACATCTTCACCGTAGGGGGGGGGGGATCTCACGGCTAGCGCTCGGGGACCTCCGATCCGCGGGCGCACACAATCTGGGGGGGCCTATATTTTTGGGCCAGTCTGCCATGTCACGCGGGGCGGCCACCGAAGGCCGTCGCCAGGCGCATGTGTGGACTCCCAACCGGAAGTGCAGGACTCCGTATCAGCAGCCAGAGCTGTGAGGAGTGTTCCGGAGCCCTGCTAGCCCCCTTCAGGTCGGAGAATTGCTCAGGGCTTTCTTCAGAACTGGACTTTCTGACACTGGAGTGGGGACATAGCCCCATTATCAGAGAATCCTGCCCATGGTTTTCTGCATTTTCTCCAAGTGCCAAACTATTTCAATTCTTGTGCAGATTTTTCTTTGTAGATTTATAAGGTTCATATACATGTGACGTGTTTTTGCACCCTCTCTATATGACCAGTGCACTGACCCTGTGTTAAACAATCCACACATTGCATACAGAACAAACTGCATCAGCTAAAACCTAGACAAATCCAAGGCACAAAATATTGCTGATGTGAACAGATGTGTGAAACGTACTCAAATTTTGTCATGATCACTGAGAGGTGCATAACAGCCAGTCCCCAAGGCAGCATAACGTCAAAGAGGTCTCAAAAGAAGGATTGCGTGGCAATTGCCCAGGAAGTTCAAATGTCTGTTAGGAAATTATCCCGCAGTGGGAACAATTGTTCTGACTGTCTTACACGAATAGATATTCAGGAAAATTTAGAAAACTTAAAAGCACCTGTAGCCCTGGGTAACTATAATACTGACCACCCCCGGCCCCTCATGGGATCCCTGGCTACCCATCAATCCTCCACTAGCCCAGAAACATCCCAGGCAGCCCTCCCCACACAATACAGGACCCTACTAACACCCACTCCCCAACTAGTCCCCCCCACCCTGGGACTGCACCCCCTCTCCCTCCACTAACCACGCAACGCCACCAATAACTACCCCACCCTCACCACCTGACCCCCCCCCGCGACTGACCAGGTATCATCGACTAGCATAGATCATAGAATCCCTACAGTGCAGAAGGAGGCCATTCGACCTATCGAGTCTGCAGCGGCCCTTGGAAAGAGCACCCAACTTAAGCTCCACACCTTCACCCTATCCCCACAAATCAGTAACCCCACCTAACCTTTCGGACACTAAGTGTCAATTTCGCATGGCCAATCCACCTAACCTTTGGGACTGTGGGAGGAAACCAGGGCGCCTGGAGGAAACCCACGCAGACACGGGGAGAAAGCGCAAACTCCACACAGACAGTCATCCAAGGCTGGAATTGAACGCAGGTCCCTGTAGCTGTGAGGCATCAGCGCTAACCACCGTGCCACTGTGACCCCAATTCCCATCTGAACTCCGACTTCCGCACCCCCATCCTACCAACTTATCCTATGTACTTAGTTTCTACTAGGCATCAAAGAGTGGCTAGACCACTTAACCTACCTGCTTTCAAACAACTGTAAAAAAAAACAGGGGCAGGGCTTCCTTTCCCCCATATCTCCTGCGCTTGACTGAAGTCCTTGAAACCCGTTGTGTTGCAGCTGTCTCAATTGGCCCGAGTCGGCAGTTTGGGGGCAAAAGGTATGACTTCAATCCAAGCTCTTATCATAGAATTTACAGTGCAGAAGGAGGCCATTCTGCCCATTGAGTCTGCACCGGCTCTTGGAAAGAGCACCCTACCCAAGGTCAACACCTCCACCCTATCCCCATAACCCAGTAACCCCACCCAACACTAAGGGCAATTTTGGACACTAAGGGCAATTTATCATGGCCAATCCACCTAACCTGCACATCTTTGTGACTGGGAGGAAACCGGAGCACCCGGAGGAAACCCACGCACACACGGGGAGGATGTGCAGACTCCGCACAGACAGTGACCCAAGCCGGAATCGAACCTGGGACCCTGGAGCTGTGAAGCGATTGTGCTATCCACAATGCTACCGTGCTTCCCCTTAAGTTCATCTGCCTTACCTGTTATATTTTCCACATTGAAACAAATGCACTTCAGACCAGCAGTCTCACTGTGCTCAACAATTTCTCCCTGCCAGCTCTCCCTCTTAATATTTCATATCTGTTCTTGTTAGAAATAAACAGTTTAAACTTACAAACCTGGGGACTTTAATTACTGGACAGCCAAGGGCCAAAGACTTCATGAATTTTGACAAGAATGATGGTTAATTCACTTGTATTGTGACTCTGCGAAGCGTGGGACTGGAACTGACCGCCCAGGCTGTCGTAACACTATGTCACATTTCATGTCCCATTCACGTTCAATGTTTTCTCCTCGAAACGGGGTATACCGCTGATTTGAAATTGAGATCAATTTCAACCCTAACCCTGACATGGTATCATGAGCAGGGTTATCACATTATGCCAAATGACTTAAGTCTTAATCAACAATCTTAATTTGCTGATTTAAATTATAGGTGAAATTGAATAATCTGCGTACTGTGTTTAAATGTCCATTAATCTAATCAGGGAGGCATCTCTTCTTTAATTTCTCTGCTTTCTGGTGAGTTTGTTTTACCATGTTACACTCTCTACATCATGCACTCTGAGCTATCTCTGTATTAACAGTTCAATCTTCTTCGATGAGCTGGGCCATCTTTTTACAATTCACATCGGGAGCGGAGCTGAGCGGGAGAAATCCGGAGTCTGGGAAGGTAAGTGGTATAAAACAGCTTACCTCAGGGATCTGCGGCCTTCACATCGGGAGTGGAGCTGAGCAGGAGAATTCCGGAATGCAGTCTGGGAAGGTAAGTGGTACTCTGTGTCTCTCTCTGTGTCCTGTACAAGAAGGACGGGTTGCATCTAAACTGGAGGGGCACCAATATCCTGGCTGGAAGGAAAACATTATAGCTGTACTGCGGGAGGACACCTCACAGGGCTCATACAATGAGGCAATCCAGGTAAAGCGCAGGAACATGAAAGGGGCAATCACAATGTTGAGGGTTTATTAAAGCCCCCCACCTGCTAGTGAGAGATAGAGGAGCAGATCGGTGGAGAGATTTTGGATAGATGCTGTTGTATCTGTGCAATTCAGATACTTCAACCAGCTCCTTAATTAAAGTTTACCCAGATGTCTTTATTTATGAGTAGAACAAAGTATGGACATGGATATAATGCAACACACTTTATTAATTATAGTTAATCCGTACATTACCCACTATACATCCAGGAAACATCCAAGATTCGACTATACTACCCGTAAAGGTGGTTTGGTAAGTTGTAGATCTCATCCCTGAGTCCCTCTGGTTCCTCTTTGTAAAGGTAATTCTTGCTGGCTGTTTCCTGCTTGCTTGCCTCTTTCTGGTCTGGTCAGGGTCACCTCACACACCCAGCCTTTGCTTTGAGTCTTTGCTTTGGGTCTTTGCTTCTTTTGCTTCTTCTGTTCATTCTGCCTCTTCTGCTCCTTCTGCTTGCTCTGCCTCTTCTGCTCCTTCTGCTTGCTTTGCCTCTTCTGCTCCTTCTGCTTGCTCTGCCTCTTCTGCTCCTTCTGCTTGCTCTGCCTCTTCTGCTCCTTCTGCTTGCTCTGCCTCTTCTGCTCCTTCTGCTTGCTCTGTTCCTTCTGCTTGTCTCTGAGATGCCTACTTTTATCCCCCTCCACTTGCTTTTCCAGAAACTCCTCTGGCTTCCAGCCAATGAAGTCTCGGGAGGTGGGGGGGGGGGGGGGGGGGTCCTAGCAGCCGTTGTTCCGGTTGATGACTGTTTGACAGGCTACCTGGGCCTGCCTCTGGTGGTGTGGTGTGCACATGACATGTTCCCATATAAGGTACCAGTAGATACCCTTGATGACGGAAAGTCCGGCTCGATCTGGGCTACAAACATCAGACTTCCTGAGGCTTGACTGCAGTATGATTTTAAAATGACCACATTCCCTCCTCTTGATCCAGTGAGCGTCAGCGAACCAGATTACACAATCCTTACCACAATCCACAAACCACCTCAACAAGCAAGTGCCCCGAATCCGGGTTTTACAGTATCATCCCAAACCCACAATAATAACAACAAATTGAAGAAAAAATGAAGAAACAATATATCAAGGTTCTTGATTGCCAAGTCTTTCCAAATCTCTGATGGTCCTTTCTGAGTCCAGGTGTTTTAGGAATCCTTTCTTCCATTGGGCGAATTCGGACAATGCGATACACTGCCTTAAGTAGGAGTCCTGTAATATCGAGGTGTGACAGAATGCGGTTCTGCGGAGATCAAGGTAACACCTGTTTATTCTTATTAATACCTGATTCTCTTTTTCTCTTTTATTTACTAGAATGTCAAATGACCCTTTTTTTTAAATAAAGAAATAAATAAGTAAATGATTAGTAAAATCCCAATAGACATACGAATGGTTGGTTGGTAATCAGTAACATTACATTTTCCACCCCACAACCAAACTGTGGTGTGTCGGGAGATCATGGAAACAATAGAATGTGGGCAGATAAAAGCCCTTTCCAATTGGGTGATGTGTGGAGTGGGCTGATAAAGCAATTTACAATTTGGAGCATGATGTCCCAGTTCCTTCTCGATGGAGGGAACCTCCGTGGACGGGCTTTGGCTGCCGGGTACCCGCTGCATTACCACCTCTGGTAGTGAGCGCTGGGTCAGGCGGTATTGTGGGTCTCTGCACTTTCGACGCCATAACAGGTGACCTTTTCTGGTTCCCCTGTGTCCTTTTGGCCAACATCCCCTCAGACGAGGCCTTCTTCCTAACGTCTGGTGAATCGGAGCTGGGATCGGTCAGGCTGGGATCGATTCCGGAGGTATAGGGTGCAGGTCCTGGAGTACAGGGTGTGGTTTAAGTAGTTCTGGGACTCCAAAATCCCCTCTAGTCTGTTGACGGAAGTTCTGCTGCGAGCAAAATGCCTTCATCTGGTTGATATGATACCATCCAGATTTCTTGGGGCCCACCAATACCTTGGAAGCAGAGGGGCTGGCCTTATCTGTCACCGGATAGGGTCTAGCGTATTTGGGGGCCTGGTCGCTCCTATGGGCCTGTTTCAGGCCCTCGACCTTGGTCTGACTGACACTCACAGCTTCAAAGTGTTCAGTGACGGGTGGTGATCAAAATTCTCCCTCCCGGGCACTTTGTTTGACTAATCAATCCGCTCTTCCATTCCCAAGTGTGGAGGTGCGGTGGTGGGCTTTGACTTTTATTATTCCATACTCTACCTTGGGTGGTGTGGGAAATGAATCTCAATAATGGGGCTGATGGCAGAGGCTTTCCATCCGCCGAGATAAATCTCCTAGCTGCCCATAGGGACATAAAATCCATTAAACTGTTGAAGACATACATACTATCTGAATGTATGTCTGCTGGCGTGGGAAACAAGGTCGGGGCGGCTGACTACATAAGCTATTGCTGCGAGCTCTGCAGCCTGGACACTCGGGTGCAGGAGGTTTTAGGGCTTCCTCCCTCAAGGGCTTGCGTTCGTGGTCTTCCACGTTTTCCTGTTTCCCTCCTCCACCATGGAGGATCCATCAACATAAATCTTTCACGCTGTTCTGAGTCTGGCTCCCCTGGTTTCCCCCCCCAATTTGTTGAGGCAAAAACGGCCCCTTAGGGTCATTTACTGCGGGAATCAGGCATTTGTGATGCTCCCCCTGTAATCTCATTATTTGGCTATCCTTGCCTTCTCTAATTTGATTAAATCTACGACAAATGATCACAGCAATGGCCATCATCAGCAACAGCCCCAAAGAAAGAAGGAAGAGGAGAGCCAGTGTATGACCCCAGCAATATTCTCCTTCGGATCCTAGATCCAATTTTGGGGCTTTGCCCCACTGTAGCCATTTGGGCCATTTACTGTTTCCATATGCGTGGAGGGTATCCTCCCACTTGGCATGGCTGGCCATCACTATTCTGCCAGGATTTGGTGAGGGGTGGAGTGAGAAAACAATTGGAATAAGGATCTGGTTTACACTAAATTCCCTCCCACAGAGTTCTTTCGAGTCCAGCAACTATCCTCGATCTTTTCTAAAGTTTGTACTCCTCACGTTCCAGTCACCTGGGGCTGGAATCTCCAATTTTGAGACGAAGTGCTGACGCTGGAGTCGCAACCATGGTGTTTTATGACAGCAAAAACGGTGCAACAGGTGCACCAATTCAGCAACTCTAAATGGGCTGGCACCATCGCCACGTGGAACGCGTAAAGTGAAAATAGGTCATTTGAAACATGGAAGTCTGGCAAAACCTGACCTGAGGGTACATGAAAAAATGTTGGGAAAAATCCCACGAAGGGTTAACAGCAGCTGCAAACGAAGGTTTTGAAATGCAGATAGCCTTTATCAAACAGACGTAATGAAAACAGCTTGTGACTGCTCAAGCTATAAAACTGATGCCTGTCTTTCAAGTTAAAGCTGATTGAACTTTTAGTTACATGGAGAGAAACAATATTTTGCACCTTCTTTGAAGTTAATTATTTTAGTAAGCAGTTATTAAAGAATTGGCAACGTCGTCCGGACTGGCATCCAGTGCAGGAAGAAACTGCATGACCTACTCAGGGCAGCCAGGGTGAGTAGGTAGCACTGTGCCCCTGGCACCAACACCCCTCTCCCCCCACACGCATGTAACCCGGACCTCCCCCCCCCCCAGGGGAGGGCCGAACCCCCACCCTGCCCCACATGCCAGCACCCATGCCAGTCACAATGGCCGGGTGCCCTGGCCACTGATGCCATCATCTACCCAACCCCTGGGCTGCATGCGTCAGACTGTTTAACAGTGTCGTTATTTGTGCTTGCAACCCCCCCCCCCCCCCCCCCCCCCCCCCCAGGAGAAGGCCGTGCACAGCTGCCTAGAGCGGAAGAAGAGCGGAGGGGGACCGCCATACCTGCGGCCCCTCACCATGCCCGAGCAGAGGGCACTGGACGTGATCCCTGGCCTGGAGGAAAGGGAGGTGGCCGATGCAGAGGTCGTCAGCGGGCGAGCAAGTGAGACCCCGCTTAGTTGCGTATCCCCATGATATCTGTGTGGACACCACCCCCCACCCGTGCTTCTCCTTGTAGTTCCCCTGAGATCCCTCCTCTCTTCCTCCCCCCTCCCCCCAGAGTTGTGTGTCCCTGTCTGTCATCTCTAATCTCTCACTTTTTCCCTACTCGGTGCTGGCCTTGAACAGGTCTTGGAACAGGCCGACGATCTGCCCCCGTGCTTTGAGGAAGCCTTCTTCCGGTCCTCTGATGGTGTATTTCATCTTCTCCAAATGGAGAAATTCTGAAAGGTCAGTTAGCCAGTCTGCAGCTGTGGGTGATGCTGCTGATTGTCGGCTGAGCAGGATTCTCCAGCGTGCGATTAGGGAAGCGAAAGCTAGAGCATCGGCCCACTTCCCGCTGTGTAGCTTTGGCTGTTCCGATACCCCAAAGATTGCCACTCTCAGGCATGGCTCCGCCCTTTCCCCCCACAACCTAGACATTGCCTCGAAGAAGACTGTCCAGAACCCTACAAATTTGGGACAGACCCATTCGGGTTCTAGTCAGGAGCACTTGAACTGTATGAGGCTGAGCCTTGTGCATTGAAGAGGTAGAATTGGCCCTGCTCCGTGCTTCACTGCAGAGTCCCCAACCCACTTCTGTCCTCAGTTCGTCTCCCCATTTTCTTCTGGCTTCGTCCAATGGCAGTCTTGCCCTGTCCAGTAGCTGTCTGTAGATTTTCCCACAGTTTCCCCCTTCCTTACTGTCCGTGTTTATCAGGTCCTCTAGTAATGTGGTCTCCGGGGCCCTGGGGTATCCTACCGTCTCCCTGCAGAGAAAGTGCTTTACCTGCAGGTGTCTGAGTTCCTGTTCTGCCGGTAGTTCTAGTTCATCTGTCAGTTTGCTCAGTGTCGCCAGTCTGTTCCCCCATGCAAAAGTTCCTGACTGTCAGCGACCCCCGTCCCGTCTCCATTTTTTGCAGTTGCCGTCTAGCATGGCTGGTGGGAACATGTGGTTTCCGCACATGGGGTCATCTCAGTCAGATCAAAATGTTACTCATCTGGTTCCATGTCCTTAGTGTGGCTACCACCACTGGGCAGGATGTGTATTTTGCCAGGAGTGGGTGGGGAGTATGGGAGCGCTGCCGCGGTGAGGGGCCAGAGCTTGTTCCCTTGCAGGAAGCCTCCTCCATCCGCACCCATATTGTAGATTCGGTCGTGTAAGGCCGCCCCTGTCGTTTCTACTCTGCAGTGTTGATTTGGGGATTCTTGGGTTCTTACTCCCCCCCCCCCCCACACACAAACACACACACACACACACACACACACACACACCATGATCATTTTATCTATGTTGTGGAAAAAGGCCTTGAAAATGAAGATCAGTATCGATCTGAAAAGGAAGAGGATCCTCGGCAGTACATTCATTTTGATCGTCTGCATCCTCCCCGCCAAGGAGATGGGGAGCGTGTCCCATCTCTACAGGTCCTTTTTGACTTCCTCCGCCAGGCTGGTCAAATTACACTTGTGGATCTGTGTCCAGTCCCAGGCTATTTGGATCCCCAGATAACAAAATTTGATTAGGGTTAATTTGAATGGGAGCCCCTCCAGCTCTGGCCCTCCCCGGTTTGGGTTCACTGGGAATGCCTCGCTCTTGCCCAGGTTAAGTTTATAACCTGAGAAGGTTCCGAACTCTTTCAGGTTCTGCATGATTGCTACCAGGCCTTCCTGCGGTTCCGAGACATAAAGGAGCGGGTCATCCGCATAGAGTGAGACTCTGTGCTCCCTGTCTCCTCTCTGGATGCCCTTCCAGCTTTTCACACCTCGCAGAGCGATCGCCAGGGGTTCAATTGCTAAGGCAAACAGGAGCAGGGCAGCCCTGCCGAGTGTCTCTGTGCAGCTATAAGTATTCAGAGCTGGTGGTGTTGGCTTGACCGCTCGCCTTGGCGACGTTGTACAGGAATTTAACCCAGGAGGTGAACCTGCCCCTAGCCCAAACTGCTCCAGTACTTCGAGGAGGTACTTCCATTCGAATCTGTCAAAGCCCTTTTGTGCATCTGGGAGACAATTACCTCTGGTGTTCTCTCCCTGTGGGGAGTGGGGGGGGGGGGGGGGGGGGGGGGGTCATTATTACATTCACCAGCAGCTTTCTGATGTGAGCTGTGAGCTGCCTACCCTTGACAAAGCCGGTCTGGTCCTCTGTGATCACCTCTGGTATGCAGTTCTCCAGCCTTTTGGCTAGGGCCTTTACGTGTATCTTTGTGCCTACATTCAGCAGTGAAATGGGTCTGTCCACGCCTCATTCTGTCCGGTCCTTGTTTTTCTTGGGGTAGTCAGTTAGACTGGTCAGGCTAGCCTCAGGTCTCCAGTCAAGTCAGCATAGTGTCAACCCACAGTTGAACATGTAAAATAGTTAGATGTTAAATAAAATTGTGTTGCATCTTATCAAGTGTTGGAAATCCGTCTCTCGCTACACTGCATCAAACGCAGTCCACATAGACCCAGCCTACCCAACACATCATGGTACCAGGTCTGGATGCTGAGAATTGACGGACCCACCTTGAGGTAATCAGCGTTGACCAGCAATCTGCCATCCGGTGACATGGACAACGTCCGCCCTCCTCCGCAGCTCCGCATCGCCGGCAACCTCGGTGCAAACTGGAAGATCTTCAAACAGAAGTTCCAACTCTATCTCGAAGCCACCGACCTCGAGGCCGCATCGCACACCAGGAAGATGGCACTATTCCTCTCCACAGTCGGGGACCATGCCATCCACATCTACAACTCCCTCACATATGCTGAAGACGAAGACAAGACGAAATTTAAAACAGTCCTGCTGAAGTTCGACAGCCACTGCGACATTGAGGTGAATGAGAGCTTTGAACGGTACGTTTTCCAGCAGAGGCTTCAGAGTAAGGATGAACCTTTTCAATCCTTTTCGACCCATCTCTGCATCCTCGCGCAGTCATGTAACTATGACTCGACAACTGATTCCATGATCCGGGATCAGATCATTTTCGGGTCCACTCCAATTCCCTTCGCCAGCAGCTCCTGAAAGTCAAGCAGCTCACCCTCACCATCGCCATCGAAACGTGCGTTCTCCACGAGCACGCTAACAACCGGTACTCCCACATCAGGGCGGCAGAAACGGCAAAGCTAAACCCCCGCGAGGCAGAACGGGTGAAGGCCATCAAACAAATGCAGGGCCTGAGTCTTGATGAGAGTGGCCATTTTGCGCACTTTTCCTGGGCTCCAGCGCATGCACGCCACGACCGAGGGGACGGCGAGACCGACGACCAGCCTGCGCAGGTGCGTACGTCATTCAACCGCACTGCGCATGCGCGTTGGCGCACGGAACGGGCTGATGTTGGCATCATGACGTGTCCGAATTGTGGCTCCACCCATTTAACGCGGCAATGTCTGGCAAAATCACGACACTTCTATAGTGTGGCAAGCTTGGCTACTACGCAGCACTTTGCAGATCTGCTCCACTGCCAAGCAGCCAGCGATCCCAGCCACGGCGCAGAAGCGTCCGTTTGATACAGCAGGCCTTGCCAGACACCGACCACGACAGCCCACCAGATCCTGACGCCGAGTGCCTCAAATCCCCATTCCGGGTGGGCATCATTACTAAGCATGCGCTGCCTTTCTCAAAGATGGTGAAACACGTCCCAATCCTGATCCTGATGACGACTGGTGTGCTGCCCTCACAGTTAACCAGGCTCGCATCCGTTTCAGGCTGGACACCGGCGCTTCAGCAAACCTCATTTCAAAATCCAATCTCGACACCATCTGCGTCAGACCAAGCATTCTTCCACAGGCCTGCCAGCTCCTTGACTACAATGGCAATGCCATTGCTGCCAGTGGCTCATGCCAACTTGGAGTATCCAATAGGTCATAATTGGATTGGATTGGATTGGATTTGTTTATTGTCACGTGTACCGAGGTACAGTGAAACGTATTTTTCTGCAAGCAGCTCAACAGATCATTCAGTACATGGGAAGAAAAGGGAATTAAACAGAATTCAAGAAAATACAAGAAAATACATGAGAATACATAATAGGGCTACACAATATATACAATGTAACTACATAAGCATTGGCATCGGGTGAAGCATACAGGGTGTAGTGTTAATGAGGTCAGTCCATAAGAGGGTCATTTAGGAGTCTGGTGACAGTGGGGAAGAAGCTGTTTTTGAGTCTGTTCGTGCGTGTTCTCAGACTTCTGAATCTCCTGCCCGATGGAAGAAGTTGGAAAAGTGAGTAAGCCGGGTGGGAGGGATCCTTGATTATGCTGCCTGCTTTCCCCCAGCAGCGGGAGGTGTAGATGGAATCAATGGATGGGAGGCAGGTTCGTGTGATGGACTGGGCGGTATTCATTTAAAGCGACGCTGCGATTTGAGATCGTGGGACCTGACAGAGCTTCCCTGCTCAGTGCTCGGGCCTGCAAACTCCTGAACCTGGTTCAATGAGTCCACACCATGTCATCTTCACAGGTGACGGCCTCACCTGATGAAAACTTCCAGGCTCAAATTGATGACATCATAGCGCAGTACCACAGCGTGTTCGATGGAATGGGCACACTTCCATACCGATACAAAATCCTGCTGAAACCAAACACCACCCCTGTGGTTCACGCACCACGTCGGGTGCCGGCTCCCCTCAAGGACCACCTCAAGCAGCAGCTGCAAGACCTCCAGGACCAGGGCGTCATATCAAAGGTCACAGAACCCATGGACTGGGTTAGCTCCATTGTTTGTGTCAAAAAGCCGTCAGGGGAGCTTCAAATCTGTATCGACCCCAAAGATTTAAACCGCAACATCATGAGGGAACATTACCCAATACCTAAACGAGAAGAGTTAACCAGCGAGATGGCTCATGCCAAATTCTTTACGAAGCTGGACGCCTCCAGGGGCTTCTGGCAAATACAGTTGGACGCGTCCAGTCGCAAGCTGTGCACATTCAATACCCCGTTCGGTCGCTACTGCTACAACCGAATGCCCTTTGGCATCATCTCCGCCTCAGAGGTATTTCACCGCATAATGGAACAGGTGATGGAGGGCATCGAGGGGGTGCGAGTGTACATCGACGATGTCATAATCTGGTCCACAACTCCTCAAGAACACATCGATCGCCTCAAGCGGATATTCCACAGGATCTACAAGCATGGCCTCCGACTCAACAGAGCCAAATGCTCATTCGGTCAACCAGAATTTGTCGCCCGCCACAGAGACTAAACTGAATAGACTGAATGTTGCATAACTTTGTTACCTCATCGTTTTGACATCTGTAAATATCGTTTTTTTTTACTGCTTCATCTGCCCCATATCTGCATTAGATCACCTTCCTATGTATATAAGTACATTTTCGCATATTTTGTATATAGTCACATACATATACACATTTTCACGCACATGCACCTCAATATTTATTATCTGAACACAAACTTCACAAAACAAAGGGGGGGAGATGTCATAATATATATCTATGTATATAATGGAGTGCAGAAAGGTAGTGATTGACACACAGAATGACCAGTGAGCACACAGAACACAGCAGCCAATCACCAGACAGGACACAACCACTATAAAGCCGGAGGGCACCAGTTTTCCCGCTCTCTCGGGGATCCAGCCTCTGAGACAGTCAGAGCTCGTGAGCAGCAGCCAGTGCATCACCATGCAGTAGTCAATTAGTCTGGACAGACTAGCCTCAGGTCTCCAGTCAAGTCAGCATAGTGTCAACCCACAGTTGAACATGTAAAATGGTTAGATGTTAAATAAAATCGTGTTGCATCTTATCAAGTGTTGGAAGTCCGTCTCTCGCTACACTGCATCAAACGCAGTCCACATAGACCCAGCCTACCCAACACATCAGAGAGTGGCCGTTTTGCGCGCTTTTCCTGGGTCCCTACGCATGCGCACCATGGGAGGACGATGAGGCCGAAGACCCTACTGCGCATGTGCAAACGCGGCCGACCGCACTGCACATGCGCGACGGCGCACAGAACGCGCTGACGTCAGCATTATGACGTGTCCAAATTGTGGCTCCGCCTATTTAAAGCGGCAATGTCCAGCCAAAGGAAGGCGATGTCTACAGTGTGGAAAGCCTGGGCTTTATGCGGCCCTCTGCAGGCCAGCTCCACTGAGCAACAGCCAGCAATCCCAGCTGCAACGCAGACATGTCCGCTACGTAAAACAAGGCATGCAGGAATCGGATCCCGAAAGCCCAACGGATCCCGATGTTGATAGCCTCGAATCTCAATATCGAGTGGGCATCATCACCACACGCGAGTTGGTCTCCACCGCGCCTGCAAACCACCTTTCAATCCTCACTGTGGATCCTGGCGACGAGTGGTGTGCTGTCATCACGGTTAACCAGTGTCGCATCCGATTCAAATTGGACACTGGTGTGTCTGCGAATCTCATATCACAGTCAGATCTCGACAGCATCCGAAACCAAACTAGCATTCTTCCACCAACCTGCCAGCTCCTTGACTACAATGGCAATGCCATAGCTACCAGTGGATCGTGTCAGCTAAGTGTATCTCACAAGGCAATCAAGGCGACGTTAAGATTCGAGATCGTCCGGCCTCACAAGGCATCCCTGCTCGGTGCTCGTGTGTGCAAACTCCTAAATCTGGTATAGTGCGTCCATGCCATGTCCTCGACACAGGCGACTGCCTCGCCCAATGTAAATCTCCAGGCTGAGATAGATGGCATTCCCACGCAATACCACAATGTGTTTGATGGGATGGGCACGCTCCCATATCATTACAAGATACTACTCAAGCCGAATGCCACCCCAGTCATCCATGCACCGCCCTGGGTGCCGGCCCCTCTCAAGGATTGTCTGAAAACGCAGCTACGAGAGCTCCAAGACCAGGGCATCATTTCAAAGGTCACGGAACCAACAGACTGGGTCAGCTCTATGGTCTACTTCAAGAAACCTTCTGGTGAACTCTGCATTTGCATCGATCCCAAAGACCTGAATCGCACTGCCCGATTCCTAAGCGAGAAGAATTAACCTGTGAGATGGCTCATGCCAAATTTTTCACCAAGCTGGACGCCTGACGGGGTTTCTGGCAGATACAGCTGGACGAGTCCAGTCGGAAGCTGTGCACGTTTAACACTCCGTTTGGCAGGTATTGCTGCAACCACATGCCTTTCGGCATCATTTCAGCTTCCAAAGTCTTTCATTGAATAATGGAGCAAATGATGGAGGGCATCAAGGGGATGCGAGTCTATGTGGACAACGTGATCATCTGGTCCACGACGCCCGAGGATCACATCGCTCACCTCAAACAGGTTTTCCAGAGGATCCACGAAAATGGCCTCCAGCTCAACAGGGCCAAATCCTCATTTGGTCGGTCCGCTATCAAGTTTCTGGATGACCACATTTCACAGCAGGGTGTGCAACCTGACGCTGACAAGGTACTGGCAATCAATGCCATGAAGACCCCAGAGGACAAAAAGGTGGTCCTACGTTTCCTTGGGATGGTAAATGTTCTCGGAAAATTCATTCCTAACATGGCATCCCACACCACAGCCCTCCGGCATCTCGTAAAAAAGTCCACAGTGTTCCAGTGGCTTCCCGCACATCAAGCGGAGTGGCGTGAGCTGAAGGCAAAGCTCACCACAGCCCCAGTACTGGCGTTCTTTGACCCGACCATGGAGACTAAAATATCCACAGATGCAAACCAGGACAGCATTGGGGCGGTGCTCCTCCAGCGAGACAACTCCTCGTCCTGGGCTCCAGAGGCATACGCCAGTCATGGCCATGACTCCGACCGAACAATGGTATGCCCAGATCGAAAAGGAGTGCTTGGGTCTCCTGACAGGAATAGTCAAGTTTCATGACTACGTATACGGTCTGCCAAAGTTCATGGTGGAAACAGACCACAGGCCTTTCGTCCACATAATCCAAAAGGATTTAAATGATATGACACCTCGGCTGCAGCGAATTCTTCTTCGTCTCCGTCGATATGACTTCAAACTCGTCTACACACCGGGTAAGGAGCTGATCGTCGCGGATGCCCTATCCCGATCCATCACCACACCGTGTGAACAGGGCAACTTAATTCACCACATTGAGGCACAGGTACAGTTGTGTGCCAGCAACCTCTCAGCAACTGATGAACGAGTTATCCAAATACGTGAAGAAACTGCCAAAGATCCTTTACTGCAGCGTGTGATGCAACACCTCGCCCATGGCTGGCAAAAGGGGCAGTGCCCCCAGTTCTTCAACGTTAAGGACGAGTTAACGGTTGTTGAAGGGATCCTTCTTAAACTGGATAGAATCGTCATTCCCCAAAGCATGCGGACAGATCCATGAGGGTCACCTTGGGATCGGGAAATGTCGACGCAGAGCTCGGCAGGCAGTTTACTGGCCTGGCATCAACCAGGACATTGCCAACATGGTCCTCAACTGCACAACATGCCAGAAATTCCAACCACCCCAGCCCAAGGAAACACTGCAACAGCACGAGATTGGGACCTCTCCGTGGTCCAAGGTGGGGATAGACCTCTTTCACGCCAATGGGCGTGATTACGTGCTTTTAATCGGCTACTTCTCCAGCTACCCGGAAGTGGTGAAACTGTCGGACCTCACGTCCAAGTCCGTTATCAAAGCCTGCAAAGAGACGTTTGCCAGGCATGTGATACCACTCACAGTAATGAGTGACAACGGTCCATGTTTCTACAGCCAAGAGTGGTCCGACTTTGCACGATCCTACCACTTCAGGCATATCACCTCCAGTCCCCATCACCCGCAATCAAACGGGAAGGCCGAGAAAGGGGTCCATATTGTCAAGCGGCTGCTTTGCAAGGCTGACGACTCAGGCTCTGATTTTAACCTGGCGCTGTTGGCATACAGGGCAACCCCTCTGTTGACTGGTTTGTCTCCGGCGCAGCTGCTCATCAACCGCAACCTGCGGACAACTGTTCCAGCTATCCATGTTCCAGACCTTGACCACCTCACGGTGCTGCAGAAAGTGCAGCGATCCAGGGACCCGCAGAAGATCACTTATGATGTTCATGCCACTGATCTGTCTGTGCTGGTTCCAGACGATGTTGTTCGCATCCAGTTGCCTGAGGGAGGTTGGTCAGCCCCAGATGTTGTCATCAGACAGGCTGCTCCCAGGTCTTTCGTTGTCCAAATGGCTGATGGCTCCATTCTTCGGCGCAACAGGAGGGCACTGCGTAAAGTTGCCTGCCTGACCGCACTTCTCCGCATGTCATCATGCCGCCTCAGGACATCTCGCACCACGAGGCCACCGATCTGGCAGAAATGCCACCTGTCCAGATGCCGGCGTCCCCCCCTCCACCTCTGAGGCAATCGACAAGAATTCGTCGCCCACCACAAAGACTGAATCTATAGACTTGAATCCTGTAAATTTTGTTCAGTTTGCTCTGTATCTGCACGATAGACACCTTCCCATGTACATATGTTCATTCACTCACCACTTGTACATAGTCACACATGTATATACAGCCACATTCCAAACTTTATTTCAAAAAGGGGAGATGTCATAATATCCACTCATGGATATAATGAGATGCAGACAGGCAGTGATTGACCCACAGGATAACCAATGAACACACACGACACAGAACAACCAATCACCAGACAGGACACTACCACTATGAAACACACAAGGCATCTGGACTCTCCTTCTCACAGGATACAGCTCCAGAGAGAGTTAGAGTGCACAAGGCAGTAAGCACCGTCTCCATGTGACAGAGAGCTAGTCTGGTCAAGCCAGTAGGAGGTCATCAGTTTAGATCAGTGGTTCTCAACCTTTTTTAACCCATGGACCCCTTTTCCTCTTAATTTTTTTTTGTGGACCCCCATAGCCATTCCACAGAAAAAAAAGCTTCTTATATTTTTCACTAACAAAAAAGTAAAGGAATTGTATCAAATATTAAAGAAATAGTAAATGATTATGCTTTATTTTGAAGGAAAACTAATTTATTGCAAATAAACATATTTAACAATTAAATTCTATAGAGAATTATGTACACTAGTAAATAATTCATAATAAACCATTTTAAGATAGGCCTAAGTGAGTAATTAAGAAAAAAATGCAGATTTATTCAATGAGATCCCTGTGGTTGATGCTGCTCAGCGAGTTTTTTTATATTCGGCTCCATCGCGGTCAATGATAGTCGAAGATCACCCTTTTTCACAATGTCGAGTCTATTACGAGCTTTTGATAATAAGTGAAGAACACGACTAAATCCTGATTCAACAAGGTAAGATGATGGAAAAGCTATAACGTAGAGCTGTGCTTTATCCCAGAGTAGTGGGTACTTTTTAGCAGTGTCATTTGTTTTCCATATATTATGCTTCCCATCTTTGAATTTTGCGTGCAATATTTCATCACTTTGTAATTCAATGAGGGTCTCCTGTAAAGAAATGTCTACATCGGCAGCATTAACTTCAAAAGGAATTGCCACCCAAGTTGGTATATCCATCATGAGTAGGTCACTAAACCGAGCTTGCATATTTTCATGCAAATTTTCCAAATATTCAGCATACAATGCAAGGTCATCATCGTGCAAATCGCTGCTAATCGAGGTCAAACAAGGAAACTGTTCAAATGCACAACGTCTGATATTAATTTTGTACAGCGGCAGTTTTCTCAGAAAAGCAGTAATAGCACCTTTACTGGATATGAGATCAGAATCCACAGTCCAAAGATGTGCGGGTTAGGTGGATTGGCCATGCTAAATTGCCCGTAGTGTAAGGTTAATGGGGGGATTGTTGGGTTACGGGTATACGGGTTACGTGGGTTTAAGTAGGGTGATCATTGCTCGGCACAACATCGAGGGCCGAAGGGCCTGTTCTGTGCTGTACTGTTCTATTCTATAATGTTTTCCTTGGAGCTGTTTATTAAGTAAATTGATTCTTTCAAATATATCAGATAAGCAAAATACATCACATTTAGCTGCAAGCAGTTGTTCTCCAAGCTGGGTGTTAGCCAGAAATAAGACAATAGAGTCCCAAAGTTCAGTAAAACGATGAAGACAATTCCCCTTTGATAACCACCTCACCTCAGTATGCATTACAAGGCGTTCAAACTCTTCTCCATTTTCTCTGCAGAATTCACGAAAGAGGCGATCTCGAAGAGAATTTGATTTAATATGGTTAACCACTTTTATCACAACACTAAGGGCATCATAGGGTTTCCCAGCCTTTGCTATTATCTTGCTAATTTCATAAGATGCCAGTAAACCATCATTCATTTTACTTACTTTGTTATTAAACACTTGAGTCACTGTTTTTCTTGTTTGAAAATCATCACGGAGTTTTCTAAAGTATTCTACTGGTTGGTTTTTCTTTCCTTTGTGCTTGGTCTCCAGATGGATTTTAAGCTTACAGGGTTTCATGCTATCATTTACAGGGTTTCATGTTATCTGTAAAAAAATGTAATAGAAGCTGTTATAACATATATTACAGTTTATAATTAAGAATTATATGTAAAATGTTAACAAAACTAAAAGATAAATTTGCACCAAATGCAACATATATTTATGAACCAATACTTTTAATATCTCTTATCTTGTTGCGAAGGAGTTTTACACAGAACTGAAGTGACCTGCTTGGGTCATGTCGATATTTATAGCTCCTGAGAGTTGATAGTTTCAACCGAAATCGTTTCTGCTACTAAAGAAGTTAATGCCGTTAATCCTCCCTTCATTAGCGTGGTAAACTAATCCAAGGGAGATTAGTGGGACAATTAGGGCCACAGCAAATGCACCTTTTTGGTTCTGAGCTCCTTCAGCCCTCAAGGTAAATTAGATAGATTATAATCTCTCTTTGACCTTTGTCAGTGCGAGAGAGAGAGAGAGAGAGAGAGTCTAATTTGTTCTGAAGTAGAATTGCTCTATGGACCACTAAAATATCACCGTGGACCCCCAATTCGGTATTTTATTTGTGTGGACCCCCAGTAATGTTACATGGACCCCCAGGGTCCATGTGGACCCCGGTTGAGAACCATTGGTTTAGATTAATAGAGTGCCAACCCACAGCAGATTATGTACACCAATCAGCAGGTTCAATAAAACAATGTTGGACCATCTCCTGTGTCGGAAGCCTGTTTCGAGTCTCATTGCATCCAGTTACAGTCAATGTTAAACCAACACATTTAACACATCAGAGCACTGCTCCTTCCTCAGGTGAATGAAGAGGTGGGTTCCAGAAACATATATATAGACAAATTCAATAATGCAGGACAATACTTTGAATGCAAACATTTGCAGGTAATTAAACCTGGAACCTTGGCACTGTGAAGCAACAGTGCTAACCACTGTGCTGCTGTGCTGCCCACTTTCACTCCATCACTTTCACCAAAATAATATTACTGTCACATTCTGTTGTCCATTATCAGACCTGTTTCCTGTCATATCGACAGACAGGATAGCGTTTCTGAGAGTATGTTTCAACTTCAGCCATTTGTCAGTTCTGTCTTATTCAAAAAAGTTTAATTATCAGTGTGACTGGAAAGGCTGTGAGACACTCAAACACATAAGTGAAAGTGTTCCAGAGCAAGGACTGTGAAAAGAGCTTTAAACAGTTCCAATTTATCACATCACAGCTGGAAGGAACCTTACATGTGTTGTTTGTGTGGACAAGACTTCAGCTCATCGCCCAGTCTGGAGATACATCAGCAGATTCGGACCATGGAGAAACTGTGAAAATGTGAAACCTGTGGGAAGGGATTTAGATCACCCTTTGAACTGGGAAGTTCATTGATGCAGTCTGTGGTAATCACCACTGTTGTGTATATTAGGAGATGTGTGGGTAATCCCCTGTATAACAGGTACGGGGGTAGTCCCTGCCTGCTGGCTCCACCCAGAAGGCGGAGTATAAATATGGGTGCTCCCTGTACAGCAGCCATTTTGCCAGCTGCTGTAGGAGGCCACACAACTTATAAAGCCTCAGTTGTATTCAACTCCCGTCTCTGTGCAACTGATCGTGCATCAATTAATTACTCTAAGATTTTCAGAAGATGGACCTCCGCATCAAGCCGGATCGCCTGCAGCTGAATCCGCAATCAAGCAACGCCAAAAAGGACTTTCAACATTGGCTAGTTTGTTTCGAAGCTTACATCAGGTCTGCACCAGACCCAATTCCGGAAGCTCATAAGATTCAGATACTCTACTCACAGCTGAGCTCAACGTATTTCCTCTTATCCAGGACGCGCTGACCTACGATGAAGCCAAGGCGCGACCGAAAGAGAATTATGCCTAGCGGACGAACACACTCTTCGCCAGACACGTACTCGCTCTTCGGAGGCAACTCCCTGGTGAGTCTGTAGAAGATTACTGGCGTGCTTTAATTCCCCTGGTCAGAGACTGTGACTGTAAGGCCGTCACGGCCAGGGAACATTCGAACCTCCTCTTGCGGGACACTTTCGATACAGGGATTGTTGCTCGTTCTGGGTGAGTGTGCTTAACATTCAATTTGGCTCTGTTTCATTACTTAGCTTTGGAGTGGCCAGGTGTCGTTAAGATACTGCCACAAGTTTCAAGGTCAAGTTCAAAGCAATAAAACCATACACCAATTAGTAAGTTCAAACAAGACACGTTTATTATATTACAGTAATCTACTAATCATGCATATAAACTATAAGACTAGGCTAATCCTACCACTAATAGGCCAAATACTTATCTGGATAAGGAGACTGCCGGATCAGGGAACAACGGCTTCTAGCTTTGTCCTGGGTCCGCAGGCTTCCAGTGGTTATGGTCTAAAGGGGGCAGGAGTATCTATTCCCGTAGCGTGCGTTGTGACTTACTTGCTGGTGGCTTCTGTCCAGACCCCTCCTGCACAAGGTTCTTCTGCTGCAACGGCGTTCTGCTGGGAGAGCTAGCTGGTCAAGGAGAGGCTGGCAGAGAGAGCGAGCTGGGGTCGGGGTCTCTGTTTTATACTCCTCTCAGTGTCTTGCGCCCACCTGGGCGGACCCTCTATACTCTCGTAATCGATTGGATCTCTTCCCAATCGATTGCTTTGAATTCCCCAATAACGGGACAGTATCTCGATCACTGGGGTGGTTCTTGGGACTCATTGTTTTGGGCTTCTTGGCGCCAAAAAGTCTGGCCTTCCATTCAATGTATCGATTAGTGTTAACTTGTGTCTTTTGTGCCTGGGGATCGCCCGGTATCGCCTCATTAATATGCTAACTGTTTCTTTTCATAGCGTTGTCTGGTTTCAGCAACAGCCAAACTGGTTTCTGCAGCAGTCCAAATATACAAGCGCTCTGCAAGCTGCTTGCTTTTTACAACATGTCCATTTTCCCTGCATTCCTTGCAATCTTCCATTTTGTGTTTGACAGTGGTCACCCCAGGTGGCTACAGGATAGGGTCAGACCTCATACGCCAGTGACTTTTAGAGGGGCCACGCTCGACCCCGCAGAAACTGAAAAGCTGGCGCTATCGATGATGCAATATTCAGGCCTCCACCCCCAGCCGCGCGGCCCACCCTTCCTATGCATCATGGACTCCACAGATGGCCACCCCACCGGGGGCCTCACCCAGCCAACCCTACGCCTGTGCCACGCATCAGCCAGCCAACCCGGGGGCCCCCTGATGTTGCTTCTGTTGGCAACAGAAACACCCCCGCCAACGCTGCCTGGCCCGCAGTGCCTTTGCAAGGCCTGCGGCAAAAAGGGGCACTTCGCTGCAGTGTGCCAGGCCCGCGCAGTTGCCGCTATCGCCCCGGCCCCCTTACGTATGGACAGTGGATGCCTCCATCTTCCCCTCCTCGGACCACGTGCAGCCAGTGGATGCCGCCATCGTCCCCTCCTCGGACCAGTGCGGCCCATGGGCGCAGCCATCTTTGTCAACCCCCGCCACGTGCGGCCCGTAGGTGCCGTCATCTTCTCCACCCCAAGATCATCAGGTGCTGCCATCTTGTCTCTCCCACAGCACATGGGCACCACCATCGTTCCAGGACCCGTGCCCTCCGGGCACCCCATCGTTCGACACCAGCGACGATCAGCCGCGACTCGCCTCGGTCAGGATTGACCAGACACGCCCGCACAATCTAGTCACCGCCTCGACAAGCGTAAAGATCGATTGGCGCGAGACCTCTTGTCTGCTGGACTCCGGGAGCACCGAAAGCTTCATCCATCCAGATATGGTAAGGCGCTGCTCCCTCGCAGTACACCCTGTCAATCAGAGAACCTCCCTGGCCTCCAGGTCCCACTCCGTGGAGATCCAGGGGTACTGTATAGCCACGCTCACGGTCCAGGGCGTAGAATTCAGTGACTTCCACCTCTACGTCCTCTCCAACCTCTGCGCTGCCCTACTACTCGGCCTGGACTTCCAGTGTAACCTCCAGAGCCTAACACTGAATTTCGGCGGGCCCCTACCACCCCTTACTGTGTATGGCCTCGCGACCCTAAAGGTTGACCCACCTTCCCTATTCACAAGCCTAACCCCAGATTGCAAACCCGTCGCCACCAGGAGCAGATGGTACAGCACCCAGGACAGGACCTTCATCAGGTCCGAGATCCAGCGGCTGCTTCGGGAAGGCATCATCGAGGCCAGCAACAGCCCCAGGAGAGCCCAAGTGGTAGTGGTGAAAACTGGGGAGAAACACCAAATGGTCGTGGACTACAGCCAGACCATCAATGGGTACACACAGCTCGAGACGTACCCCCTCCCACGCATATCTGATATGGTCAATCAGATTGCGCAGTGCCGCGTCTTCTCAACTGTAGACCTAAAATCTGCCTACCACCAGCTCCCCATCCGTAAGGCGGACCGTCCATACACTGCTTTCAAGGCAGATGGCCGCCTCTACCACTTTCTCAGGGTTCCCTTCCACACCACCAACGGGATCTCGGTCTTCCAAAGGTAGATGGATCGAATGGTCGACCGGTACAGGCTGCGGGCCACTTTCCCGTACCTAGACAATGTCATCATCTGCGGCCACGATCAACAGGATCACGATGCCAACCTTGCCAGGTTTCTCCACACCGCCTCTCTCCTAAACTTCACCTGTAACAAGGAGAAGTGCGTATTCAGCACGAACTGCTCGGCTATGTGGTCCAGAATGGTCAATCCTGATCACATGCGCCACCTCATGGAGCTCTACCTTCCCCACTGCCCCAAGGCCCTCAAGCGCTGCATGGGGTTCTTTTCTTACTATGCCCAGTGGGTCCCAAACTATGCGGCCAAGTCCCACCCACTCATCCAGTTCACCCTTTTTCTCCTGACGGCCGAGGCTCAACAGGCCTTCAACTGCATTAGAGCCGACATCGCCAAGGCCGCGATGCACGCAGTCGACGAGACGTTACCCTTTCAAGTGGAGAGCGACGCATCAGATGTCACTCTAGCCGCCACCCTCAACCAGGCAGGCAGGTCCATGGCATTCTTTTCGTTGAAGCTGTGCAGCATTGGAGGCATTACCTGGCTGGCAGGAGACCAACGGTCGGTTGTCTTTATGTTTAACAACTAACAGCGGGGCAAGATCAAGAACGATAAAATCTTGAGGTGGAGGATCGAGCTCTCCACCTAAAACTACGAGATTTTGTATCGCCCCGGTCAGCTCAACGGGCCCCCCGATGCCCTATCCCGAGGTACATGTGCCAGAGGACAGGTGGACCGACTCCGGACCCTGCACAACAATCTCTATCACCCAGGAGTCACACGGTTGTATCACTTCATAAAGGGCCGAAATCTGCCCGACTCCATCGAGGAAGTCAGGGCAATCACCAGAGACTGGCAGGTCTGTGCGGAGTGCAAACCGCACTTCTATCAGCCGGGCCGCGCGCGCCTGGTGAAGGACTTCCGCCCCTTTGAACGCCTCAGCGTGGATTTCAAAGGGCCCCTCCCCTCCACTGAGCGTAACACATACTTCCTCAGTGTGGTCGATGAGTACTCCAGATTCCCCTTCGCCATCCCTTGCCCCGACATGATGTCTGCCACCGTCATTAAAGCCCTCAACACAATCTTCGCTCTGTTCGGCTTCCCCGCCTACAACTACAGTGACAGGGGATCCTCATTCATGAGTGATGAGCTGCGTCAGACCCAGCAGCCTCCAGCAGGATGACCAGCTATAACCCCTGGGGAAATGGGCAGGTGGAGAGGGAGAACGGGACGGTAGGGCCCTCTAGCTAGCCCTACGGTCCAGAAATCACCCGGCCTCCCGCTGGTAGGAAGTCCTCCCCGACGCACTGCACTTCATTCGGTCGCTCCTATGCACTGCGACTAACGACACACCCCATGAACGTCTCTTTGCCTTCCCCAGGAAGTCCACATCCGGGTTGTCGCTCCCGACGTGGCTCACAGCTCCAGGACCCGTACTCCTCTGTAAGCATGTACGACTCCACAAGTTGGCCCCGTTGGTTGAGAGGGCGCAGTTAACCCCCAGTATGCCTACGTGGCGTACTCCGATGGCCGCCAGGATACTGTCTCCCTCAGGGACCTGGCATCAGAAGGTTCCACACACACACACCTCTGGCCCCGGCTCCACCCCCGCTTCCCCCGCACATCCAGCAGCACCCCACCCCCCCCCCCCCCCAGGACAAACTGTCCTCCCCCTGCCCACGCCTGAGGACGAAGAGGATTGTGGCACGCTCCCGGAGTCACCGAGGATCAGACCACCACCGGAATCGCCACCACCACTGCGTCACTCCCAATATCACATCAAGGATCAAGGTCCCGGACCGGCTAAACCTGTAATTGGTTCATGACTGTTATAGCACCTTGTACTGGACTTCAACATTTTTTTTTTGCCTCTGTATATTAAACTTGCTGTGTACATAGTTCTCCGCCACCCCCGCCGGACTCAATTTTAACAGGGGGTGAATTTTCTTCTTTTTTTTTTTTAAATTTAGATTACCCAATTATTTTTTCCAATTAAGGGGCAATTTAGCATGGCCAATCCACCTACTCTGCACATTTTTGGGTTGTGGGGGCGAAACCCACGCAGACACGGGGAGAATGTGCAAACTCCACACAGACAGTGACCCAGAGCCGGGATCGAACCTGGGACCTCAGCGCCGTGAGGCGGTTGTGCTAACCACTAGGCCACCGTGCTGCCCCAACGGGGGGTGAATGTGGTAATCACCACTGTTGTGTATATTAGGAGATGTGTGGTAAGACCCTGTACTAGAGGTGCAGGGGTAGTCCCTGCCTGCTGGCTCCGCCCAGTAGGCGGAGTATAAATATGTGTGCTCCCTGTACAGCAGCCATTTCGCCAACTGCTGTAGGAGGCCACACATCTTAGTGTAATAAAGCCTCAGTTGTATTCAACTCTCGTGTCTGTGCATCACAGTCACACTGCAGAAAGGTGTTTTACCAGCTCAGAGTGTGGGAAGGGATGTACTGAGCCATCCCACCTGCAGACAAACAAGCAAATTCATACTGGAAGAGACCGTTCATCTGCTCGGAGTGTGGGAAGGGATTCGGTCAATCAGATAACTTAATGTTACACCAGATAGTTCAAACTGGGGTGAGGCTGTTCATCTTCTCCGTGTGTGGCAAGGGATTCAGTACTTCAGGTACTCTGCGGAGACACCAGGAAGTTCACACTGGGGAGAGGCCGTTCACCTGCTCTGAGTGTGGGAAGGATTTCTCGCGATCATCCAAACTGCTAAGACAGCAGAGAATTCACACCAGGGAGAGACCGTTCATATGCCCCACGTGTGGGAAGGGATTCGCTCATTTACACAACCTGCTGAGACACCAGCAAGTTGAGTGATGACAAGGGTTGGATTCTGCTGTTATTGCTGTTGTCACTCCCAGGACTCAACCATGTTCATTCGGAGGGTTTCTTTCTGCTGGACTGGCTGGCGTCACGACTTTGCTTCCAGTGAGCTGATGATCTTTGAGTCTGGGCCAGCAGATTGCCACTGAAATGATCCACAAAAGCTGATGAAGGACATTTATTTTATCCTGGACAGTAAATGTTGCTTTTTCCTACCACTACAGATCGATCTAAAAGAAATACATTTATATCTTTTGCATTAGGTCTACAGTACAGGGCCAGGATAGTCAGCTCAGTCGATCTATGTCAGTATTTATGCTCCACCCTCTACCCAACCCCTCTTCATCTCCATCCATCAGCATATCCTTCTATTGTGGGCAGCGGGGTGGCGTAGTGGTTAGCATAGTTGCTTCACAGCTCCAGGGTCCCGGGTCCAATCCCTGGCTTGGGTGGCAATCTGTGTGGAGTCTGCGCGTTCTCCCCGTGTCTGCGTGGGTTTCCTCCGGGTGCTCCGGTTTCCTCCCGCGGTCCAAGGATGTGCAGGTTGGTTGGATTGGACATGCTAAATTACTCTTAGTGTCTAAAAAGGCTAGGTGGGGTTACTGGGTTATGGGAATAAAGGGGATAGGGTAACCGAACAGAGTGAAGATTGTGTTGGGGCTTAAGTAGGGTGCACTTTCCAAGGGCCAGAGCAGACTCGATGGGCCGAATGGCCTCGTTCTGCACTGTAAATTCTATAATTTTCCTCATACTGTTGATGAGATTTAAAGCTTACACATTCATACCACACAATTCCCAAAAGAGGCATTGACACACTGCAATTTTTGCTCCTTTCCCCTTTTTCATTCTGTAAATTAAAATAAAGGTTGGCGCGGTAGCATTGTGGAGAGCACAATCGCTTCACAGCTCCAGGGTCCCAGGTTCGATTCCGGCTTGGGTCACTGTCTGTGCGGAGTCTGCACATCCTCCCCGTGTGTGCGTGGGTTTCCTCCGGGTGCTCCGGTTTCCTCCCACAGTCCAAAGATGTGCAGGTTAGGTGGATTGGCCATGATAAATTGCCCTTAGTGTCCAAAATTGCCTTTAGTGTTGGGTGGGGTTACTGGGTTATGGGCTCAATGGGCCGAATGGCCTCCTTCTGCACTGTAAATTCTATGAATCTATGAATCTACCACATTACCAAGGTAATACAGATGTAATTGGTTAAGTAAGTAGTTTATTACTTAAAGCATTTACATGTGTGCCCTTGGCATATAAGTGTCCTCAATTTACATTCTGGGTCTCTCGGGCTGGTATCCTCTAAGTTCATTCATCTCCTGTTGGTCCCTCTTGTTGATGATGCGGTGAGACTGGTTATGCTGGTCCCCGTGATTGTCTCTCTGCAGTATCGCAAGGTGGAGGAGAGAGTTCACAGTCTAATGTTGTTGAAATCGGTGTTAAGTCCAAAAGGCTGTAACGTGCATAATCGGAAGATGCCCTGCCCGAGGTTAAAGGATTCCGGAGTCTCGCTTCTACCACCTCCAGCATTCTTGTCAGCTTCCGAACGTTGAGCTTGTAACATTAACAATTGATGTTTCAAAACCCTCCAATCTCTTCCCCTCCCCTCTCTCCCCTCTCCCCTCCCTTCTATTTACAAATAAACAGAACCATTGTGTTTATGTGGAAAAAGATACTTTATTGACCGTTGTGTTTGTGAGAAAATATATTTTATTGCAAGAAATTTGTAAAAGTTGAGGCAGTTTTATGTCATTGTTGATCTGATAAAGTTGAACGTAAAGTTAAATGTTAACTGGTTTCAAAGTTTTGTATTTATAAAATTATTTTTGTTAATAAATGTTTTACATTAAACTTTACAAGCTTCTACAAATGTCTTAAATCAAAACACAACATTTAATTGTGAGATAATTATAAATGAATAAGATAATTGAAGTAAACAAGGCAGAAACATAACAACATGGGTAACACGGTGGCACACTAGTTAGCACTGCTGCTTCACAACACCTGTGACCTGTGTTCAATTCGGATCTTGGTTGACTGTGCATTGTTTGTACATTCTCCTATGTCTGCATGGGTTTCCAGGAACCAGGGAACAGAACAATAGAATTTCTACAGTACACAAGGAGGCCATTTGTCCCATCAAGTCTGCACCGACTCTCTGAAAGAGTCACCTACCGAGGCCCACTCCCTTGCCCTATTCCTGGAACCTATGCCCTATTCCCGGAACCTAACGTGTACATCCCGGACACTAAGTGGCAATTGATCATGGTCAATCCACCTAACCTGCACAGGAAAGGAGGAAACCAGAGCAACCAAAGGAAACCCACGTCGACACAGAACATACAAAATCCACATAGTCACCCAAGGCCGCAATTGAACCCGGGTCCTTGGTGTTGTGAGACGGCAGTGCTAACCACTGTGCCACCATGTCACCGCCGTTTCCTCCTGGTGCCCTGGTTTCCTCCCACAGTACTAAAATGTGCAGCTTATGTGGATTGGACATGCTGAATTGCCACTTGGTGTCCAAAGGTTAGGTGGGATTATGGGGATAGGGTGGGGTCGTGGGCTTGGGTGGGGTACTCTTTCGGAGTGTCTGTGGACTTTCTTCTGCATGGCAGTGATTCTCTGATTCTATCAACATAAATCAAAAAATATCAGATGTTACAAGGACAGTGACAGCAAAAAGCTCTGGGGCGCTTTTAAAATCTTATCATTCATGGGGTGTGGGCGGCACGGGCTAGGCCAATCCATAATTACCCTTGTGAAGCTGGTGGTGAGCTGTCTTCTTGAATCGCTGTGCTGTTAGGGAGACATTTTCAGGATTTTGACCCAGTGATGGTGAAGGAACGGCTGACAGATTTCCAAGTCAGGATGGTGAGTGACTTGGAGGGGAACATCAAGGTGGTGGGGTTGCCAGCTACCTGCTGTTCTTGTCCTTCTAGATGGTTGTGGCCGTGGATTTTGAAAGTGCTGCCGAAGGAATCTTGGCAAGTTACAACCAGACGCATCCAAGAATACTGAAGGAAGTGAGAGTGGAAATTGCAGAGGCACTGGCCATTATTTTTTAGTCTCTGATAGACTCAGGGATTGTGCCAGATGACTGGAGAATTGCAAACATTACTCTCTTTTGAAAAAGGGTGTAAAGATAAGTCCAGCCCAAGTAGTATAAATTCAGTATGGGAATCTTCCCGGAGTAACAATTTAGAACAAAATTAATATTCACATGGACAAATGTGGGTTCATTAAGCAGAGCCAGCACGAATTTGTTAAGGAAAAAGCACGTTTCACTAAGTTACTGAGTTTGTTGAAGAGCTTACAGACACAGCTGATGAGGGCAATGCTGTTGATGTGGTGGACATTGACTTTCAAAAGGCGCTTGACACATTGCCACTGAGCAAAGTTATTGTTCATGAAATAAAAGTGAAAGTAGCAAGGTGGTTATGAAATTGGCTGACCGACAGGGAACTGCGTGTAGTGGTTAATGTTTGTTTTTCAGGCAGGAGGCAGGTTTGTTGTGGAGTTCCCCAGGGGTCAGTGATGGTGCTCTTGCTTTTCCTGATATATATTGATGACCTGGACATTGGTGTATAGAGCACAATTTTTAAGGTTGCAGATGACACAAAATTTGGAATAATTGTGAACTGTGAGGAAGATAATGTAGAACTTCAAAGGGATATAGATAAATTGGTGCATTGGGCAAACAAAGAAGGGAAGACTGCGGACTGGACAGACTGGACTGGACTTGGGCAGCACAGTAGTACAACTGGATAGCACTGTGGCTTCACATCGCCAGGGTCCCAGGTTCGATTCCCCACTGGGTCACTGTCTGTGCAGAGTCTGCACGTTCTCCCCATGTGTGCGTGGGTTTCCTCCGGGTGCTCCGGTTTCCTCCCACAGTCCAAAGACATGCAGGTTAGATGGATTGGCCATGCTAAATTGCCCTTAGTGTCCAAAAAGGTTAGGCGGGGTTATTGGGTTACGGGGATAGGGTGGAAGTGAGGCTTAAGTGGGTCGGTGCAGACTCGATGGGCCGAATGGCCTCCTTCTGCACTGTATGTTCTATGTTCTTGTTCTAGTAGGGGGGGGGGGGAGAAACTGGTCCCACTCATTAGGTCGAGGACACAGATTTAAAGTAATTAGTAAAAGAAGCAAAAGTGATGAGGAGAAATGTTTTCACACAGCGAGTGGTCAGGGTTTGGAATGCACTGCCTGAGTGTGTGGTGGAGGCAGAGATAAATGAATCTTCAAAAAGGGAATTAGACTGTTGCCTGAAAGGAAGAATGTGCAGGGTAACGGTGAGAAGGTGGGCGAATGGCACTAGGTGAATTATTCACGCAGAGAGCAGGTGCAGACACGATGGGCCAAATGGCCTCCTTCTGTGCTGTAATAATTCTGTGATTCTTTGGTTCTGTAATTTTATAATCTCCCTTGTTTGAGGAATTTGTGTTTAATCTCCGCTCTGTGTTGAGTTTGTTGATCTCAGTCAGCAGTTGTTTGAAACCTGTCTCTGTGGTTCGAACACAGCTTCCACAGTGCTCGACCCACGATCAGTCTGTCCCCAGAATACCACCCTGGTGGCTGCTGGTTTAGAATGCATTCTTTACAAAACAGCTTCAAAACTGACAGGTTTTCTTTCAGCTATTGGTCAAATTCCAGTTTGCTCTTGTTCTTTTTTGTGCGTTTGCATTTACCAACGTGCCAACTTTCACAGCTTCATTTACTTATTCCGGTGTTTTCCATATATGGAACTATTCAGAGAAAAACAAGTTCTTCCCGACTTTGGCCAAAATTCCTCCCAAAATACAGGGAAGTATCACTGACTGGATCAAATAACAAATGAAATTAGTTCATCATCTCAATTACAGGAATAAAATGTAGATATTTTTCCACTCTCTCTCTGTCAACATTGAACCATTGTTTCCTGCATATTGCCAAGTCCTATACCAGGAACAGTCCTGCACTGAAGACTGTCCCCTATTGGAGAGTATCCCGAATGGAGAGCATTTTGTACTGTGGACTATACTGTACAGCAGAGTGACCCATTCCCAGGATGCTCGACCAGCCAATAGTTAGCCCTCAAACATCATCACTAGAATGGAGAATCTGATTACTAGCTTACTGTTGTTTGTGGGATTTTGCCATGCACAAAGTGACTGAGAAGTTTCCCCACATTACAAAAGTATTTTTTAGTTCATTAGCTCCTGAGGTCAGGAGGCACTGGATAAATGCAAGTTCATACTTTGTGAGTCTCTGTTTTATTGTGGAATTATTAACGTTCTCCTCATTAACATGAAGTTAAATGTTACAGGTTGAATGCCAATGAAATGTTTCATTTAAAACTCCAATTCTCTTACATACAATCACGCCCTTCAATGCCTGTCCCCACAATGGTCACCTGGAGTTCCGAACTTCCGCGGTTGTGTCGGTGCAAAGGGATCGACAATCTAGTCAGCGGGAAATTTCCAACTGAGATCAGGAAAGAGACAGCGACACATGGGGCAGACGGACAGAGGAAGTAGATGTGGAGAAATAACTCCAATCATTGCAGGAACAATCGGGTCGGGTGGGTGAAACTTGTAGGGGGAATTCTCCTTTGCAGAAACTAAAGGCAGGATTCTCCGTTTGCCGATGCTAAAATCGCGAAACGCAATTAGGTGGAGAATAGGTTCCGACGGCAAAATTGCAGCGGGCGCCGATTTGACGCCAAATCACGATACTCCATCAGCTCGACAGTGGCTTCTAGCGTACCGAAACACACATACAGCAAACACCGTTTGCATATCTGCAGGGGCTGAAAGGTGGTATGTTAGCATGGTGCAGACCCCCGTGCCCAACCAGGGCCACCAGGCTACATGGTGGCCCCGATTGGTACTGTGGGGTCTGCCCCCGCGTATCCCCCCATCACATAATTGTGTAGACCTCTATCAGGTCGCCCCTCAACTTCTATAGTTCCAGTGAGAACAAACCGAGTTTATTCAACCTCTCCTCATAGCTAATGCCCTCCATAACAGGCAACATCCTGGTAAATCTCTGCTGCACCCTCTCTAAAGCCTCCACATCCTTTGGGTAGTGTGGCCACCAGAATTGAACACTATACTCCAAGTGTGGTCTAACTAGGGTTCTATACAGCTGCAACATGACTTGCCAATTTTTATACTCAATGCCCTGGCCAATGAAGGCAAGCATGCCATATGCCTTCTTGACTACCTTCTCCACCTGTGTTGCCCCTTTCAGTGACCTGTGGAACTGTGCACCTAGATCTCTCTGACTTTCAATACTCCTGAGGGTTCTACCAATCACTATATATTCCCTACCTGCATTAGACCTTCCAAATGCTTACCTCACATTTGTCCGGATTAAATTCCATCTGCCATCTCTCCGCCCAAGTCTCCAAACGATCTAAATCCTGCTGTATCCTCTGACAGTCCTCATCGCTATCTGCAATTCCACCAACCTTTGTGCAGTCCGCAAACTTACTAATCAGACCAGTTACATTTTCCTCCAAATCATTTATATGTACTGCGAACAGCAAAGGTCACAGCACTGAACTCTGCGGAACATCATTAGTCACGGCCCTCCAATCCAAGAAAAGCACCCTTCCATTGCTACTCTCTGCCTTCTATGACCTAGCCAGTTCTGTATCCATCTTGCCAGCTCACCTCTGATCCTGTGTGACTTCACCTTTTGTACCAGTCTGCCATGAGGCACCTTGTCAAAGGCCTTACTGAAGTCCATACAGACAACATCTACTGCTCTCCCTGCATCAATCATCTTTGTGACTTCCTCAAAAAGCTCTATCAAGTTAGTGAGACACGTCCTCCCCTTCACAAAATTGTGATGCCTGTCTCGAAGAATTATCTCCAGTAATTTCCCTACCTCTGACGTAAGGCTTACCGGCCTGTAGTTCTCTGGGTTATCCTTGCGACCTTTCTTAAACAAAGGAACAACATTGGCTATTCTCCAGTCCTCCGGGACATCACCTGAAGACATCTTTGGACTATGGGAGGAAACCGGAGCATCCGGAGGAAACCCTTGCGGGCATGGGGAGAATGTGCACACTCCCCACAGACTGTGACCCAAGCGGGAATCGAACTTGGTGCTGTGAAGCCATTGTGCTAACCACTATGCTACCCTGCTGTCCATCAATAACATCTAACTACAACCAAAAAGAAAATGCTGGAAAATCTCAGCACGTCTGGCAGCATCTGTAGGGAGGGGAAGGAGCTAACGTTTCGAGTCCAGATGACTCTTTGTCAAAGCTAAAGACAGAGAAATTGGGAAATATTTATATTGTGGAGTAAGAATGAAAGATCCTTTGATCTGAAAGGTTATTTTTGGTTTCAAATTCCAACATCCGCAGTAATTTGCTTTTAACATCTAACTAATATCTTCTAACATCTACTGCTAATCTCACTACTGGTATAAACTATAATCTAACCTTACTCACACTATCAGCTCTTATGACTTTCACTAGCTATCTCCTGCATACACTTCTCCCCTCAGTTCGAGAATCGCTGCCTTATATAGTTCTATCTGTAACTCCCTCTAGTGGCTACTCTCGACACTACATTAACTCGTGTAATGCTGCTAGTTATGATAATACCACATCCCCCCTTCTTTGTAAAAGAAAATTATTATAACATTGGTTGTGATATTTTCTTTAACCCTGATGTTACATTCTGACTAATAGCTTGTAACTATCACTAACTTATTACATACAATACAGTAATTTATAATAACTATTACATCACTTCGATGAATATAGGTTCATTATATAATCACAAGTTCCGTCTCTTTGGAGATCATCGTCTTCTCGTAGATGATCTCAGTGGAATGTTCAAGGTGTTGGATTGCTCTGCCACATCTTCTAACTGTGTCTGGGCTAAGTACGGATCTGGAAAGGCAATGTCCTTGAATATGTCATCACGTGGTACAACATTTGCATTTTGAGTTTGAACCTTATGCTTGACCCGCAGCAATGCTCGTCTGTTTCCCCTGAACAGCGATCCCTGTTCTGTCTGGACTAAGTAGGACCTAGGCGCTATCTGTTTCAGAACCTTTGCAACATTTTGCCAGCCACCTTCTGGATTTTGAATTCTCACAAAGTCAGTCTTGAAGTTCAGCCAGAGGTTTGGTGTGTCTATTGCAGACCTCTTGTTGCTTCGTTTTTGATGTTGTGATTACTTCACTTACCTTCTTACTATCAGTTTCTGGACTGATGACCTCTGGTAAAGTGGTTCTTAGTCTTCCCCCCACCAACATTTGAGCAGCTGAGGGACCCGTGGGCAGCATGGTAGCACAGTGGTTAACACTGTTGGTTCACAGCTCTTGGGTCCCAGGTTCGATTCTGGCTTGGGTCACTGTCTGTGCGGAGTCTGCACATCCTCCCCGTGTGTGCGTGGGTTTCCTCCGGGTGCTCCGGTTTCCTCCCACAGTCCAACGATGTGCAGGTTAGGTGGATTGGCCATGATAAATTGCCCATAGTGACCAAAAAGGTTAAGTGGGGTTACTGCGTAACGGGGATAGGGTGGAGGTGTGGGCTTATGTCGGGTACTCTTTCCAAGGGCCGGTGCAGACTCGATGGGCTGAATAGTCTCCTTCTGCATTGTAAATTCTATGATTTTATGATAATAGTGTTGCTCGGTATGATAACAACGCTAACGACATGTGAAAAAAATGAAAAAATGAAATGAAAATCGCTTATTGTCACGAGTCGGCTTCAATGAAGTTCCTGTGAAGAGTCCCTAGTTGCCACATTCCGGCTCCTGTCTGGGGAGGCTGGTACGGGAATCGAACCGTGCTGCTGGCCTGCTTGGTCTGCTTTAAAAGCCAACGATTTAGCCCAGTGAGCTAAACCAGCCCCATGGTTTAGAAAAACATGTTTTGCAAATCTTCACTTGCTTTGCGGAATAACTTCTTAATTATCCCTACTCCTCTCTCTGCTTTCCCATTAGACTGCGGATAACATGGGCTAGACATTACATGGTTTAAATTATATTGCTCAACAAACTGTGTCCACTCCAAACTCGAGAAACATGGACCATTGTCAGAGACAACGTTAAGAGGTATCCCATGATGTGCAAAAATCGATTTTGTTGACTTTAACACTGATTTGGCAGTCAAATCTTTCAGTATCATCACCTCTGGAAAGTTGGAGTAATAGTCTATGACTATCAAGTAGACATGACCCTGGAAATAGGATAAATCCATGCCCATTCTGTTCCACGGACTTGTCACGATTTCCATCTCTTGCATGGTTTCTTTGCGCTGCGCAGGCTAATGGATCTGACAAATTGGACATGCTTGAACATACTGGTCGACATCTCTGTTTATTCACAGCCAATACAACAATTGTCTGGCCCGCCTTACACACTTTTCGATGCCTTGATAACCCTCTGGAATCTGCTGCAGAATCCCTAGTTGGAAACTTGCAGGTATCACTATTCTGTCTCCCTTAAGCAGGACCATCAATTTTAGCAAGATCATCTCTTATATCTCAAAAGGATAATTTGCATCCAGCACGCCACCCTTCTCTTAAGTATTGTTTCATCTTCTGGAGCTCCCCATTCTCACCGGCTACCAACTCTTCCTCTGGGGCAGGCTCTGGTGCTTCTGGGTGCTCCACAAGCAGCCGATGCTCGTACAGCTTCAATGCATCCTCCAGAATTGCGGTGACTAGGATGATGGCTACCATTCCAGGTTGGATTCCGAAGTGCATTGTCTGCAAGCAGTGAAAGGCAGACATGTTAACATGGCGTGTACCCCTGTGCGCAAGCAGATCCATCGGACTATACTCTGGCCCTGGCACCTGTCCCTGCCGGCAGCAGTATTAGTCGTTGGTGCTACCCTTGGCAATGGCACGCTCTGTGGCTACCATCCGGCACCCTCCTGTCGGGCCGGGTGATGACCCGCCGGTGGGTGGCATCCAGTTGTGGTGGATAGTGGGGGGGTGCGGTTGGTGGGTTAGGTGCACCCATATGGCCAGAGTCCCTGTGCACAACCACAGCCCACAGTGGGTCGTCAGTGTGATATGCAGCACATTGGCTGCCTTACAGGCTATGGCAGTGTAGGTCCATGCCTGCTCACCCCGGTCCTGGGGAGGGGTCACCCCAAACCCATGACCCATCTCCTGGTCACCCCCCCATCAACCTCTACCACTCCCCTCCTGGCCCTAGTAGATGCCCCCACTCCCTTCCCCAGTCAGCCATGCTAGCCACTGGCACTTCTGGGAATATGTCCTACCTCCCCTCTTCTCCTCTGCAGCCACAGAGCCTGTTTCCTGATTTTTAAAACCACAACTGAAATTCGCTGTCGGTAATTTCTCCTGGTGGAGGCAGAGCATTACGGGAGTCCCAGAGAATACCGGGTCGCGCCCGTTAATGATATGCCAATGCATTTACTGTATGTGCAGAGTAGAATGCATCGATGCCACTGTTGAGGCACTGGAGCATGGCATTCATGCACGTGCCGGCCATTTTTGCCTCATGCGCGATTCTCCACCCAAACACGTTTCGCTGGATGGAGAATTCCACCCATAATTCTTCTGGACAGAGAAAATAAGACAGGCCGAATGGACACCCTCATCCTAAAGATGTTGTGACCTGTGTAAAAATGTGGTGATGTCAGAAAGTACTTGTTTGGAGGGACAGCGGTGTTAGCTCCGCCTCCTTATTGACTTCAATGCAATTGGCTGTGAGTGAGCTCAGCAGAGTATAAATTAGAGCCGGTCCTGAACACAGGTTATTGGATTCACCTCTGGGCAAGAATCACAGTGAGTACTGGGAGGGATTGTTCGTGTGTTAGGAGAAAACCTCACACTGGGCGGTGGTTCTCATTTCCAATGGATCTATAACAGGGCCAAGTGAAATTAATTTACTCAGTGATTGTTTATATTTTACAGGTTGGACACAATGAAAACCTTCATTCTCTTTGTGCTTGTGGCTTGTGTTTACCAGCCAATGTCTGCAAATGCAGGTATGTCTGTAATAGTGCTGTAATACGCAGGTTACAGAGTGCAAAGAGCAGTCAGAATATACTCTTAATGCCTGTTACTGAGCCCTGCACAGGGCAGCATGATCCCAGGTTCCATCCCTGGTCTCTGCTGATTCAGCTAATCTCACCCAGTGTAGTTAAAGAGATTATTGCATTTCTATAGCGCCTTTCGGAACTACAGCACTTTCCAAACCCCTTTAAAGCCAGTGAAGTATTTTGTTGTGATGTAGGAAATGTGCCAGCCAATCTGTTCACAATAACAAACAGCACTGTGATAATGAGCAGGCTGAACTACATTTTGATAGGAATGAGGTGTTAACATTGGCCTCAGTATCTGGGGTTAGGAATGGGATTTGGTCAGTTCCTTTCTAAACAAATATTGAAGTTTTAATGAATGAAGGACAGGAACTGTGTTACTTCCTCTCCATGCATGATATCTTCACAGTTCAGTCTCTGGTTTGAGGTTCGCTAAGAAAGATTTTCTAAAACAATGACAAATGAGGAGATTTCTTGGATACTGGATGAATTATAAATAAATGAATTATAAACCCCAGTCTGGATGTGAAATTTTTTTAATTACTGAGGGAAGCAAGGTTAGAAAATGACGACAATATTCCAATCCTGCTTTAGATAAGGAGCTGGTGAGAGTGACTGCCCTTGAGTATGGCATCAAGTAGTCAATCAAAATCAGGGGGTAAACTCTCCAATGCTTGGAGTCAACCTCAGCACAAGGAAGATGGTTGACTTTGTTGGAGGTCAATCGTCTCAGTCCCAGCACATCACGACACGTGTTCCTCAGGATAGCGTCCTCGACCAACCATCTTCAGCTGTTGAAGCAATTTTTTAAAGGTTTTTATTGGTTTTCACATTTTACGTTACACATTTCAGTTTGTAGGTTCAGTTAAAAGTAGCAAAACTGCATGTAATACAAAGCAAAAACAACCAGTAAAAAATTAAAGTTGCAAAGGAGATAAACCATAGAGCAAAAAAGAAAACGGAAGCAAACAAAGTTCACTATATATACATACAAATACTTGTCTCCCCCTCCCTCTGTGGCCATGGTCCCCATTTGGCCGACCTGCCTCAGTTGTACTCCCCAGAGTGGTCCGAGCATGGATTAAGTGGCACGTTATTTTTGTTCGCTCTAGTTTTCCATTTGCCCTCAGATCAGTCCCCAGCAGCTTTTGTCCCTTGTAGTTCATGGTTTTTTTGTGAGCTGTCTCTACCTCCCCTCCTTCTCTTGCTCTACTGGTTGCTGGCTATGAACAGGTCTTGAGACAGGTTAGTGAAAGGCCTCCATGTCCTGTGGAAGCCCTCTTCTGACCCCCAGATGACAAATTTTAGCTTCTCCGGTTGGATGAATTCCGACGGCCTATCTGTAGCTACGGGTGGTGCTGCTGATTGCCAGCCCAGCCTGATTTTTCAGCGGGATTTGGGGATGAAAAGGCCTCGGCCACCCTCCCCTTTGGGCATGGCTCTACTCTCTCCCTCACAACCTTTGACATTACCTCAAACAAGGTCGCCCAGAACTCGAGAAGTCTAGGGCAGGACCAGGGCATGTGGGTATGGTTGGCCAGGTCTCCCTGGCACTGTTCGTTCTTGTCCTCCACTTCCGCCTCCTGCATCTGGGAAGAACCTGCTCATTCGGGTTCTGGTTAGGTACACTCTGTGCACCACCTTTAGCTGCATGAGGCTTAACCCTCCACATGTGGAGATGGAGTTCACCCTGTGTAACTGCACCATCCCCTCTGTCCCAACTCCTATGCCGAGTTCTTCCTCCCATTTTTCCCTTTTCTCATCCAGGGGAGAGTGTACCTCCTCAAAGTCACCTGTAGTTTCCTTTATCTAGGTCACCCGCACCCAACAGTTCCTCAACCAGCTATGTGCTGGTTTCTGGGTTATGTCGTTACTTCTCGATGGAGGAAATTTTAGATCTGCATATTTTGTTTCCTTTTGACCATTGAAATCTCTCCATAAGCTCCTCCAGGGTCATAGTTCTGTCATCTGTGTACATGTCTCTAGCCGTCAGTGTCCCCTCATCCTTCAGTGTCCCCTCGTCCTGTCTCCACCTTTTGAAGATGGTGCCCATTGTTGCGGGTGTGAACCTGTGGTTCTTACAGATAGGAGCCATGGTGGACATTTCGGTTATGTTCAAGTGTCTCCTCTGATTCCATGTTCATAGCGTGGCTACCACCGCTGGACTTCTTGAGTACTTGGGTCAGAAGGGATGGGAGTGCAGTTGTGCCTAGGGCTCAGTGGGATGTCCCAAGGGCCAGTGCAGACTCGATGGGCCAAATGGCCTCCTTCTCGGGATTCTATGATATGCAGGAACTCTCCTCCATTTTTGCTCTTTTTGACGTGGTCGCTCAGTGGCAGAACTGTAGCTTTGTCTGCGTGGTCTTCCTCTGGGTGCTCCAGTTTCCTCCCACAATCCAAAGACCTGCAGGTTAGGTGGATTGACCATGCTAAGTTGCCCCTTAGTGTCAGGTGGGGTTACAGGGATAGATTGGGAGTGTGGGCCGAGGTAGGGTGCTCTTTCAGAGGCTTTGTTGCAGACTTGTTGGGCCAAATGGTCGCCTTTTGCACTGAGATTCTATGATTATTTTCTAGGTGTGTTTTCGCTCAGTGTCTCGCTGTCCATCTCAGTGGGTAACTCACCCGGCGTCAGATCATTGTGGGTTGAGATTCCACTCGGATGCTTATTTGAAGAAGGAGCAGGGAATTCTCCTCAGCGTCCTGGATGATATTTGTTCAGGGTCCAGCATCACTAAAGCAGATGATGGGGTCACTATTACCTGGGTGCCTGGCTGTAGTCCATGCTGAAGTTGTGAAGGGCACTGATTCCCTGAATGAAAGACTGTCATTCCTTCAATGATAAATATCTTTCTCATGACTGTTGCCATTTCAAACAATCCCTTAATATCTAAATTCTTGATTTTTTGCAGGATTGACAGGGAAGTCACTGATATTTCCAGCCAAAACCGACAAGAGCTATGTCCAACTTCAGCCTGGAATGTTTCCTCAATTGTCAGCCTTCACTGTCTGCCTGAGGGCAGCCTCTGAAGAATCTCGCAATTATGTGTTGTTCTCCTATGCGACGTCAAAAGAGCACAACGAACTGTTGATCTGGCAAAACAGTGACGGGAAGCTCTCTCTGTATCTCGGCAATAAGATAGTAACATTCTCCCTCCCGAAAATAAATGCGCTTTTGAGACACATCTGTGTGACCTGGGAGGCTAGAGAGGGAGTGACAACATTCTGGGTGAATGGGGACCGAACTGTACGCAAAGTTGGTAAAAAAGACACAACTGTGCGTGGTGGAGGTTCCGTTATCCTGGGTCAGGAACAGGACAGCGTTGGGGGGAGGTTTGATAGCGAGCAGAGTTTTGTTGGAGAGATAACAGATGTTCACGTGTGGGACCGTGTTTTAACTGCGGGTGCGATCCGAGCTGTAAGTCAGGGATGTTACAGTGCTGGGGGCAACATCATCGACTGGGCAACAATACCGTTTATTGCAGGAGGGAACGTGAGTATTAAAGACAATAATGACTGTGCGGTTTAAAATTCTGAGGTGGGGAGAGTCTTTGGAACAGTGGGGAGAAGGTTGAGAAGGAACATGCTCAAATGCAGAAAGTGCCATTACATTGATTTAATAAATCATTGTCATACTTTGCAATATTTCTCATAATCAGATCAGGAATCAACAGTAATGAAGTTTAATCTGGAATAAATGGAAATTTGTCACAGAGGTGATTATATTTGGATCAAGGATTATTCACTGGGATCTTTTAGTTTCTCGCCTTCCTCAGTATCTGGGTAAGAATCACTGTCATTCTCCATCAGAGATGGGACGAGAGAGTCGGGAAATTAGGTTGACCGATACAGGACACAGCTTGGTGTAAATCCCCAGGGTGCACTGCATCCTGAACCCCGTTTCAAACCCAGAGAATCTCTCAAATGGCTCAGAACCAACAAATCCACCTACTTAGCCACACATTCCCCTCAATTACGCCACTGGTGCCCTTTTTAAAATCCCAGTGAGATTACTTCTGTATTTCAGTTACAAGGTGCACCAGAGGTGACAGAGGGAGTTTGCTGCTTCAGAGCTGTCTCCCACACAGATACTATAAAAGATTCTAATGTGAGTGTGGCTGAGGGGCAGTCAGACTGTGAGAAATTCACTTCAGTAAAAGTGGATTCTGTTCTCGGTTGTAACTGGACTGATTTGTGATTATTACTGTTTGTGTTCTCTCTCTCTCTCTTTACTGATATTACACCATGATTTGTAAAACCCACACTTGTGATTTGCCTAGAAGGACATTGTAATCAAACTAATGTTGCAGCTTCGTCATATTAATAAATGAGCATCAAAAAGGAAATGTTACTGTCTGTGTCTAATCTTTAATCAAACCCAATACACTCCAGCTCTTTCATATCAACTGAAAAAGTGCACTGCCCGGTCAGTGAGCCAGATTTTCACAAAAAACAGGAAACTCTCAGTTGCTGATTCCAAACCAGTTCTGGTGGGCTTCTTTCCCCAAAACAGGTGGGATTTCTGCTAATCTCCATGCATCCCATGGTTAAATATCCCTCAGTCCAGGCTGGGTAGTCGCTCAAAGCTCTGAGGAGGACTTGTGTCTCCAAAGGTTCCTTATCCCCATAAAAAATCGTTTTTTGAGTAATGAAGTGAGAATTGCATTTGTATAGCATCTTCCACAACCTCCTGACAAGCCAAGACATTTCACACTAAAAAACTCCTTTGCGTGTCGTCATTGTTTTAATATAGGAAACATGGCAGCTAATTTGTGCACAGGAAACTCCCACAAACAGGGATGTAATAATGATTTGTTAATCTGTTTTACTAAGTTAATTGGGAGATAAATATTGGCCAGGGCATTAGGAAGAAATCTCTTATTTGAATTAATGCCATGGAGAACTTTACATCCACTCAAACGTGCTCTTGGTTTAAAATAATAACTAAGCGATGCCACCTCTGACAATGCAATACTCTGTCAGCGCTAAATTGGAGGGTCAGCCTGGGTTATGAACTTAGTTCATCAGTGTTGCCACAGTTGAAAGGAGCTGAATCCTGCTTGTATCCTACAACTTGATTCAATTGATTAACATACATAGTACAAAAGCCAAACCTCGGCAACAGGTAACAAAACTAACAACCCACCCTTCTCTTCCACGCACCCACCCCCCACTCTCCAACCCTCCACCACCCGTCACCCCAAGCATGTCTCCTTCCTTTTCCCCTTCTCCTCATACTCCCCAAACAAAACAAAACAACATCCCTAACTACCCCAGTCCTACCCTTGTCATGCTTCAATTCACTTTAAAGAAGTTGATAAATAGCTTCCACCTCAGGCTGAGCCCCTCTTCCACTCCACGTATGGCAAACTTAACTCTTTCCAGGTGAAAAGTTCTGTCAGGTCACTCACCATACCCCTGCCTTTTTTAAATAAATTTAAAGTACTCAATTTATTATTTTTCCAATTGAGGGGCAATTTAAGGGGTAATAAAGGGCAGCACGGTAGCACAGTGGTTAGCACTGTTGCTTCACCGCGCCACGGTCCCAGGTTTGATTCCCGGCTTGGGTCACTGTCTGTGCGGAGTCTGCACGTTCTCCCCGTGTCTGTGTGGGTTTCCTCCGGGTGCTCCGGTTTCCACCCACAAGTCACGAAAGCGTGCTTTTAGGTGAATTGGACATTCTGAATTCTCCCTCTGCATACCCGAACAGGCGCGGGAATGTGGCGACTACGGGATTTTCACAGTAACCTCATTGCAGTGTTGATGTAAACCTACTTGTGACAATGAAGATTATTATTATTTTAGCACGGCCAATTCCTACCGTGTAGATTTGTAAGGGTGAGACCCAAGTACACATGGGGAGAATGTACAAACTCCATACAGACAGTGACCCAGGGCCAGAATCGAATACTCTCGCCTTTGGCGGCTCTGAGACCCACCAACTCAGCGGAATCTGTCTCCGGGCTGTTTTAGGGAGACAAAGGCCAAGATATCAGCCTCTCTACCCACCTGGACTCCTGGATCTTCCAACACTCAGAATATCATGACCTTTGGACTCTGAGCCACCCCTACGCCCCGAATTTTGCACATTACAATCCTAAATCTCCTTCCGAAATCTACTCAACCTCGGACACGGCCAAAACATAAGCCCATGGTTTGCCGGCTCGTCCGCGCACCGCCCCCACCTGTCCTCCCCCCCCCCAGAAAAGAACCAGCTCATCCTCGAGACTGTCATGTAGGCTCTGTGTACCACCTTAAATTGGTTGAGGTTTAACCTCGCACACGACGAGGAAGCATTCACTCTCCGCAGGACTTCCCTCGGCCCCAACTCCACCCACAGTTCTTCCTCCGACTAGCATCTGACCTCCTCCACAGAAGCACTCTCCCTATCCACCAGCACTCCATACATATCTGCCACTCTTCCCCCCGCCGCCTATGTCATCCACGGCCATCTTGCAGCACCTATTTTATTTAACAAATTCCCTCACCTGTTTCCCTTAAGCAACTCTGATGCATCTCCTCAAGGCCCACAAACTTTCCTCCCACAAATAACTCCCTGAAGTATTTTATCCCCACCTGCTGCCACCCCCGGACTTTTGTGTCCAGCTCCACCAGCGCAAACCTACGGTTGTCACCTATTGTCACCCCAGCGACATGCCTTCCAGTGCAAAGTGTTGCCTACACTGGTTCCAAACCCTCAATGCGGATACCACCACCGGGCTCATGATGAGAATGGCAGGGCGCCAACAATAATGCCCTCAAACTGGTCCCCCTACACGGCGCCACCTCCACATGCCCCAGACCGACCCTTCCTCCACCGGCCATTTCCTAACCATTGCGATGTTTACTGCCCAGTAATATATCAGTGAGCTCGGCAAAACCAACCCACCTCCTCGTTGATCCCTTTTCAGAAACACCCTCCTCAACCTCACAATCATCCCATTCACCTTTCTAAAAAAGGACGTAGGAACAAAGATGGGGAGGTTCTGAAATATGAGCAGAAACTTGGGCATCACTGTCATTTTCACCGTCTGTACATGCCCTGCTGAAGACAAGGGCAACACCTCTTCAAGTCCGCCTTCTTACCCGCCACCAATTGCGCCAAGTTCAACTTACACAGCTGGGCCCAACTCCGTGCCACCTGTCTCCCAAGGTAGAGGAAACACGCCCCCACCACCCAGAACGGCAACTTCCCCAGCCTCCTCTCCTGCCCCTGGCATTTATCGGAATACCTCGCTTTTCCCCATATTTAATTTATATCCTGAAAAATGGCCAAACTCCCACCTGATACCCATGATCCTACCAAAACACCCCATCGGGTCGGAAAGTTGTTAGCACTGTTGCTTCACAGCAGCAGGCTCCAGGGTCTGATTCCCGGCTTGGGTCACTGTCTGTGCGGAGTCTGTGTCTGCATAGGGTTTCCTCCGGGTGCTCTGGTTTCCTCCCACAGTCCAAAGATGTGCAGGTTAGGTGAATTGGACATCCTGAATTCTCCCTCTGTGTACCTGAACAGGCACCAAAATGTGGCGACTTGGGGCTTTTCACAGTAACTGCATTGCAGTGTTAATGTAAGCCTACTTGTGACACTAATAAAGATTATTATAAAATGTACAACAGGAGGCCATCTACATACAAGCAGAAACTGTGCTTAACTCATCGCTGCTCAATCCCCCTCCACCTCCTTGACACCCTAAGCACCATTGTCAATGGTCCTGTTGCCAGTGCAAAAAGCAGCGGGGAGAGCGGGCACCCCTGCCTCATCCCTTGGTGCAGCCCAAAGTACTCCAAACTAATCTGATTCATCCACACACTAGCCTTTGGCGCCTTATACAACAGCCAAACCCAATCCACAAATCCTTGCCCGAATCCGAACTGTCCCAACACCTCCAACAGCCTACTCACCTCGTCAAACACCTTCTTTATGTCCATTGCCACCATTCCCACTTCCTGCCCCTCCAAGGGCATCATAATAAAGCTGAGCAGACTGCTGTTGCCCCTTCATGAACCTGTTTGGTCCTCTCCTATCACACCAAACACACAACCCTCTATCCGCGCTGACAACTCCTTTGCCAACAACTTTGCGTCCACATTTAACAGTGAAGTCGGACGGTATGACTCATATTGCTCTGAGTCTTTATCCTTCTTTAAGATCAGCAATATGGAAGCCTACAACAATGGGGGGGGGGGGGGGGGGGGAGGAAATTCCCCCTTGCCAGAATACATCCGAACAATCAGAGGCCCCAGCTCCGACCCAAACATCTCATAAAGCTCAACTGGAAACCCATGTGGACCCAATGCCTTCCCCATCTGCATCAAACCCATACCATCCATCACCTCCCTCAGCCCAATCGTGGCTCCCAATCCCTGCACCTTCTCCTCCTCCACTCTTGGGAATTCCAGCCTGTCCAAGAACCGCCTCATACTAATGGTGTTCTTTTGTTGTTCCGCCTCTTTGCTAATGGTGTTCCTTTGTTTAAGAAGTGTGGCAAAGATAATCCAGGAAATTACAAGCTGGTGAGCCTTTTGTCAGTGACAAAGAAATTATTGAAGAGGATTCTTTGAGAAAGAAATTACTCCCATTTGGTAGCAAGTGGATGTATTAGAGAAGGGCAGCGTGGTTTTGTGAAGAGGAGATTGAGTCTCACTAACTTGATCAAGTTTTTTGAGGAAGTGATTAAGATGATTGATGCAGGTAGGGCAGTGTCTACATTTTATCTACATGGACTTCAGTAAGGCCCTCGGCAAGGTATCTCATGGCAGACTGGTACAGAAGGTGAAGTCACACGGGATTAGAGGTGAGCTGGCAAGATGGATACAGAACTGGCTCAATCATAGAAGTGTTATGGGCCAGGGTTTAGAGAACCCCAAAGTGTATCATGGAGTTCACCTAACCCACAACTTTTAATAGATTGTGGTATGGGGAGCACACGGCCCACTCTACAGGTGTGGTACAGCAGAAATGGAAAAGTATTTTTTTAAAAGCAAAACATTGTTTATTCTATGAACTCAAGTTAATATTTTTAAAACTTACAGTGAACATCTTAGCAACCATCAATTCAAATATAACCCCCAAAGAATACAACAATAAGTAATACTTTAACTGACCTTTTAACATCCAGAAGACTTTTAAAAAAACCTTTAAACCAAAGCACATCAGGTTAAGTTCACTACTGAGAGCAGTTATTAGTTTTAAATCATCAAAGGATTGATTTACAGTTTTTAGATTACAGAGAGAGAGACTCATACCTCTTCTGGCTGTGACTGCAGCTATCCAGCTCTGAAAACGAAACTAAAACACACCCTGCAGCAAACAGCCTAAAACAAAAGTAAAAAGCTGACAGGCAGCCCAGCTCCACCCACTCTCTGACATCACTGCAGTAGTGAACACCCATTTCTTAAAGGTACTCTCACTGCAGATATTTATATACATACCAGTTTGCACTGGAGTGCTGAGCTTGTGGCATTTGAGTGCTACAGTGAGAGTTTGGTGACTGAGGGAGTGCTGAGCTTGTTGCATTTGAGTGCTACAGTGAGAGTTTGGTGACTGAGGGAGTTAGGTGAGGAGGGAGTAAGGTGCTCCTTACATTTCATTTCCTATATTTATCAAAGAGCGTAAAGGGAGCCAGGAGTTTAGAGTACAGCTGACTGGGAGCAGAGTCGGAGGGCGGAGGTCCAGTTGGTCCACGGGGCAGCTAATTCTGTAAAGTAAGAGGGGATGGAGGCTAGGGCAGTTGCATGCTCCTCCTGTAGGATGTGGGTGGTGAGGGATACCACTGGTGTCCCCACTGACTATACCTGCGGGAAGTGCACCCAACTCCAGATCCTCAGAGACCGTGTTAAGGAACTGGAGCTGGATGAACTTCGGATCATCCGGGAGGCAGAGGGGGTTATCGAGAAGAGCTACAGGGAGGTAGCCACACCAAAGGTACTGGACAAGAGTAGCTGGGTTACAGTCAGGGGAAGGAAAACTAACAGGCAGACAGTACAGGGATCCCTCGTGGCCGTTCCCCTTCAAAACAAGTATACCGTTTTGGATGCTGTTGGGGGGGGATGACCTACCGGGGGAAGGCCCCAGCGGCCAGGTCTCTGACACTGGCTCTGGGGCTCAGAAGGGAAGGGGGGAGCATAGAAAAGCAATAGTAATAGGAGATTCAATGGTTAGGGGAATAGATAGGAGATTCTGTGGTCACGAGCGAGACTCCCGAAAGGTATGTTGCCTCCCGGGTGCCAGGGCCAGGGATGTCTCGGATCGTGTCTTCAGGATCCTGAAGGGGGAGGGGGAGCAGCCAGAAGTCGTGGTGCACATTGGTACCAACGACGTAGGTAGGAAAAAGGGTGTGGAGGTAATAAACAAGTTTAGGGAGTTAGGCTGGAAGTTAAAGGCCAGAACAGACAGAGTTGTCATCTCTGGTTTGTTGCCGGTGCCACGTGATAGCGAGGCTAGGAATAGGGAGAGAGTGCATTTGAACACGTGGCTGCAGGAATGGTGTAGGAGGGAGGGCTTCGGGTATTTGGATAATTGGAGCGCATTCTGGGGAAGGTGGGACCTGTACAAGCAGGACGGGTTGCATCTGAACCAGAGGGGCACCAATATCCTGGGGGGGAGGTTTTCTAGTACTCTTCGGGACGGTTTAAACTAATTTGGCAGGGGAATGGGAACCGTATCTGTAGTCCAGCAACTAAGGAAGCCAATATTCAGGACGCCAAAGCACGTAGTGATGCAGAGGGGAAGGTAACACTGACAAAGGAGAGTACTTGCAGGCAAGGAGATGGGTTGAATCGCCGGGGGGCACGCAAATCCTGCCACGCCGCTCCAACGCTTGGCCACCGATTCTACGGCGACTGGAGAATCACCGCCAATCTTGTCGGCGCGGTGCCAGTCAGGGACCATTGAAAGCGCCCCCCCCCCCCCCCCCCCCCAGCGATTCTCCGCGCTCGACGGCTGAATGCCTGGAGAGTCCCGCCGGTGCCATTTGCATATGGTCCTACCCGGCGGGGCCTTGGCGTTCTGGCTGCGGGGGGCCGCCCTGGTGCGGGGGCAGGGGGGGCCGACTCCGGGGTGGGGGGGACCTCCATGGTGGCCAGGCCCGCAATCGGGGGCAACTGATTGGCAGGCAGGCTCATTCTGGGGGCGTCCTATGTTCCTCCATATTGCTCTGCCATATTGCCCGGGGGCCGGTGCGGAGACGGCTGTGACGTGTACATGCACGGACCCGCGCTGGCCGTGGCACGCATAAGCATACCCACGCCGGCCATGGCGGGACAGCTTTCAGCACCCGAGCAGTGCACAGCACTCATGTTGCCATTCTAGCTCCCCAGGAAGTGGTGAATGCCTGGGCCTGGAGGCCCCTTGACACCGGCGTCGCTCGTGCCGGTTTTGATGCCGGAGTCAATACTTGGCCGGGATTTCGGAGGACCCCGGCCCAGATTACTATCACATTCCAACACCACCAAAGGAGGAAAAATCAACCAAATCCAAAGACCAAGCTCTTTCAAAATTCTTTTTAATGCTCTTTAATACAGGGGTCACAAGGAACTCCCTGACCTCCAACAGCTGATGATTAGAAATTACAATAACACATGACTGTGATGACACATTTCAACAGACAATTCTGGACAACATGTCCCCATTTCATGGCGACACCTTGGCAAGTGGAGACCAGAGGAGGGAGAGGCTGTGGGGCACATCAAAGGCAGAGATGATAGTAGTAGGGCAGGGGGTGGGGAGACAGAACTTGTCCAAGTCAGGAAGTCCCGCTTCCATTGGGCAGTCTGACTGTGCGATGAACCAGTAATTTCCTGTACCAGCAGGTCCTGGCATACGGGTATCGAAATGAGAAACCAATAATGAGTAGGGGGCATGCCCAGGAGCTGGGACAGACATTGGGAGAGCATGGAGCAAGACAATAGTCAACATTTCCAATTGGAGATGCACTATGGCTCATGAACCAAATTACTTTCCTTTATTTCAGCGAGGGATGGAGAATTAGCATTTATTTCAGAGAAATTGTAAAGGAAGGAATGAAGTTCCTCAGCTCTAGGTGCAGGATGAATGGATAAGCAACTTGACTCCATTTAGTACTCCTCACTTCTTACATGATGAAGAATCGTTCAGCTCACTAAGGAGTGTCGGAGAACGGATCAATTCCTGGCACATCGTGGGTACTTAACCCTTGATTTCCACAACTGTAGTAATCCATTTGGCTGCTGGATTTGCTTTCCATTACCTTAAATGAGGAGTAATATTGCCTGATCAATCCGATCAAGAGAATCTTTGACTGGAACGGTAAGGTTGAAATTAATTCTACACCGTCTCCAACAAACACTCCCAGGACAGGTACAGCACGGGGTTAGATACAGAGTAAAGCTCCCTCTGCACTGTCCCCATTAAACACTCCCAGGACAGGTACAGCATGGGGTTAGATTCAGAGTAAAGCTCCCTCTACACTGTCCCCATCAAACACTCCCAGGACAGGTACAGCACGGGGTTAGATACAGAGTAAAGCTCCCTTTACACTGTCCCCATCAAACACTCCCAGGACATGTACAGCATGGGGTTAGATTCAGAGTAAATCTCCCTCCACACTGTCCCCATCAAACATTCCCAGGACAGGTATAGCATGGGGTTAGATATAGAGTAAAGCTCCTTCTATATTGCCCCCATCAAACACTCCCAGGATAGGTACAGCCTGGGGTTAGGTACAGAGTCAAAATGTTTTTATTTACTCTATAATAGCCTCCACAGTTTAATATATTAATGCCGTGTTTAAAATATTTCAATTTGGTTCCCATGGGGTTGTGAGCTTGATATAAAACTGCTGCTCACCCCTTTCTGCATTGTTCAGTTTCACTTGTGTATCCACCATTTGCCCTGTTAACCTCTAGCACCCACCGTTATTGTTGCGGATTGTAGGGGTGTATATGGCTGTGGCCTCCTGCCCCTGGTTTACCGTCCTCCCCATACGCCAAGGTGTCAATCGTGCAGCTCAGGAGAATATCTTACACTGCACCATTGTGATATCTCCATCTTTCTTGTAAGTTTTCTGCATTTGAATTTGTGAGTATTCTGGGTCACTCTGTGCACAGTTGAGATGAACAGGAACTTCAGGTTCAAACGCTGCTTAATAAGCAAATTTGATTGCCCATTGGAGTCTCACTAACACGGGGGTGTTGAACAATATGTGCAGCTCATATCCCTCATCTGGATCTCACCATTAATATGACCAATGGCAGTGCCCCAAATAGTTTTAGGACTGTCCTCGTCGTTCCAGGAATTAAAGATTTATCTGGCCAGCATTTTTTTCATTTTCTTTGACTGCTTGTATTTGTGAAATATTATAAAAATATTGGAGAAGGGAACAAGGTAGCTTGGCTGAGAATATATCCAATCAGATATGGAAGAGGCTACGTACTTTCCAATTGGTCAGGGGAAGGTGTGATCTGCTGTGATGATTGCCTGGGTTGAGAGGTGGGGGTTGGGCTGTGGGAGGTCATCCGATGAAATGTTTTGAAATATGTCCAACCAGAATTAGCAATTCTAAGCTTCAATTGGTTCCCCATGTCTGAAAAGGCCGAGGGACAGATTCTGTCTTTCCCAGGGATTTCCATGATGCATCTTTTAATGGCATTGGAAAGGTTACTGGGACATAATCATGATGAGTAAACATTGGGTCTATTGCCAAGGGCTGGAGAGACTCAGAAACCTTTACAAACACCATTTAAATAGGACATAAATCATTGTTTGGGCCTGCTTTCAAAGGCTGCTCGCGTGATTCTTTCAATAGAGGAATAACAGAGGAAAAGAAAATCAGACATTTCAACCACCCCTGCTATAAAAACGCAAATGAAGAAAAGTCTTTATTAATTCATCCAATGAGGTGGTCCTTTTGAATTCTTGGCATTATAAGGCTCGGGTACCCTCATGATGCAGTCAGAGGGTGCACAGCGACCATTTTTCCCTGCTGTTCCTTGAAGTCCTGGTGGGCCTGGAACACCTGGCACACCCTGTTGGCCGGCTGGACCTGGTGGGCCAATTTTACCATATCCTGGAAGACCTGGTGGACCTAAGAGTGAAAGGTAAGGTATTGGAAACCATAAAACAGGGAGATGCCCATTAACATCATGAATGCTTGAGCTTAACAGGCCGATTAAACAGAAAGAAAAGCACCAACCGCTTATGATGTAAAACCAACGAGTTCTGGCTTGACAGCAATGAGGAGGCTAACTACCCTCATCACTGATACCATAAACCGAGAAGGTAAACCACAGTGTCATGGTGGAATTTACTGGATTGAGGCCTTAAGACCAACCTGTGGTGACTGCCAGTGAGGTGATTGCGAGGGAGATTAATGGTTGCTGAGAGGGGGGTCCTGAGATGGAAGCAGCCCAGATTAACTTTGAAGGAGTTCGAGAAGCACTCCAAATCCTCGGGAACTGGCAAAATTAATTTCACACTTGCTTTTCCGGCTTCCTTTCTTCCACCCCCTGGATCCAGTACAGCTGGTTAAAGGCTGCTGGCCGGGTCATACCTAAAATGGCAATAAGGGTCCTTTCATAGCGTCTCAATGTCCCCTTTAGATAGGAACATGTCGACTCAAACTGGCAAACACTTTGGACAGCTGGGGGGGATGCATCTTTCAAAATGGCATCAGCTGCACTGCTGGTTTTGGAAACTCTGTTGGAGGCCATTAGCGTCCAATTATCATCAGGCGAGGCTGGTGGATTTGTTAGTGGCTATTTTCTCTTAAAGGTTCGACTCCAAAGGCAGAAACATTTCTCCATGTTTACTCTGTTGAATGCACTGATAATTTTACAAAACCTCTAACAGGTCACCTCTCAGTCTTTGCTATTCTGGAGTCCCAGTTTGTTTAATCTTTCCTGAGAGTTTTAACCATTTTACCATCCATGTAAATTATTTCTGCACCTTCTGGTTTCTCAAATCCTTTTTTATAATACATAATATTCTGCAAGGGATCCTTTGAGGCCTTCCATGAAAGGCAGTATGCAAATGTGAGTCTTCTTTGTTTTGAGAGATCAGAATGGTTTACTGTTCTCCAATTCTGGTCCAACTAAGATTCTAAATAAGTTTAATATAACTTTGTGGCAATACGGTTGTGCAGTGGTTAGCACTGCTGCCTCACGGTGCTGAGGACCTGGGTTCGATCCCGGCCCTGGGTCACTGTCCATGTGGAGTTTGAACTTTCTCCCCATGTCTGCGTGGGTCTCACCCCCACAACCCAAAGGTGTGCAGGGTAGGTGGACTGGGTGCGCTAAATGTCTCCTTATTTGGAAAAAATAATAATTGGGTGCTCTAAATTTCTCTTCAAAATAACTTCACTGCCTTTCAATTCTATCCCTCTAGAAATAATCCCTAATACATTGTCTACATTTTAATGGTCTTGTTCACCTACATTGCTACATTTTGGGGGTCGGTTAGCACAGTTGGCTGGCGGCTGGTTCGAGGGCAACAGCGCGGGTTCACTTCTCAAATCAGAAAAGTCATTCATGAGACCCACTTTCTCAACCTTGCCCATCACCTGAGGCATGGTGACCATCAGGTTAAATCACCCTCAGTCAGCTCTCTGCCCAAAGGGGAAACACCCAGGTTCATTTGGGACAATGGCGGCATTTCTATTTATTGCTGCTTTTAATGAATTGTAATTCTGAAGCTCAAGTTCCTTCTACTCTTCTAGCCCACTGATAAATTCATTTTCATAGAGTATGTGATCTCCTTATTTATTTTCCCAAAACTGAATTATCTCAAACTTTTCTGGATAAGTATTAACTCACCTGAAGGTCCAGGTGCACCAGGATCACCCAAACGGCCAATACCATTTTCACCTCGGTCTCCCTTAGGACCACTCGGGCCTGTTTAAACCAAGACAAGGATATGTCAACAATACCAAGACAAACAATACATTCAAGTTCATTGTTTGTCAGAAATTATTCAGTTCTTAAAAGTCACTGGAAGCATATAGAGCTCCCTCTACACTGTCCCCATCAAACACGCCCAGGACAGGTACAGCATGGGGTTAGATACAGAGTAAAGCTCCCTCCACACTGTCTCCAACAAACACTCCCAGGTCAAGTAAAGCATGAGGTGAGATAGAGAGTGTAGCCCCCTCTCTCACACAAGAGGTGGCATGGTGGGAGAGTGGTTAGCACTGCTGCCCCAGAGCTTCAGGGACCCGGGTTCAATTCTGGCTTTAGGTGATTGTGTGTAGTTTGCATCACACGATAAGACCATAAGACATAGGAGCAGAATAGGCCACAGGGCCCATCGAGTCTGCTCTGCCATTAAATCATGGCTGATATTTTTCTCATCCCCATAAACCCATATCCCTTATTAATCAAGAACCTATTTAATTCTCTCTTAAAGACACTCAGTGAATTGGCCTCCACAGCCTTCTGCGGCAAAGTGTTCCACAGATTCACCACCCTCTGGCTGAAGAAATTCCTCCTGATCCCTGTTTTGAAGAGTTGTCCCTTTAGTCTGAAATTGTGTCCTATGAGTGGAAATGTCCTCTCCACATCCACTCGATCCAGGCCCCTGCAAGTATCAATAAGATTCCCCTTATCCTTCTAAACGCCAACGAGTACAGATCCAGAGTCCTCAACCGTTCCTCAGACGACAAGTTCTTCATTCCAGGAACATTCTTTTGAACCTCCTCTGGACCCTTTTTAAGGCCAGTACATCTTTCCTTAGATACGGGGCCCAAAACTGCTCACATTACTCCAAATGGGGTCTGACCAGAGCCTTATACAGCCTCAGAAGTACATCTCTGGTCTTGTATTCTAGCCCTCTCAACATGAATGCTAACATTGCATCTGCCTTCCTCACTGCCGACTGAACCTGCACATTAACCTTAAGAGAATCGTGAACAAGGACTCCTAAGTCCCTTTGTGCTTTTGATTTCCTAAGCATTTCCCCATTTAGAAAATAGTCTATGCCTCCATTCCTCCTCCAAAGTTTATAACCTCACACTTTTCCACATTGTATTCCATCTGCCACTTCATTGCCCACTCTCCTAGCTTGACCAATTCCCTTTGCAGCCCCCCTGCTTCCTCAATACTACCTGTCACTCTACAGATCTTTGTATCATCTGCAAACGTAGCAACAGTGTCTTCAGTTCCTTCTCCCAGATCATTAATGTATATTATGGAAAGTAGTGATCCCAGGACAGACCCCTGAGACACACCACTAGTCTACCTTTTGCCAGTCAACCAATCCTCTATTCATGCCAGGATCTTACCCTTAACACCATGGGCTCTTAACTTATTTGACTATCTCCAATGCAGCACCCTGTCAAAGGCCTTCTGGAAATCTAAATAAATCACATCCACTGGTTCTTCTTTGTCTAACTTCCTTGTTACCTCTTCAAAGACCTCTAACAGATTTGTCAGACATGACCTCCCCTTGACGAAGCTGTGCTGACTCCGTCCTATTTTATCATGCACTTCCAAGTACTCCGCATCTCATCTTTAATAATGGACACTAAAGACTTCCGGTGGCGGTGATGTTTGAGTGAGCCGCACATTCGGCGGGCTCTCACTCCGGCGGGGCTTTAGGGCTGTTTCCCCGCGATAGCGGGATCACGGAGTGGCAAAAAGGCGGCCGCAAAAGTGCTGGAGAGCGGGCTGCAATCGATGGAACCGTGGGAGTCCAGGAAGTAGAGGAGGAGAGAGAGAGAAAGAGACAGAGGCAAGGAGCAGAGGAAGCTGACCTGGAACTTAAGATGGCGGACACATGGACCTTTCTTGCTCCAGGAGAAGAAAAACAGTTTTGGAGTCGCTGAAGCAGGACAACTTGGACCCACTTCAGATGCTCAAGAGGTAAAAGTTAAGGAGCTGGGAGAAGGAAGGCAGCAGCGAAAGTGCTGAGGAGCGGGCTGCGGCACATGGAACAGCGGGAGTCCAGAAGGCAGAAGAAAAGGGAGAAAAAGGGACAGAGGCAAGGACCTGAGGAAAATTACCTGGGACCTAAGAAGGCGGACACACGGACCCTGGACTCAGCAATCCAGCAGGCGCTGGATAACATGCTCCAGGTAATGAAGTCCAGTTTTGAAGCGCTGAAGCGGGACAGCTTGGACCCAATCCAGAAAGCGGTGAATCAGCTGAACCAGAGGCTGGATGCGCAAGATGTTAAAGTTAAGGAGCTGGGAGAGGCGGTGGAGGAGCAGGCGGATGCGCGGACGGTTGAGGCGCTAGAAGTTGACGGGCTGAAAGAGCGGCAGAGAAGACTTCTGGACAGAGTGGAGGATCTGGAGAATAGAGTCCGCAGGAACAACCTGAGGATGGTCGGCCTCCCGGAGGGGGCTGAGGGAGCTGATGCCGCAGCGTTTGTAGCAGACCTATTGATGCAGCTGATGGGGGTCGAAGCCTTTCCGCGACCGCCGGAGCTGGAGGAGGCACACAGAACGCAGGCGAGGCAGGGGCGGCCGGGCGGACACCCCGCCCGATGGTGATTAGGTTCCACAGGTTCGTGGACAAGGAGCGGCAGGAGCAGCATGTGGAACAACAGTGTTGTCCGCATTTACCAGGACCTAAGCCAGGAGGTGGCTCGGCGGCGAGCAGCCTTTAAGAATGTCAAGGAGGTGCTGTTCAAGAAGCACGTGAAGTTTGGTCTGCTGTTCCCGGCTCGCCTATGGGTCACGCACCAGGGTCAACACCACTACTTCTCCGAGCCTGAAGAAGCGATGGATTTTGTGAGGGACCTGGGGCTGGTCCCGAAAAGAGGCCCCACGAACGCGAATTAGGGCCCGAGGATTACTGTGGGAAGGTATGCCGAATGGGCCTGGACTGCTGTTCAACGGTTTGCTGGGCCAAAGGTGCCAAGCGGAACATTTGGGACTCTTTCCTTTGTTCATGGACATTGGTTTGGGGGTTTTTCTTTTTTTCTCTTTTCTCTCATGTTTTTTTTTGTTTTTTCCACTTCTTTTTTCAGTTTTTTCCTTTTTGAGCGGATTTGTACTTTTTGTGCAGCTCGCGGAGGACACTGGAGCCGGCTTGCTCCAGTGGGTTGGAGAGGGGGATGGGGCGCCGGGGAGTGGGGAGGAGGACGGGGAAACAATGGGAATGAGACAGGAAGGCGCCAGAGTGTTGAGTCACCGGGCTAGCAGATTGGCTAGTCAAGGGAGTCAGGTGGGGGGGAGATCACAGCCAGTGGATGGCAGGGGTGGGGGTTTCGAGGGATGTGGTTAGGGGGGGGGGGGGGGTTGTTCTGCTGATGTGGAAGGGACTTGAAATAGGCCACTGGAAAGGAGGTCGAGGGTGGAGGCAGCCAACGGGCGGGCCAGGAATGGCGCGACGCACGGGCCGGGGGCCGGCCCGAGAAAGGCTATGGCTGACCGGCGTGGTGGGGGGGGGGGGGTGGGTTGTGCCCCCCGACCAGGCTGATCACCTGGAACGTCAAGGGACTGAATGGGCCGGTTAAGAGGGCGCGGGTGTTCGCGTACTTGCGGGCTCTGAGGGCGGACGTAATTATGTTGCAGGAGACACATCTGAAAGTGTCTGACCAGACCAGGCTAAGGAAGAGCTGGATTAGCCAGGTCTTCCACTCGGACTTGGACTCGAAGTCCAGGGGGGTGGCAATCATGACCAACAAGCGGGTGCAATTTGAGGCGGAGGGCATAGCCGCCGACAGGGGGGGCAGATACCTGATGGTACGGGGCAGACTGGAGGGGAGAAGAGTGGTGCTGGTGAATATATATGCCCCGAACTGGGATGACGTGGACTTCATTAAAAAAGTGCTGGGGAAGATCCCGGACCTGGACTCTCGCAGGCTAATAATGGGCGGGGACTTTAACATGGTCCTTGACCCGGCTTTGGATCGGTCGTGTCCCAGAATGGGTAGACTCCCAGCAATAGCAAGGGAGCTGAAAGGATTTATGGAGCAAATGGGGGCAGTGGACCCCTGGAGAGATAGACAGCCGACAGGAAGGGGCTGCTCGTTTTACTTGCACGTCCATAAAATATATTCTAGGATAGATTTCTTCATACTAAGCAGGGATTGTATAGGGGAGGTAAAGAACACGGAATACTCAGCAATTACTATCTCAGACCATGCCCCGCACTGGGTAGACCTGCAGATCAGGGGAGCGAGCTATCAACGCCCGCAATGGAGGCTAGACGTGGGACTGCTGTCGGAGGAGGGGATCTGTGAGAGGCTTCGGAGGTGTATGCAAAATTACTTGCAGGTGAATGACACGGGGGAGGTCTCAGCGGCGACAGTGTGGGAGGCGCTAAAGGCAGTAGTGCGGGGGGAGCTGATTTCAATTGGGGCCCACAGAGCCAAGGCAGACAGGGCAGAGATGGATAGATTGGTCAGGGAAATGGGTCGGATAGATGAAGAGCACGCGGAGTCCCCGGGGGAGGTTTTACTCAGGGAGAGGCAGAGACTACAGGCAGAACTGGGGGCACTATCCACAAGTAGGGCCGTGGAACAGCTTAGGAAGGCGAGGGGAGCGGTGTACGAGCATGGGGAAAAGGCTAGCAGACTGTTAGCGCAGCAACTCAGGAGGAGGGAGGCAGCCAGGGAAATAGGTAGAGTGAGGGATGGGGAGGGGCGCAAAGTGGAGGACCCGGCAGGATTGAATAAGGTATTCCGGGATTTCTATCGCAAGCTGTATACTTCGGAGCTGCCGGAAGAACTGGAGGAGATGAAAAGGTTTCTGGACAGGTTAACCCTCCCAACAGTAGGTGGGGGGCGAGTGGATGAGCTGGGGGCCCCGATTAGAGTGGAGGAGGTATTGGGGGGCCTACAAGGCCATGCAGTCGGGGAAAGCCCCGGGGCCGGATGGATACCCGGTAGAGTTCTATAGGAAGTTCTCTGAGCTGGTGGGCCCGGTCTTGGCGAGGGTTTTCAATGAGGCAAGGGACAGAGGGACCCTGCCGCCGACAATGTCGCAAGCCACTACATCACTGATATTGAAGCGGGGTAAAGACCCGGAGGCGTGCGGGTCCCACAGGCCAATCTCCCTGATTAATGTTGACGCCAAGCTCCTGGCAAAGGTACTGGCGGTTAGAATGGAGGACTGCGTACTGGAGGTGATTGGGGAGGACCAAACTGGGTTCGTGAAATGTAGGCAGCTGGCGGCCAACCTGAGACGATTACTTAATGTGATAATGATGCCCCCGGCGGGCAGGGAGGTGGAGGTAGTGGTGGCGATGGACGCCGAGAAGGCCTTTGACGGGTGGAGTGGGACTATCTATGGGAGGTGCTCGGACGGTTTGGGTTCGGGGAGGGATTGGTGGATTGGATCAAATTATTATATCAGGCCCCGAGGGCCAGCGTCAGGACTAACAGAGAAGTGTCGGAGTACTTTAGGTTGTATCGAGGGACCAGACAGGGCTGCCCGCTCTCCCCGCTGCTGTTTGCGCTGACCATAGAGCCGCTGGCGATTGCGCTGAGAGCCGCAGAGGGATGGAAGGGGATGGTGAGGGGCGGGGTTGAACACAGGGTTTCTCTTTATGCAGACGACCTGCTCCTGTACGTGTCGGACCCGGTGGCCGGGATGGGAAGTATACTGGGAATGTTGAGGAAGTTCGGCCAGTTCTCAGGATACAAATTAAATACGGCCAAGAGTGAAATGTTTGTGGTACAGGCAAGGGGCCAGGAGAACAGATTGAGAGGGCTACCGTTTAGGCTGGTTGAGGAAAATTTCCGGTATTTGGGAATCCAGGTGGCACGACACTGGGGCAGGCTGCACAAGTTAAATTTGGCCAGGGTGGTGGAGCAAATGAAGGGAGAGTTTCGGAGATGGGATGCACTCCCGCTGTCGCTGGCAGGGAGGGTGCAGACTGTAAAGATGACAATCCTCCCTAGATTTCTGTTTGTTTTTCAGTGCATCTCGATCTTTGTTCCACAGTCCTTCTTCAAAAGAGTTAACAGGATGATCATGAGCTTTGTCTGGGCGGGAAAATCCCTGTGGGTGAAGAAGGTGATGTTGGAGAGGAACCGCAGCGAGGGAGGGCTGGCTTTGCCGAGTCTGATTAATTATTACTGGGCGACCAACATCGCTATGATAAGGAAGTGGATGGTGGGTACGGGGTCTATCTGGGAGCGGGTGGAGGCGGCTTCGTGCAGGGGCTCCAGCTTGGCAGCCCTGGTCACGGCTCCTCTACCGCTGCCGCCGGCCAAGTACACCACCAGCCCGGTAGTGGTGGCGACCCTGCGGATATGGGGCAGTGGAGGAGGCATGTAGGGGAGACGGGGGCGTCGGTTTGGACGCCAATCTGCGACAACCATCGGTTTGCCCCCGGGAGTATGGATGGGGGGTTCCGAGTATGGCGGTGGGTGGGGGTGGGAAGGGTGGGTGATATGTTCCTGGAAGGGAGCTTTGCGAGTTTGAGGAGCTTGGAGGAGAAATTTGGGCTGGTAAGGGAAATGATTTTAGGTACTACAGTTGCGGGACTTTGTTCGTAGACAGGTCCCATCTTTCCCACGCCTCCCGCCAATGGGGATCCTAGACAGAATAGTCTCTAGGGGGGCAGAAGGGGAGGGTAGAGTCTCAGGTATTTATAAGGTGCTCATGAGGGAGGAAAGGTCCCAGACGGAGGAACTGAAACTGAAATGGGAGGAGGAGCTAGGCAGGAAAATGGAGGACGGGCTGTGGGCAGAGGCCCTGAGTAGGGTAAATTCGACCGCGACATGTGCTAGGCTCGGGCTGATTCAATTTAAGGTCGTTCACCGGGCCCATATGACGGTGGCTCGGATGAGCAAATTCTTTGGGATAGAGGACAAATGCGCTAGGTGCGCGGGAGGACCAGCGAACCACGTTCACATGTTTTGGGCATGCCCTAAGCTGAGGGGGTACTGGGAGGGATTTGCGGGGATCATGTCCCGGGTGCTAAAAACAATGGTGGTGATGAGTCCAGGGGTGGCAATTTTTGGGGTTTCGGAAGACCCGGGAGTCCAGGGGGAGAAAGAGGCTGATGTTTTGGCCTTTGCTTCCCTGATAGCCCGGCAACGAATACTATTGGCGTGGAGGGACTCAAAGCCCCCGAAGACTGAGTTGTGGCTTGTGGACATGTCGAGTTTCCTGGGTATGGAAAAAATTAAGTTCGCCTTGAGGGGATCTGTACAGGGGTTCGCCCGGAGGTGGCAACCATTTATTGACTTCTTTGCGGGAGAGTGAGCGTCAGCAGGGTGTGGGGGGTAGAGTAGAGTAAAGTCGAGTAGGAGGGAAAAAATGGCGGGTAGTACCGGTGGGAGAGGAGTGGGCTTGTGCAGTATGTTACGATTGAAGTATTGAAAGTACTTGGATGTTTGCACATTTTTGCCTTTTTTGCTTTCCTTCTGTTGATGTCTGTAACTGTTTACAAAGCCAAAAACTACCTCAATAAAATTGTTTATTAAAAAAAATAAAATAATGGACACTAAAATCTTACCAATGACAGAAATCAGGCTAACCGGCCTATAATTTCGCGTCTTCTGCTTCCCACCTTTCTTAAACAGTGATTTACCCTTATTTAATTGTAATATTTAATTGTTGCCTGGTATGGAGGGTGCTAGCTATGAAGAAAGGTTGAGTAGATTAGGATTGTTTTCATTGGAAAGACGGAGGTTGAGGGGGAACCTGATTGAGGTATACAAAATTATGAGAGGTATGGACAGGGTGGATAGCAACAAGCTTTTTCCAAGAGTGGGGGTGTCAGTTACAAGGGGTCACGATTTCAAGGTGAGAGGGGGAAAGTTTAAGGGAGATGTGCGTGGAAAGTTTTTTACGCAGAGTGTGGTGGGTGCCTGGAACGCTTTACCAGCGGTGGTGGTAGAGGCGGGCACGATAGCATCATTTAAGAGGCATCTAGACAGGTATATGAACGGGCGGCAACAGAGGGAAGTAGACCTTGGAAAATAGGGGACAGGTTTAGATAAAGGATCTGGATCGGCGCAGGCTGGGAGGGCCGAAGGGCCTGTTCCTGTGCTGTAATTTTCTTTGTTCTTTGTTGTTCTAATACCGTTACATAAGAACTAGGAGCAGGATTGGCCATCTGGCCCCTCGAGCCTGCTCCGCCATTCAATGAATCATGGCTGATCTTTTGTGGACTCAGCTCCACTTTCCGGCCCGAATACCATAACCCTTAATCCCTTTATTCTTCAAAAAACTATCTATCTTTATCTTAAAAACATTTAATGAAGGAGCCTCAACTGCTTCACTGGGCAAGGAATTCCATAGATTCACAACCCTTTGGGTGATGAAGTTCCCCCTAAGATCAGTCCTAAATCTACTTCCCTTTATTTTGAGGCTATGCCCCCTAGTTCTGCTTTCACCCGCCAGTGGAAACAACCTGCCCGCATCTATCCTATCTATTCCCTTCATAATTTTCTATGTTTCTATAAGATCCCCCCCCGCATCTAAATTCCAACGAGTGCAGTCCCAGTCTACTCAACCTCTCCTCATAATCTGAACCCTTCAGCTCTGGGATTAACCTATTGAATCTCCTCTGCACACCCTCCAGCGCCAGTACATCCTTTTTCAGGTAAGGAGACCAAAACGGAACACAATACTCTAGGTGTGGCCTCACTAACACCTTATACAATTACAGCATAACCTCCCTAGTCTTAAACTCCATCCCTCTAGCAATGAAGGACAAAACTCTATTTGCTTTCTTAATCACCTATTGCAGCTTTAAACCATCTTTTAACGACTCGTGCACTAGCACACCCAGGTCTCTCTGCACAGCAGCATATTTTAATATTTTATCATTTAAATAATAATCACTTTTGCTGTTATTCCGACCAAAATGGAAAACCTCACATTTGTCAACATTGTATTCCATCTGCCAGACCCTAGCCCATTCATTTAACCTATCCAAATCCTTCTGCAGACTTCCGGTATCCTCTGCACTTTTCGCTTTACCACTCATCTTAGTGTCATCTGCAAACTTGGACACATGTCCCTTGGTCCCCAACTCCAAATCATCTATGTAAATTGTGAACAATTGTGGACCCAACACTGATCCCTGAGGGACGCCACTAGCTACTGATTGCCAACCAGAGAAACACCCATTAATCCCCACTCTTTGCTTTCTATTAATTAACCAATCCTCTATCCATGCTACTACTTTACCCTTAATGCCATGCATCTTTATCTTATGCAGCAACCTTTTGTGTGGCACCTTGTCAAAAGCTTTCTGGAAATCCAGATATGCCACATCTATTGGCTCCCCGTTATCTACCGCACTGGTAATGTCCTCACAAAATTCCACTAAATTAGTTAGGCACGACCTGCCCTTTATGAACCCATGCTGCGTCTGCTCAATGGGACAATTTCCATCCAGATGCCTTGCTATTTCTTCCTTGATGATAGATTCCAGCATCTTCCCTACTACCGAAGTTAAGCTAACTGGCTTATAGTTACATCTAATTCAAGCTTCCCCCTCTCAAACGGCAGGGTAAATTCTATCATATTGTGGTCACTGATCTCCAAGGGTTCCTTCACCTTAAGTTCCCTAATCAAGTCTGCCTCATTACACATCACTAAATCCAGAATTGCCTGTTCCCTAGTAGGCTCTGTCACAAGCTGCTCCCCCAAAAATCTCTTGGACATTCCACAAATTATTTTTCTTGGGATCCACTATCAACCCGATTTTCCCAGTCCACCTCCGGGTGCCCGGTGTCCTCTGACAATCCAAAGGTGTGCAGCATGGGGTTAGATACAGAGTACAGTTCCCTTTGCACTGTCCCCATCAAACACTGACAGGACAGGTACAGCACGGGGTTAGATACAGAGTACAGTTCCCTTTGCACTGTCCCCATCAAACACTGACAGGACAGGTACAGCACGGGGTTAGATACAGAGTACAGTTCCCTTTGCACTGTCCCCATCAAACACTGACAGGACAGGTACAGTACGGGAGTTAGAGACAAAGTAAAGCTCCCTCAACACTGCCCTATCAAACACTCCCAGGACAGGTACAGTACGGAGTTAGATATAGAGTAAAGCTCCCTCTACACTGTACCCATCAAACACTCCCAGGACAGGTACAGCACGGGGTTAGATACAGAGTAAAGCTCCCTCTACACTGTCCCCATCAAACACTCCCAGGACAGGTACAGCACGGGGTTAGATATAGAGTAAAGCTCCCTCTACACTGTACCCATCAAACACTCCCAAGACAGATACAGCATGGGGTTAGATACAGAGTAAAGCTCCCTCTACACTGTCCCCATCAAACACTCCCAGGACAGGAAGAGCACGGGGTTAGATACAAAGTAAACCTCCCTCTACACTTTCTCCCTCATCAAACACTGACAGTACAGGTACAACACAGGGTTAGAGAAAGAGTAAAGCTCCTTCTACACTGTGTCCATCGAAAGTCCAAGGATATGTACAGCACTTGAAGAGCAGATCCAAGGGCAAATTTTATTGCGTACTATCAGCCGCATTCTTGTACATAAACATTGTAATAAAACAAAAATCTTCATGCACCGTATGGAATGTAACATGAACGCAGCAGTTGAGTACCCAATTGTTTCAAATAAATTATACCTTTCAGCCCAGGTATCCCAGGGCGTCCATCTCTTCCACTCTGTCCTGGCAATCCGGGCTGACCTGGTTGTCCAGGATGTCCGGAGACTCCAATCTTGCCAGGGGGTCCTGGCCTTCCTGGGCTTGTTAAATCTGCTGGAGCACGTATTCTGGCGAGGTAGTACGCCATCCTTTCTAGAAAGCAGAACATAGGCCAATGAGTGAGCTGCAGTGGGTTCTCCTGATCACTATACTGCACAAATTTCCAGTCGTGGCTGGAAATGATGGGAACACCTTCAAAAACTACAATTGGAGAACGGTGATAGTCCGGTTGGTCTCTACAATTCAAGGGGAGATCGGTCACAAGCCTGCACAGAACACCTCCTCTACTCAAATAACAGCATAGAGTATTGGGAATAATTAGAATGTAAATTGGAAAGAAGACATTGGGGTTAATGCTGTGATCCCAGTTCCACCTCAACCAAGACTAGGTTTGAAGGTGCATTCAACCAAATAGGATTCACTCTGTGATGTCATATCAATATCTGTAAGATATTTTAGTGGCACATCACTTGGGATTGAAAGGTAAAAAAACAACAGCAGTGGCAAAGAAGGATGGTGCCAAATGGAAGTTTATTAAGTTGCATTAAAGAGCAACCCCTTTTTTTGGGAGAGGGGCTGTACTTATATTTGGAGCAAGGGGCTGTACTTATATTTGGAGCAAGGGGCTGTCCCTGTATTTGGGGAGAGGGACTGTCCCTATTTTTAGGCGGAGGGGCTGTCCCTAAATTTAGGCAGATGGGCTGTACTTATCTTTGGAGCGAGGGGCTACACCTATATTTGAGGAAAGAGGTTGCCCGTATATTTGGGGAGAGGGGCTGTACCTATATTTGAGGAGAGGGGCTGTATCTATATTTGACGAGAGGGGCTGTATCTATATTTGACGAGAGGGGCTGTATCTATATTTGGACCGAAGGGCTACACCTATATTTGAGGAGATGGTTGCCCATCTATTTGGGGAGAGGTGCTGAACCTATATTTTGGGAGAGGGGTTGAACTATATTTGCAGAGAGGGGCTGTACCTATATTTGCAGAGAGGGGCTGTACCGATATTTGGGGAGAGGGGCTGTACCGATATTTGGGGAGAGGGGCTGTACCGATATTTGGGGAGAGGGGCTGTACCTATATTTGTGGAGAGGAGCTGTTCCTATATTTTGGGAGAGAGGCTGAACTATATTTGGGGAGAGGTGCTGTACCTCTATTTGGGTAGTGGGGCTGTACCTATATTGGGATAGTGGGGCTGTACCTATATTGGGATAGTGGGGCTGTACCTATATTGGGATAGTGGGGCTGTACCTATATTGGGATAGTGGGGCTGTACCTATATTGGGATAGTGGGGCTGTACCTATATTTGGGTAGTGGGGCTGTACCTATATTGGGATAGTGGGGCTGTACCTATATTTGGGTAGTGGGGCTGTATCCATATTTGGGTAGAGCGGGGGGGGGGGGGGGGAGAAGACATCGAATGGCAGAATGTAGGTGGAGGTTGCATGTTAAATGGCTCCTGCAAGAGTCTCTGATTTTTGGACTTTTATGTCCCGTTTCAGGGTAGTTTGTGGGTGTGTTTGATCAGGTGGAATGGAGTAATTTGATGGCAGTATTGGAGAAATTTGGGACTAGGTCGAAGTTTGTGGCGTTGTTGTGCTTGGGGTTGTGAAGGGGGTGGAGCGATGGAACATAGGGTGTCCTTATATGCAGGTGGCTTGTTGCTGTTTATCTTGGAGCCGAGCTCTTCAGTGGGGAGTATAATGGGGTTGCTCCAGAGATTTGAGACGTTTTTGGAGTACAAACTGAATTGATGGAAAAGTGAGTACTTTGTGATCTCCCCTCCGGAGACAAAGCAATGGCAGAGGAACTGAATAGTTACTTTGCATCAGTCTTCATGGTGGAAGACACCAGTGGGATGCCAGAGCTCCAGGAGAATCAGGGGCAGAGGTGAGTGTAGTGACCATCACTAAGGAGAAGGTTCTGGGGAAACTGAAAGATCTGAAGGTGAATAAGTCACCTAGACCAGATGGACTACACCCAGGGTTCTAAAAGAGATAGCTGAGGAGATTGTGGAGGCATTGATGGTGGTCAACTTTTCACAATATACATTAATGATCTGGAAGAAGGAACTGAAGGCACTGTTGCTAAGTTTGCAGATGATACAAAGATCTGCAGAGGGACAGGTAGTATTGAGGAAGCAAGGGGGCTGCAGAAGGATTTGGACAAGCTAGGAGAGTGGACAGTGAAGTGCCAAATGAAATACAATGTGGAAAAGTGTGAGGTTGTGCACTTTGGAAGGAGGAATTTAGGCATAGACTATTTTCTAAATGGGAAAATGCTTAGGAAATCAGAAGCACAAAGGGACTTTGGAGTCCTTGTTCACAATTCTCTTAAGGTTAACGTGCAGGTTCAGTCAGCAGTTAGGAAGGCAAATGCAATGTTAGCATTCATGTCAAGAGGGCTAGAATACAAGACCAGGAATGTATTTCTGAGACTATATAAGGCTTTGGTCAGACCTCATTTGGAGCATTGTGAGCAGTTTTGGGCCCCATATCTAAGGAAGCATGTGCTGGTTTGGAAAGGGTCCAGAGGAGGTTCACAAGAATGATCCCTGGAATGAACAGCTTGTCGTATGAGGAACGGTTGAGCACTCTGGGTCTGTACTTGTTGGAGTTTAGAAGGATGAGGGGGGATCTTATTGAAACTTACAGGATACTGCGAGTCCTGGATAGAGTGGATGTGAAGAGGATGTTTCCACTTGTAGGAAAAACTAGAAGGAGAGGACACCATCTCAGACTAAAGGGACGATCCTTTAAAACAGAGATGATGAGGAATTTCTTCAGCCATAGGGTGGTGAACATGTGGAGGCCAAATCACTGAGTGTCTTTAAGACAGAGATAAATAGCTTCTTGATTAATTATGGGATCAGGGGTTATAGGGAGAAGGCAGGAGACTGGGGATGAGAAAATATCAGCCATGATTGAATGGCGGAGCAGATTCGATGGGCCAAGTGGCCTAATTCTGCTCCTTATGGTCTTGTGGGAGCAGGGGTGGGGGGGGCTGCCATTTTGGCTAGCACGTCACGTTTTAGGTATCTGGGGATACAGTTGGCCCAGGTTTGGGCAGGGCTTCAGAAGATTAATTTCACTAGCTTGGTAGGGAGGCCACCAAAATTTTATGTATTATTATTGGGTGGCAAATGCAGAGAAGGTTTGGGGATGGAGTAGGGAGGTGGAGGCTTTGTGAGTGAGGATAGAGGCAGGTTCTTGTAGGGAGTCAGGGCTGTGGGTACTGGCAATGGTGCCGCTCTCGATGGCGTCAGGGAAGTATTCGGTGAGTCAAATGGTGGTGGCCATGTTGAAGATCCAAAGGCAGTTTAGGGAACATTTTAGGTTGGGAGCAGGGTCAGGGGGGATGCCGATTAGGGGGACTCATGGGATTGAGCCAGGGAGAATGGACGCAAGGCTCCGGGGATGGGAAGTGAGTAAATGAAGGATCTGGAGAGGTGATCATCTTGGCGATTTACAGCAGGATTTAGGAAGAGGATGGAGTGTCCATGGAGGGGGTTAAGGCGAAGTGGGATAAAAAGAGTTGGGGTGGCGTTGGAGGACAGACTGTGGTGCGAGGTGCTGTGGAGGGTAAATGCTTCAACTTTGTGCGCAAGGCTGGGGCTGATGCAGCTGAAGGTAGTGTAAAGGGTGCACCTTATAAAATCTAGGATGAGCCAGCTGTTCGAAGGGGAGGAGGATGTGAGCGATATGGGAGAGGTCTGCGAATCCTGTACATATGATTTGGTCCTACCCGATGTTGGAAAGAGTTTGGAGGACGGTGTTTAGCACCATTTTGGGGGTTCTGCATGTGGATGTGAAACCCAGTCCCCTAAAAGCTATATTCGGGGTGTGAGGCGGGAACTGCAGACAGGAGCGGGGGCAGATGTCTTAGCCTTCGCCTCACTGATTGCTCGGGGGCGGGTGGAGGTCAGCTTCTCCAGCCTGTGCCTCGGTGTGGCTGGGAGACCTGCTGGAGTTTCTGACTCTGGAAAAGATTAAATTTGCTCTGGGGGGGGGGGGGGGGGGGGGAGGGGGTTCTACAATTGTTGGGGTTTGTTTACCGTGCAATTTTGCGAGTTGGTTACCATTGACTGTTGACGTGGGGTGGGGGGAGTGAGTTTCGGTGGGCTGGGGAATTTGTGGGGTTCTTGTGAATTGTAAAACTGTTGAAAATTTGTTGAATAAAAATATTTTAAAAAAACATTTGAGGAGGGGGGCTGTCCAAAAGTTTAGGGAGAGGAGCTGTACCTATATTTGGGGAGAGGAGCTGTACCTATATTTGGGGAGAAGGACTGTATCTATATTTGGGGAGAGGGACTGTATCTATATTTGGGGAGAGGGACTGTATCTATATTTGGGGAGAGGGGCTGTACCTATATTTGGGGAGAGGGCTGTTCCTGCGTGGTGAGAGGGACTGTATCTATATTTGGTGAGAGGGACTGTATCTATATTTGGGGAGAGGGACTGTATCTATATTTAGGGAGAGGGGCTGTATCTATATTTGGGGAGAGGGACTGTATCTATATTTGGGGAGAGGGGCTGTACCTATATTTGGGGAGAGGGCTGTTCCTGCGTGGTGAGAGGGACTGTATCTATATTTGGGGTGAGGGACTGTATCTATATTTGGGGAGAGGGACTGTATCTATATTTGGGGAGAGAGGCTGTACCTATATTTGGGGAGAGGGGCTGTAACTATAATTGGAGGGAAGGATGGCATGAAGCAACATTTTTTTCTGTGATAACATACAAATTATTTTCGGAATGCAATGAGATTATTTACACACTTCAGAACACGAGTGAATCTGGTTCCCAGATGCCAGCCGTTATCAGTGCCACCCACCAACTGATAGGAGATGCGTGAGCGAGGCTCAGAGGTTGTTATCCCCGCGTTCTACACAAAGGTTAGCGGGTGTGGAAGACTGACTAGCTTCCACTCAGCAGCCCATCCGGGTGGTCAGACCGAGATTAGGAACTTGGAAATTACTCTGAATAAACCCTGGTAAATCGGTTCCCAGATCCCATTGTCTGCTGTGACAATATGGATATTGCACGGTAAATGAAAGATTAACAATTTAATATGAATGCATCCAACCACTAGATGGGGATCAAGAGCATGCACGTGGATCCCGTGATACCCTTGAATCAGGGAGTAGGTGATTAGGCAGGATAGAGAGTAGTCGTGTTTTAGAAGCTCTGGAGATAGAATCGTAGTTTATTAGCTATAGTCTTGTAAATCTTAGTTAGTAATTTGAATCTATTTAATTGTAGTGTTAATAAATTAGCTGTGTCAAAAATATAGCTTAATGTTCTTTGTGAGACAATACACTTCGAAGCCATCCTCAGCCACAAAGCAAAAAACATCACAGTGACACCTGGAGGAAATGAAGGGTTGCGAATAAAAAGGTTCACTCACCATCAAAGATTTTTGTAACTTCCTGTCTTATTAACCTCTTGATCTCATCAAAATTAACACTTTCAGCCTGCGGGAAGGAATCAAAGATTGACTTAGTTTCAGAAAGTGTCACTTGATTGAATGGAGAATCCGAGTTAAAGCAGGAATTCTGGAAACTGCACGAGGGAATGCTCCCTTTGTGCAAAAGGACCATGAACACGTTTAGTTTTTCAGCTTCAGCTCAGAGGACATTTACCCGAGGTGCTTTCCGATATTTATATACAGTATTAGTATGGTGTGGGCTTAACAAAATAATTACATTAAAATGTCATGAAATGACAGATTTCATTGACTCCCATCACTGGGGTTCCTGTCCGCCTTCATTTCTCTGCAATTTTACTCTTAAGCAGGCAAGGCCTAGGCTGGCCTATCTGCCCTTGCATCAATTGAGGCCGTTAAGTGTTCAATTATTCATCATTTTTGCGAACCAGCCTCAATTTTCTGGTTGGAAGGAGGAGTTCAGGGGCAGGAGGGGAGCTTGAAAATGAACTGTGTTCAGATCTCGGGCGGGAAGTGTCTATCCGCTGAGTTTCCATTAGCAGTCCCCTTTTAACATCAGACGCGCTGTCAAAAGGTCTGACTCACGTGAGAGGAATTTTATGTGGCTCCCTGGCTGTTCATCGGCCGAGGAGGTTTTAGGGTTGTCTCTTGGGAGGAAATAGAAAGCCTGGGGCAGGGGCTTTGCCACCCGAGACCTGGAGGAGGACACCTATTTCTTCTGGTGACTGAGCTGATGATCTCTTGGTGTTTCTGATTTGTTGCTGAACTCACCGTGAAGGCGATGAATATCATAGGGATCAAAATGCATTGGAGGCGGTTCAGAGAAGATTCATAAGATTGATTCCAGGGAGGAAGGATTTGTCTTCTGAAGAGCAGTTTACTTGCAGGAGTTTAGAAGAATGAGAAGAGATCTAATTGAAATATGGAAGGTGCGAATGGGGGATGCTAGACGTAGAGCAATGCTTTTGCTTGCTGGACATTCTAGTACGAAAGGCCTTAGTTATAGGCTAAGGGGTGCCAGATTTAAAACAGAAATAAGGAGGAATTACTTCACTGAAATCTATGGAACTCTCTATCCTAGGTGCAGTGAACATCGGGAATTTGGGGCCAGGAACATGGCGAGTGCAGGTACTGTTTGGAAAAGCTGGACCAATAATGGCAGATGTGGTTCTATGCAAATAAAAGTGCAGTCGCAGACTTATGGATGTAGAATAAGCAGAGGAGAACCCAAATTCTATTTCATCATCTCTGGATGGGGAATACATTGCCGATGTTACTGGAATCTAGGTCGTAGGAATAAGCAACGTTCTCCCCAAAGATAGTGTATACTTGAGATCAATTGAAATAACCTTTTCATTTTTATTACGTTAGGCCATTAAGGATTAGATAACCAGAGCAGGTTAAGTTGAGTTACAGATGAGGCATAATCAGAGTCAAAGGGCTAATGACCTTCCTGGTTCCTAATCTCCTATCTTTGTTGGGTATAATTCTGAAAGGATGTTCCTGTTGGTTTTGGCCTCTGATCCATCCACTTCAGCAGAATCACTAACATTACTCAGTGCAAATGGACACCATCCCAATGCAAACAGATTCTTTGGATATTTTGAGGCCTTCGGAGTATCCAATGAATGTAAAGGAAGGATGTAGGGAAAACTGGTCCACATTGGACAAGCTAAGTCCATGAAAGTCCTTACCAAAGAACCAGGAGTAAGCATGCATCTCCTGAAAGAATCGCTGTACTTCTACATAAAATGCATTGAACTGACTGACACTGAGGCACAAGCTGAAGTATAACTCCTTACCGCTGTTCCTGGTGTTCCAGGTGTTCCTGGCCTTCCAGTAACACCTGAAGGGCCTGAAGGGCCAGGCAATCCTCTTTCGCCAGGAGCACCCGGAGGGCCTGGGATGCCCATGCCGCTACTCTTGCCTGAGTACCCTGCGTACATTCCGGGTGCTCCTCTCGCTCCCTGGGAACCCTTTTCACCCGGTGCTCCCGGCTCACCCTTGGGAGAAAAAATGTGGAGAAAGTATTAGAAATTAATTCTCCATCAGAGATGGGATTCCTCCCCTACATTCACAGTAATAAGTAGGACACAATATGACAGGCTGATTTTGTGAGTTTTTGGTATTGCCGAGATTCATCGAGAGAACAGGAGGTCAAATCCCAACAGAATTCAATTTAATAAAGCTGGAAACAAAAAACACATATTAATAAACATAACCATGAAGTCATTGGACTGTCTTAAAAACTGAACTGGTTCACTAATCTCCTGAAGAGCCTGCAGTTCGGTTTCTTAATAGAATATCCAATATGCACAGTATGATTCGCATAACTAGACCACAGACATATTCTTTGGATCCAGATCCATAGAAACATGGTTGAAGCTTACTATCATCGGAGGTGGCCTTGTCAGCCATTCAGAAACTGTGTCGGTTTAGCTCAGTTGGTTGGATGGCTGGTTCATGATGTGGAGCGATGCGAACAGCCCGGGTTCAATTCCCATACCGGCTGAGGTTATTCGTGAAGGCCCCGCCTTCTCAACCTGACCCTTGCCTGAGGTGTAGTGAACAGCAGTGTCCACAAACTAAGAAAGAATTTAAAGCATCATGATGTGGCCTTCATGACACTGCTCTGTAATCAGTGATTGTTCCAATAGTGAGGAATGAGATGGAACCAGGAGCTATCATCAATAGGAGAAGATGGAAGACACCCTGAGCATTAGAGGAAGGAGTGACCCTGACCAGAGGCTCTTCAAAGCCCCTGGAATCAAATTGCACATAAAAGATGTCCGATTTCGAAAATATCACATTCTTAATTAATCAGGTAGGTCTTTGAAATGATAGATTATGTGGTGAATGTATTCACCTAATGCATGTATGATACTGTAACCTATGACTTGGAAGTGGTGATCTGAGCTGCTTCTAGATACTGCACTTACAGTATCCGCCTCTGGCTCCGCCCTCACCGGGGCCATATATAGACCGGCCACCTGTGGACGGCATTCATCTGTACAACAGACACTGGCTAGGCAAGTTCATGATTAATAAAGCCTACTGTTCACTCGCTCTCTCTGCCTCACTGTGTATTGAAGGCACATCAATTTATTAATCAGAGACAGCACTATGAAAGCCGCTCTAAAGCCAGACAGGCTCAAACTCGACGCCCGCGCGTCCGAAGCCAAGGAGATATTCGAACTTTGGCTTCGATAATTTGAGGCCTACCTCGACTCCTCCACAATGACTCCCATGGAGACCCTCAAGCTGTGACTCCTCCATGCTCGGGTGAGCCATCGAATCTCAGTAATAATCAAGAAAGCGGCCACGTACGAGGCGGCGGTCGCAACTCTCAAGGCACACTTCATGAAGCCCGTAAATGAGGTGTTCGCCAGACACCTCCTCACTACTCGCCGTCAACGCGCCGGAGAATCGCTGGACGAGTATCTGGAAACCCTGACTCTACTCGCGAGGAACTGAAGCTATCGAGATGGCCTACCAGAACCTCAATGCGTCCCCGTGGGCCTGGAGAACCCCTCGTGGACACCCCTGTCGGACCCGACTACATCGCAGGCCTGTGCGTCTGCCAGCCCAGCCCGGGGAACCACAGTGCTACTTCTGTGGCCAGGGCCAACACCCCCAGCAGTGTTGCCCAGCCCGCACAGCGACGTGCAACGACTGTGGGAAAAAGGGGCACTGCGCTAGAGTCTGTCTGGGCCGACCTAAGGCCGACAATGCGGCTGCGTGCCTGCCCGGAACGCCCATGTGAGATGCGTCATCAGCATCGTGCGACTCGTGGGGGCCGCCATCTTGGTCGCCAGCCCCAACACCGACCAACACGTGCAACTCATGGGGGCAGCCATCTCGGTCGCCATCTTCGCCCCAGCCCAACACGTGCGACTCATGGGAGCCGGCACCTTGTGATTCGACCGACCACACAGGCAACCTGCAGCTGGGCGCAGTCACTCTCGACCTGTCGCAGCCGAAACAGCTGAAGAAATCCATGATGGTCGTCCGGGTCAACGGGCACGAGACCCCCTGTCTTTTCGACTCCAGGAGCACGGAGAGCTTTGTCCACCCCTATACAGTAAGGCGCTGCTCCCTCCACACCTACCCAGCCTCCCAAACAATCTCCCTTGCCTCCGGGTCCCATTCAGTTCAAATCCAGGGGTACTGTATCGCCAATCTCGTGATGCAGGGCGCAGAGGACGTTTGTTTTAAGCTCTACATCGTCCCCCACCTCTGCGCCCCCCCACTGCTCGGATTGGACTTTCAATGTAACCACCGAAGCCTGACCCTACAGTTTGGCGGACCTTCGCGACCCTCAAGGTCTCCCCCCCTTTACTCTTTGCGAACCTCACTCCTGACTGTAAGCCCATCGCCACCAAGAACAGGCGGTACAGTTCGCTAGAAAAGACATTTATCAAGTCGGAGGTCCAGCGACTGTTGAGTGACGGGATCATCAAGGCTGGTGAATCCTTTGAATTCTCTTCCCCAGAGGGCTGGGGAGGCTATGCCATTGAGACAGAAATTGATAAATTTCTATAAATTAAAGATATCAAGGGATTAAAGAACAAAGAACAAAGAAAAGTACAGCACAGGAACAGGCCTTTTCGGCCCTCCAAGCCTGTGCCGACCATGCTATCCTACTAAACTAAAATCTTCTACACTTCCTGGGTCCGTATCCCTCTATTCCCATCCTCCTCCGGCAGTGAGTTCCAGGCATCCACTACCCTCTGTGTAAAAAAACTTGCCTCTTCCATCGCCTCTAAACCTTGTCCCCTCGCACTTTAAACCTATGCCCCCTAGTAATTGACCCCTCTACCCTGGGAAAAAGTCTCCGACTATCCACCCTGTCTATGCCGCACATAATTTTGTAGACCTCTATCAGGTTGCTCCTCAACCTCCGTCTTTCCAGTGTGAACAAATCGAGTTTATTCAACCTCTCCTCATAGCTAATGCCCTCCATACCAGACAACATCCTGGTGAATCTCTTCTGCACCCTCTCTAAAGCCTCCACATCCTTCCGGTAGTGTGGCGACCAGAATTGAACACTATACTCCAAGTGTGGCTTAACCAAGGTTCTATACAGCTGCGACATGGCTTGCCAATTCTTATACTCAATGCCCCGGGCAATATAGGCAAGCATGCCGTATGCATTCTTGACTACCTTCTCCACTTGTGTGGCCCCTTTCAGTGACCTGTGGACCTGTACACCTAGATCTCTCTGACTGTCAATACTCTTGAGGGTTCTACCATTCACTGTATATTCCCTACCTGCATTAGACCTTCCAAAATACATTACCTCACATTTGTCCGGATTAAACTCTATCTGTCATCTCTTTGCCCAGATCTCCAAATGATCTAAATCCTGTTGTATCCTCTGACAGTCCTCATCGCTATCCGCAATTCCACCAACCTTTGTGTCGTCTGCAAACTTACTAATCAGACCAGTTACATTTTCCTCCAAATCATTTATATATTACGAACAGCAAAGGTCCCAGCACTGATCCCTGCAGAACACCACTAGTCACAGACCTCCAATCAGAAAAGCACCCTTTCATTGCTGCTCTCTGCCTTCTATGACCTAGCCAGTTCTGTATCCATCTTGCCAATTCACCTCTGATGCCGTGTGACTTCACCTTTTGCATCAGTCTGCCATGAGGGACCTTGTCAATGGCCTTACTGAAGTCCATATAGACAACATCCACTGCCCTACCTGCATCAATCATCTTTGTGACCTCCTCGAAAAACGCAATCAAGTTAGTGAGACACGGCCTCCCCTTCACAAAACTGTGCTGCCTCTCGCTAATACGTCCATTTGCTTCCAAATGGGAGTAGATCCTGTCTCGAAGAATTTTCTCCAGCAATTTCCCTACCACTGACGTAAGGCTCACCAGCCTGTAGTTCCCTGGATTATCCTTGCTACCCTTCTGAAACAAAGGAACAACATTGGCTATTCTCCAGTCCTCCGGGACATCACCTGAAGACAGGTGAGGATCCAAAGATTTCTGTCAGGGCCTCAGCAATTTCCTCTCTTGCCTCCTTCAGTATTCTGGGGTAGATCCCATCAGGCCCTGGGGACTTATCTACCGTAATATTTTTCAAGACGCCCAACATCTCTTTTTGTATCTCAATGTGACCCAGGCTATCTACACACCCTTCTCCCAACTTAACATCCACCAATTCCTTCTCTTTGATGAATACTGATATGGGGATAGTGTAGGAAAGTAGCATTTCGTTGAAGGCTCAAGCGGCTGAATGGTTTTCATCTGTTCCTACTTCCTGTGCTCCTATGTCAAGTGAGAACTTGGGTGACTTGGTAACATGCTCGCTTCTGAGTAGGAGGTCGTGACTTTAAATTCTGTACAAGATCAAGGATGACACCATGATGTTGCATCAACAGGTATCTGATTCTTTAAGTGAGTTGCTGAACATCAGAATGAAATGAAAATCGCTTATTGTCACGAGTAGGCTTCAATGAAGTTACTGTGAAAAGCCCCTAGTCGCCACATTCCGGCGCCTGTCCGGGGAGGCTGGTACGGGAATCGAACCGTGCTGCTGGCCTGCTTGGTCTGCTTTAAAAGCCAGCGATTTAGCCTTGTGAGCTAAACCGGCCCCAGATGACAGGATAGGAAGTTTTCCCAGTTTCCTGGTCAATATTGGGCCCTCAGTTAATGGCACCAAAATCAGATGAACTGGACATTCATCTCAATACCGAACACAAAATGCTGTGCTCCAACCTGATGGTTTGTCCATGAGAAATTATATCATTTTGTGATGAGGTACAATATAGATGCAATCCTTTATTTCTCAACACTGGGCTTAACCTTCAGTCTTGTCTTTGACTTTGTTTCAAAATTCTTCCGGACCATTTTGACCATTAAACAAGGCAATTCATAATTTTCTCCAACACATCTATACTGGAACAAGTTATTACCAGTGAGCACTGCTGAATCCCATATGCACTGCTCGACTCTTGAAGGGATCTTTCAATACATTTGCAGGCCTGATGTAATGTTAAGAGCTGTTAACACTGATAAAAAACTCATGGCCCAGCGATGCAGGAGGTGTTGGTCTGAGAGCTTCTGTCCATGTCATGAAACTCCCAATAACCATTGAAGCCTACTCGTGACAATAAGCGAATAAATTGGGCATTGTTGAGTATGAACTAGATTGGATTTCATAGAATCCCTACAACGCAGAAGGCCATTCAGCCCATCAAGTCTGCACCGACCCTCTGAAAGAGCAATCCAGCTAGGTCCACTCCCCTACCCTGCCCTATCTCCATAACCTAACTTGCACATCACTGGACACTAAGGGCCAATTTAGCACGGCCAATCCACCTAGCCTGCACATCTTTGGACTGTGGCCCAAGGCTGGAATTGAACCCGGGACCCTGGTGCTGTGAGACAGAAGTACTGGCCACTGTAACACTGTGAACGTAAACTAGGGAGAAAGTCACCCACCCAAGCAGCTAGTTCAAACTTCCAAAGATAGCAACATTGCTGGAGGGCAGGACTAGATTCTACATCCTGAGGGGAGGTGTGGCATAGTGGTAATGTCACTGAGCTGGTAATTCAGAGGCCCAGGCTAATTTTCTGGGAATGCAGGTTCCAATCTCACCACAGAAGCTGGTGGAATTTTAATTTAATTAATTAATACATTTGGAACTGAAAGCTAGTCTTAGTAAATAGTCTCTAGGGGGGAAGAAGGGGAGGGTAGAGTCTCTGATATTTATAAGGTGCTCATGAGGGAGGAAGGGTCCCAGACGGAGGAACTGAAACTTAAATGGGAGGAGGAGCTAGGCGGGGAAATGGAGGACGGGCTGTGGGCAGAGGCCCTGAGTAGGGTAAATTCAACCGCGACATGTGCCAGGCGCGGGCTGATTCAATTTAAGATCGTTCACCGGGCCCATATGACGGTGGCTCGGATGAGCAAATTTTTCGGGATAGAGGACAAATGCGCTAGGTGCGCGGGAGGACCAGCGAGCCACGTTCACATGTTTTGGGCATGCCCTAAGCTTAGGGGGTACTGGGAGGGATTTGCGGGCGTCATGTCCCGGGTGCTAAAAACAAGGGTGGCGATGGGTCCAGGGGTGGCAATTTTTGGGGTTTCGGAAGACCCGGGAGTCCAGGGGGAGAAAGAGGCCGATGTTTTGGCCTTTGCTTCCCTGATAGCCCGGCGACGAATACTATTGGCGTGGAGGGACTCAAAGCCCCCGAAGACTGAGTTGTGGTTTGCGGACATGTCGAGTTTCCTGGGTATGGAAAAAATAACGTTCGCCTTGAGGGGATCTGTACAGGGGTTCGCCCGGAGGTGGCAACCATTTATTGACCTCTTTGCGGGAGAGTGAGCGTCAGCAGGGGGCGGGGTGGGTAGAGTAGAGTAGAGTAGAGTAGGAGGGATAAAATGGCGGGTAGTACCGGTGGGAGAGGAGCGGGCTTGTGCAGTATGTTACGATTGAAGTATTGAAAGTACGTGGATGTTTGCACATTTTTGCTTTTTTTGCTTTCTTTCTGTTGATGTCTGTAACTGGTTACAAAGCCAAAAACGACCTCAATAAAATTGTTTATTAAAAAAAAAGTAATGTTAGCCATGAAGTTCGCATTGTCATAAAAACCCATCTGCTTCACCGATGGCCTTCTGGCCATCCTTACCTGGTTAGACTCCAGTCCCACAGCAATGTGATTGGTTCTGAATTCCAAGGCGAAGCCGTGCAGCCACACAGTCTCACAAAACCACTACAAATAAAGTAAAACCACACGGACTGTAATGGTTCAAGAAGGTGGCTCATTTCACCTTCTCACACGCCATTAGGCAGGGCTGCTGGCCTAGCCAGCGACGTCCACATCCCATGAATGAATTTTTAAAAATCTGCCTCATGGATCACAGGCAGAAAGGGTATATCCTCAAACAGAATCCTTTAGTGAGTGACTGTTATTGAGATACTGGAGATGGAAACAACACTCTTTACAAAGGTACAGATGATATCTAGATATTCCACAGAGTAAGTCATTCAATTTACAAAGAAGAAAGAAAGAGACATGATCCATACCTTTGAGCCAGGTGTCCCTGTAATTCCAGCCACACCAGGTGAACCCTGCGAGAACAGGAAGAACACACATTACAGATTTACAAATGAACATATCAGAAGGGCCTGTACCTGATAAAGACTCAGAATTGTAAAGCCCACCAAGATGTTTTCCTTTTGGTTTCTGTTAGGCTCTGTGATGTAGCCAATTGGCGCCCAGCTCGACTATTCCAGCACCAAACAGAAGCAAGTCTTTGCTAACTGCGACCACTGAAATGTGAGCTCAGCATCTCTCCCCCCTACCCCCACCCCTAATACATCCCCACCCCACCACTGACTCGATATTAAGCTACAAGCTGATAAAACAAATTGTAATAAAGGCTGTTGTGATATGCAAACATGCAGCTAATGAACACAGAGAATAGGACACAACCAATGAGCAGTCAGGACACTCAGGGGTGGTATCTCACTGTAAAAGGGATGAGGCACTCACACCCCGCCTCTTTCCACAGACCAACATCTACAGAGTGAGACAGGGTGTATCCTCAGCATCACAACCCAGCACGTGGCTCAGAGCAAGGTTGGTTCAGTTAGACTGAGTTACGACAATTAGATTAGCAGAGAGTCAAACTCATTGAGAACTGTGCTAATAGTTCAATAAAACACATTGAAATAATTTCAAAGTCTGGAGCATCTTTTACTTAAAACTGCACCAAGTGGCAGCTGTGTTATTCCAAACTACACAACAAAGGCCTGGAGCTGAAAAAATGGGAGCACAAGAGTTTTGTCTTTGTTTGTTGTTCTGATCAGAGTGAGCTGTGAGTTATTAATACACTGGGGGGAGGGGAATGGACACCAAGATGAAACATAAGGGATGGGGGAACACGGTGCACAGGAGACTGACTGGGAGAGAAAAATAGCACGAGGCTAGATGTGGGAGGGATCAGACAGGGCTAGGGGTGGTGATAGAACGGCAGACTAGACTGGGTTTGGAATGCAAGGGTCACACAAAGTATCGTTGGTGAGCTGCAGGTGCATATCTCCACAAAGAATTATGATATAGCAGCAATAATCGAAATGTGGCTCAAACAATCTCCCTCGAGGGAGATTGGTTAATCCAGTCAATATGCATCTCAAATTTACACCTGATTACTGTTGTGCCCTTCTCATAAGCCCTCATTATTTCTTGGTTTCTATACTATGACCCATTGTGGAAATATTGCTCGGGAGCCTGTAAATTACTCCTACCAGGGAGTTTTTTCCCTTGTTTTTTTATTTCCACCCAGATCAATTCAACATTTTGGTCTTTAGTGCCGATATCATTTGTTAATACAGCCTTGATGTCATCTTTAACCAATAAAGCAACTCCACTTCTTGTTCCATCCTGTCAACCCTTTCGGAATACTGAGTATCCTTGGACATTCAACTCCCAGTCCCGGTCCCCCTGCAACAATGTTTCAGTAACCCTAGCAAATCTTACCCATTTGTCACTATTTGTGCCGTCAGCTCATTGATATTATTCCGTAGACTGCTTGCATTTAGGTCCAAGGATTTTAAATATGTCCTCCTGATTTGTCTTTCTCTTGCGGGATTTTCTTGTGCATTCTGACGGGCTAATTTCAGTGAGGTCAATAGGTGTGGGGTGGATGTGGAGCAGATGTTTCCTCTTTTGGGAGATTCAATACTAGGGTCACTGTTTAAAAATGAGGGAGCGAGATTCTCAGTTTGAGAGACTAGGGGCATGATCGAACGGAAAGGTTTCTAGATGTCACTTATAGCGGGTTTTGCTGGATTCCCGCCAGCTCTCCTGGCGAGATCCCCACCGCTATCTCACGACACTTAATGAAATGAAAATCACTTATTGTCACGAGTAGGCTTCAATTAAGTTACTGTGAAAAGCCCCTAGTCGCCACATTCCGGCGCCTGTCTGGGGAGGCTGGTACGGGAATCGAACCGTGCTGCTGGCCTGCCTTGGTCTGCTTTAAAAGCCAGCAATTTAGCCGAGTGAGCTAAACCAGCCCCTTAGGGCCCGATCTAACTAAATAGAAACAGTCCCACAGTGAGCGTGTTTATCCACGTGTCTCTCGGCATTCACAGCGCTGAGAAACACACTATCTAACACGACTGGTTAGATATGGGGCCTCAGCCCCACTCGACGGAACGCCTCAGTGCAGTGCAGAGAGAGATTGGGACGCCATTTTTAAAGGCATCCCAATCTGTTGACTCCATGACCCGACCTCAACCAAGCCCCAACTCACCCCCCCCCCCCCCCCCTCCACCACACCTCACAACCAAATGGCACCCTTGGGTTGATCCCTCTCGGTAAGAAAATGTCACCTTGACCACTTGGTATTTGCAGCCTGACCCCTGGCAGCCCCCTGCCAGCTGGCAGTGCCAAGCCGGCAGTGCCAGCATTTCTGGGTAGAACTAGTAGTGCCAGGGTACTACCCTGCCAAGAGGGCCTGCACCTGGGGGGCTTCCAACCCCCTGAGAAACCGCCAAGAGTGCTGTTCCATCTGGTCCCTGTTCGTGGGGACCAGTACTGAACAGCGCTGGCCCAGGGTCTCTCAGGCTAAGGGGATAGATCTCAACACCTCGGGTACCTCAAGCAACTGCATATTACAGTGAGACTAGATTTGCCACAATGGGCGGGAATTACATCACAACAGTTCTCGCGAAGCATAGCGAGCCGGGTAGATGCCGGGAGTGGAGTCTCCTGGCATCTACTAGCCAAATTGGACCACGGCGCGCTGTCTTTCAGGCGTAAAGTGATCAGTAGATTGTGCACTTAATCACTTTTTTGGGAACTGGGCAATTTCTCGCTGGTTTGGCCCACCCTTAGAATTTTTTTCATAATTGTAGAACTGAGCTCAGCGATCAGGTTGCCATTTTGAAAGGGTGCCCCAATCTCTAAGTGAGCTTGTGGGTCACCTACACCCTACACCCATGGGCAATGTCACCCCCACACACATGGGTATTACCCCTCCCCCAAGTGAGGACACCTCATTATGGGAGCCCATGCCCCCTTACAGGTCCCCCATTCAGGACCCCCGCCCAACAACCTCCACCTCCCAGGGGCCTCTCCAACTTGCCCTGCGACCCCCATCCTTCATACCCCCACTCCACTCTCCTTTCATGGGCAGTGCCACCATGGCACCTGGGCAGTGCTCCTGCCAGCTTGGCAGTTCCACCCAGGTACCTTGGCTGTACCAGGGTGGCAGCCTGGCAGTGCCAAGGTGCCCACATTCCAGCGGAAGCTCCAGAGTGCCACCCTGCACTATCCCTGATCACCCAAGGGCATCCGAATGCCTGGGGACCCCCCCCGGTTGCCAGGTTGGCAGTGCCAAAGTGCTCAGGTGGCATTTTGCCTGCACCGGGGATTGGGCCTGGTGGTGCCCTGCCGGTGTGAGGTGGGGGGCTCAATGACCCCTTTATGGGCGCTTTGGGGCTTTGAGGGGTCCGGGGGCCGTGTTGGGGGTCTCGAGATCGGGCTGCCATTGGAAAATGCTGCCCCGATCTCTTCTGGCAGAGGAGCTCCGCCCGCCAGTGCCGGAAATGAGAGTAAGTGTGGCCTTGGTGGGGCTTTCCTCGCCAAGGCCCCAAAACAAAACAGAGTCCCGTTAAATAGCAAGATCTTTCTCGGTGCTGCGAGTGCCAGGAAATATCCGCGTTCGTCACAGGACTCTATTTAATTTCCATTACATCATATCCATTGTCACAAGGCTGCAGAGTAGGGAAATGGCAGCTTACATAAATAGAGGGATGAAGTAGGAAGAGTTTAGTGTCCTGATTGGAGAAAGGGTTGGTGGAAGGGACAATCCATTAAGGTAAGAAAATGAGAGGCTGACAGGGTCTGTCCATCTCAGGGTATTGGCTGGCACAGTCCTTACAGGGCCTTGAATTCACCTGCAACATTTTAATCGTCTCCGCTGGGAGTGACCATGGACAGATCCCACTCGCAAATTCTCTTTGCATTTGCTTTCATCTGCACTCATTTGACATCAATTGCACTCAAATGCAATAATTTATCCATTCCTTGAAAAAAATTTCACTCAAAAGCAACCATTTAGTTATCACTTAACATTGCAAGTGATGTAACTGACATCAATAACATCGATTGCCTCAAAGAGCAGTGCTCAATAATCTGCCATTAGCAATGTCACTTAAGCATTTGGACACCTAAAAATGATCAGAGTTTATTTTCCACATTTCTATATTTCCACAGCTTCAAACATCTTAAAATGGAGCTAATTTTACCAGTTTTCTCCCTCACGACAACCCAGAACGCCCCTTTCCCCAAGAATTGGTGGGGCTAGATTTGAGAGTTTGGCAGGGGCTGGAGCCTGGAGTTTTGGGGGCTTGAGGCCTGCTGGGAGAGAGGTGGATAAGAGTTTGGAGACTGGAGGAAGAGAATATTGAGACTGGGGGTAGTGTGGGGGAGTGGTGGCTGGATGCTGGCAGGATTGATGGTTTACACCGTGAGGTTGGTAAGGGGTGGGACTGAGAGAGAGGGTTTAAACCCAGAGACTGGGGGGATTGGTTGGATGGCAATGGTTTGAGGAGGAAGAGTTTGGACCCTGAAATTCAGGGTGGGAAGAGGGGGACAGAGTACAGGAGGAGACTTTAGCCCCTTGAGACTGGGGGTTGGGTAAGTGAAAAGTATGGGCCCAGAGACTACAGTGACAAAGTGATGGGAATCTGTTATGTGTTCTCAAGCATATACTATATAGTGGAAAGAACTTCCGTCTAAATGCTAAAAATGAATAAATTTGATGTCATGTAAGTAAATAAATTCCTTGAATATTTCAATGTAGTTTGCTGAGTTCATAATATAGCTTTGAGTGCACAAGGTAGCTTTGAGTGCACTGGATAGCTTTGAGTGCACAAGGTAGCTTTGAGTGCACTGGATAGCTTTGAGTGCACAAGGTAGCTTTGAGTGCACTGAATAGCTTTGAACGCACTGGACAGCTTTGAGCACACTGGATAGCTTTGAGCATACTGGATAGCTTTGAACGCACTGGACAGCTTTGAACGCACTGGACAGCTTTGAGCACACTGGATAGCAGTGAGCACACTGGATAGCTGTGAGCATAGTGGATAGCTTTGAGCACACTGGATAGCTGTGAGATCACTGGATAGCTTTGAGCACACTGGATAGCTGTGAGCACACTGAATAGCTTTCAGCACACTGGATAGCTTTGAGCACACTGGATAGCTGTGAGAACACTGAATAGCTTTGAGCACACTGGATAGCTTTGAGCACACTGGATAGCTGTGAGCACACTGGATAGCTGTGAGCATAGTGGATAGCTTTGGGCACACTGGATAGCTGTGAGCACACTGGATAGCTGTGAGCACACTGGATAGCTGTGAGCACACTGGATAGCTTTGAACGCACTGGACAGCTTTGAACGCACTGGCCAGCTTGAGCACACTGGATAGCAGTGAGCACACTGGATAGCTGTGAGCATAGTGGATAGCTTTGAGCACACTGGATAGCTGTGAGCACACTGGATAGCTTTGAGCACACTGGATAGCTGTGAGCACACTGAATAGCTTTCAGCACACTGGATAGCTTTGAGCACACTGGATAGCTGTGAGCACACTGGATAGCTGTGAGCACACTGGATAGCTTTGAGCACACTGGATAGCTTTGAGCACACTGGATAGCTGTGAGCACACTGGATTGCTGTGAGCACACTGAATAGCTTTCAGCACACTGGATAGCTTTGAGCACACTGGATAGCTGTGAGCACACTGGATAGCTGAGCATAGTGGATAGCTTTGAGCACACTGGATAGCTGTGAGCACACTGGATAGCTTTGAGCACACTGGATAGCTGTGAACATAGTGGATAGCTGTGAGCACACTGGATAGCTTTGAGCACACTGGATAGCTGTGTGCACACTGGATAGCTGAGCATAGTGGATAGCTGTGAGCACACTGGAGAGCTTTGAGCACACTGGATAGCTGTGAGCATAGTGGATAGCTGTGAGCACACTGGATAGCTGTGAGCACACTGGATAGCTGTGAGCACACTGGATAGCTGTGAGCACACTGGATAGCTGTGAGCACACTGGATAGCTGTGAGCACACTGGATAGCTGTGAGCACACTGGATAGCTGTGAGTAAAGTGGAGAGCTTTGAGCACACTGGATAGCTGTGAGCATAGTGGATAGCTGTGAGCACACTGGATAGCTGTGAGCACACTGGATAGCTGTGAGTACACTGGATAGCTGTGAGCACACTGGATAGCTGTGAGTAAAGTGGAGAGCTTTGAGCACACTGGATAGCTGTGAGCACACTGGAGAGCTTTGAGCAGACTGGATAGCTGTGAGCACACTGGATAGCTGTGAGCACACTGGATAGCTTTGAGCACACTGGATAGCTGTGAGCACACTGGATAGCTGTGAGCACACTGGATAGCTGTGAGCACACTGGATAGTTGTGAGCACACTGGATAGCTGTGAGTAAAGTGGATAGCTGCGAGCACACTGGATAGTTGTGAGCACACTGGATAGCTTTGAGCAGACTGGATAGCTGTGAGCACACTGGATAGCTGTGAGCACACTGGATAACTTTGAATGTGCGTGATGCCTTTGAGTGGTTTTTCCCATTTGATATCAAATATGGCAAACTGATAAGCTTGAGGAGATACTTGTCAGGAAGGAAGATGTGTTGCGCGTTTTGAAAAACTTGAGGATAGACAAGTCCCCCGGGTCTGACGGGATATATCCAAGGATTCTATGGGAAGCAAGAAATGAAATTGCCGAGCCGTTAGCAATGAGCCCATGGTAGGCTTATGCAGAAAGTAAGGAGGCATGGGATAGTGGGAAATTTGGCCAGTTGGATAACAAACTGGCTAACCGATAGAAGACAGAGAGTGGTGGTGGATGGCAAATATTCAGCCTGGAGCCCAGTTATCAGTGGCGTACCGCAGGGATCAGTTCTGGGTCCTCTGCTGTTTGTGATTTTCATTAACGACTTGGATGAGGGAGTTGAAGGGTGGGTCAGTAAATTTGCAGATGATACGAAGATTGGTGGAGTTGTGGATAGTGAGGAGGGCTGTTGTCGGCTGCAAAGAGACATAGATAGAATGCAGAGCTGGGCTGAGAAGTGGCAGATGGAGTTTAACCCTGACAAGTATGAGGTTGTCCATTTTGGAAGGACAAATCTGAATGCGGAATACAGGGTTAATGGTAGGGTTCTTGGCAATGTGGAGGAGCAGAGAGATCTTGGGGTCTATGTTCATAGTTCTTTGAAAGTTGCCACTCAAGTGGATAGAGCTGTGAAGAAGGCCTATGGTGTGCTAGCGTTCATTAGCAGAGGGATTGAATTTAAGAGCCATGAGGTGATGATGCAGCTGTACAAAACCTTGGTCAGGCCACATTTGGAGTACTGTGTGCAGTTCTGGTCACCTCATTTTAGGAAGGATGTGGAAGCTTTGGAAAAGGTGCAAAGGAGATTTACCAGGATGTTGCCTGGAATGGAGAGTAGGTCATACGAGGAAAGGTTGAGGGAGCTAGGCCTTTTCTCATTAGAACGGAGAAGGATGAGGAGCGACTTGATAGAGGTTTATAAGATGATCAGGGGAATAGATAGAGTAGACAGTCAGAGACTTTTTCCCCGGGTGGAACACACCATTACAAGGGGACATAAATTTAAGATAAATGGTGGAAGATATAGAGGGGATTTCAGAGGTAGGTTCTTTACCCAGAGAGTAGTGGGGGCATGGAATGCACTGCCTGTGGAAGTAGTTGAGTCGGAAAGGTTAGGGACCTTCAAGCGGCTATTGGATAGGTACTTGGATTAGGATAGAATAATGGAGTGTAGGTTAACTTCTTAAGGGCAGCACGGTAGCATTGTGGATAGCACAATTGCTTCACAGCTCCAGGGTCCCAAGTTCGATTTCGACTTGGGTCACTGTCTGTGTGGAGTCTGCACATCCTCCCCGTGACTGCGTGGGTTTCCTCCGGGTACTCCGGTTTCCTCCCACAGTCCAAAGATGTGCAGGTTGGGTGGAGTGGCCATGAAAAATTGTCCAAAATTCTATGATTAACATAGGACAAAAGTTCGGCGCAACATCGTGGGCCGAAGGGCCTGTTCTGTGCTGTATTTCTCTAAAAAAAAAAAAAAAACTGCTGCTGCTTTGAACTCAAACTCATTCCAAATTAGAACATCTGGTGTCAGGTCATCACTGATATCATTTGAGTGTACTGAATGCAAAAATAATGCCAAGTTTTTCAGGTAGGATGTCCTTTACAATGCAGAGAAAGAGGGGCCAGTTGAGCCTCCAAAATCTGCCATGTCCCAGGGTGGCAAATACTACACTGGACACGAACATGAACATTTAATAAAAATTTAACAGAAACACAACATTACTTGTTTCTCCCACATTAAAGAAATGTCCCTAATTCTCCAGTAAACATTGACGTGTGCCAACCATGAGGCGTGCCAGACATTTAGCCCTCTGGCTCAGCAACTCTCAACTAACAATGATGACGCACACATGAACAAAGTGACAGCAATGGAATGTGAAATATTTACAGGTGAAATTTAAATCTGAAACAAAACTTTGTGCTCTGAAGTTTTAAGTTAATAATAATAATAGCTTATTGTCACGAGTAGGCTTCAATGAAGTTACTGTGAAAAGCCCCTAGTCGCCACATTCTGGCGCCTGTTCGGGGAGGCTGGTACGGGAATTGAACCCTGGCTGCTGGTCTTACTCTGCATTACAAGCCAGCTGTCTTAGGGGCTGGCTAAGTTAATGGAACAGTAAAGTTGTGAGAGTGTTGCCTCCCTGTTTTCCTGTACCTGTAGCATTGTCACTAATAAAAGCTCCTGCTCCGCTAAATAACATGGGCAGGATTCTCCGTTTCCTGATGCCGAAATCGGGAACGGCAATCGGGCGGAGAATAGCTCCCATCGCCGAAATCACGGCACCGGTTTGGCGCCGAATCGCAATGCTTTTTTTTTTTTAATTTTAGATTACCCAATTATTTTTTCCAATTAAGGGGCAATTTAGCGTGGCCAATCCACCTACTCTGCACATTTTTGGGTTGTGGGGGCGAAACCCACACAGACACGGGAAGAATGTGCAAACTCCACGTGGACAGTGACCCAGAGCCAGGATCAAACCTGGGACCTCAGCGCCGTGAGGCGGTTGTGCTAACCACTAGGCCACCGTGCTGCCCTCCGAATCGCGATGCTGCGCCCCCTCCATACGGGCATCATTGCGCCATGCGCAGTTGTGTCCACATTCGCACCTCATTAGCGTGCACACTCGCGATGCTCTGCCTCCAATGGGCCGAGATCCTGATGGCGCAGGCCACATGTGGTCACAACAGTTGTGACCCTGGTGTGGTGGCTGCGGAGAGAGAGAGAGAGAGAGAGAGGGCATACGGATATGTCCAGCACTGCCATACTTCGGCAGCAGTCGTGCCGCTGGCCGGGGGGGCATTCTGCCAGGGCTGGGAGGTGGCCGAGAGGTGGGCTGTGGAGTCGGGATGTATGGGTATGCGGTCCAGCACAACCGCGCCATTGTTTCGGTCATGATCAGTGCTTGTGGGGGGGGGGGGGTACGTGCACGTGCGGCTGCAGTGTGTCAGCCCTGCACATGTCCAGCATGGACCCGGCGATTCTCCCACCATTTTTTGCTTGTTCCACAGGTGTTTCACACGGCGCCGGTGTTAGCCTCCCACCTGTAGCGGAATTGATGGGGGCGTGGTGCCAATTTTTCCATTGTGGAATTCCACGGATCCTCCATTGGTGTCAGCAGTTAGACGCAGGAACGGAGAATCCAGCCCCATGTGTTTACCATGCACACTGTTGACACTCAGGATGTTACTTGTAATCCCGTGGGGAAAGGGAAAGAGGGAGAAAGTGGAAGTGGCAGAAATTTCTGGTTACAGCGGGGAAATGACACGCTGTTCACAAAATCCCAGCTAATAATCTGGAACAAAATTAATTGGCATTAGGATAAGTATTGGGATAATAAATGAAAGTCAGTATGGAACTGCAAAAGACAAATTGTCTTTGACGAAACCTATCTGGTAATGGGGAGGGCTGATGAGGGTACTGTAGTAGACGTTTGATGAAACACAGTACAATGAACTTGTTAGGAAAATTGCAGATAGAGGTCAATGAGGCAGTGCCGATTCAAAATTATCTGATGGAAGAAGGCAAAGAGTTTGGACAGACGGTTGCTTTACAAACTGGAGAAAAGTATCGAGTGATGTGCTGGGACCACTGCTCTTATTGATACATATGAATGTACAAAACTAGAGCAGAGTAGGACATTTGGCCCCTCGAGCCTGGTTCGCCATTCAATGAAGGGGGCGGTGGGGGGGGGGGGGGGGGGAGATGGAGGAGAGGGGAGAGTTGGAGGAGGGAGAAAGAGTTTGTAGGGAGGAGAGAGTGTTCAAGGAGCAGAAAGAGTTGGAGTGAAGAGAAAGAATTAGAGGGGTTGGAAAGAGTTGGAGGAGGGAGGAGGTAGAAAGTTGGGGAGGTAGAGAGTTGGAAAGGGGCATGGAGCCTGGGGGCGGGGAGGGAAGGGGGTGGGCACAGAATTTGGAGCGAGCGAGGGTAGTGGTTGGGGGAAAAGTGGAGAGTTTAGGCAAAAATGAATGAATTTATCATAGAATTTACAGGCCATTCAGCCCATCGAGTCTGCACCGGCTCCCGGAAGGAGCACCCTACCCAAGGTTAACACCTCCACCCTATCCCCATACCCAGCAACCCCACCCAACACTAAGGGCAATTTTGGACACTTAAGGGGAATTTATCATGGCCAACCCACATAACCTGCACATCTTTGGACCGTGGGAGGAAACAGAAGCACACACGGGGAGGATGTGCAGACTCCGCACAGACAGTGACCCAAGCCGGGAATCGAACCTGGGACCCTGGAGCTCTGAAGCGATTGTGCTATCCACAATGCTACCGTGAATTGATGGGGATCAAGTGGTGCTCTCAGGCATGTACTCTATAGCAAAACAATTCTTTTGAACTCAGTGAAAAACTGAATAAATCATAATGTCAAAGTAATTCATTTCCTTGTTTTTTTCTTTGCAAGTCGCGAAACAAATTTGATAGCTTTGAGTGTTTTTGATAGCTTTGAGTGCGTTTGACAGCTTTGAGCAATATACCAAATTTGATATCAAGTTCTTTCCAAATGATAACTAAATTGTAATTGAGTGCATTGAGTACACATTGAAAGAAAAAACAATATCAACTTTTTCGGGTGGGGCATGATGCTATGGTTTACGATCGGAAGGTCACAGAACAAGGGCATTAAACGAGCAAATGTAAGTGAAATGTGAGAGTGCTGGTTCGGCAAGTATAGCTGAGATGACTTTATCTATGTTGTTCCAACTCTTATGAAGAATGGAGAGAAATGTAGCTGAATAAAGGAAGAGATATGAAATCCTAACTCTTGGTTCCCTTCAGAATTTTTTCACTGGGATATTGTACCTGAACTTTCTCACAATTGCCAGGTGTGGAGTAAGGTCTCTGAAGGTATTTGTTTTTTTGGGAGGGAATGAGCCAAGCCAGAGGAAAGGTTTCAGACTGCAGCACAAAGTCGTAAACTCCTTTCAGAAAAGACAATACTTTGTATTTAATTGTGAGTGTGTGATGGACATTAATTGGGGATTCACTTGTAACCCTATCAAGAGGAAAATAATAAAACTGTGGTTGCTGTGTTACAAGGTGCATGTTTGCAATGTGCATCTCTTATAAAAGTGTGGAAGGATGCTCCGGTTGTTTATCTGGGATATAACAAGCAATCATTTATCCAGGACACCCTCCATTCTTCTTTGAACAAATGAAAATGTTATTGAAACTTTACATTTTACTGACATTACAAAGCAATATCTCTTTTTTCCGATATCAAATTTATATTATTAATATATCTTACCTCTTTTCCCACTGCGCCATCTTGGCCTGGCTCTCCCTGAAGAAATGGAAGAAGGTATACAATGATTACATGGCTATAGACAGCTGGAAGTTTGCCGGAATTAGACCGGAATTTTCCGTTCTGGATTTTAAGTGCTTCTGATAGCGGAGAATCGGGATTGGTCTCCTCTCGCTATAGGAGCGGCTCCCAAGTATGACTCAGTCTTTGGCCATGCAAATAAGACTATTCGCTCCTGGTATCAGACCACCATTTTGATTAGGTGGCCCGATAACAGCATCCAATGATAGACCTTCTCCACAATGCTAATCTTGTCCCCCCCCACCCCCTGACAAAGGGAGCATCCCCAACACCTCATCAAGGGCAGACATCCTCCCCTCTACCCCTCCCCTCTACCACGGAAACGACAGGCCACATCCCCTTCTCACACCATGCAAGCTTGAGGGTTACCCAATCCCCCCTCCTCTCTTCTCCCCCCCCCCCCCCACACAAGCTGCCCCAACAGCCACCCCCATCAAACGCTCCCTTTCAGCTCCTACCCCTGGCACCGTGGCAGTGCACTGCACCCTGGCAGCGACATCCATGTCTCACGCGGTGGACCCTGAGAGGAGTCAACGTGTCAGTCCATAGGTGATGTGCCCCTCTGCCACTGTCAGGTTGCAGAGAGGGAGGTCTCTCAAGGGTCATGGGGGTTGGATGGGTTCAGATATGGATGAGGGCCTTACCCTGGGACCTTACCTTGGGACCTTACCCTGCCCCCCCCCCCCCCCCCCGCCACCCCCCCATTAGAAAATAGGAAGGGAAACCATTTAGCTGCTTTGATGTGATGAGGAACTGTCAATCATAGCAACACATAAACATTGTGGTCAGCATCAAAGCAGGGTATGTGAGATGCATTCAAGTGCGAGGGGAAAGATAAATAAACAATCTACCAAACAGCTGTGTCTGAACCATTAAGCTTTCAATCGCAGGTATTGCTCTGTGCAAATGAATGGATACTTAGCAGTTCAGAGCTGTCAGGGGATTTAAAGCTTTTTCAAGTGTTATGGTCTTTTTCGGACGCCTCTGACACTTGTACCAGCTGCTGTTTTAAAGGATTTTGAGTTAGGCAGCAGGTGTCAGGAAAGATAAAGTGTTGATTCTTCACTGAACTGCCTGGATTGCTCATCAGCTGTCAGGCAGAGCAGTTCAGGCTGAAGAGGCCACCTCAGAGTTTAAAAGGTCAGATCAGGAGGATGCTGCTGAGCAAAGAGCTGCTTCAGATCAGCATGCCAAGGGTGATCGTCAGGTTTCCCAGAGCTGACAGGGGCAGATCAGACTTGGCACCACCATCCTGTGGAGGTGTGTGTGTGTGTGGCGGGGGGGGGGGGGGGGGTCAACCCCTCACCCATAGCGCAAGCCCACTCACGCCCAGGACCCTTGGGGGACACCCTTTGCAGCCTGGCAGTGGCAGAGGGGCACATTATCAGTGCCCCAGCCCCTTGACTCCTCTTGCCAGGCTGCACTTGGCCACTGTTACACCAAAGCCCACATGTTGGATTTCCCGCTGTGGGCACTGTGGGGGTCGCAGCAGCATGCAGGGAGGGGGGAGGGGAGGAGAATCGCGCTTCCAGCCCGTTAATTGCATGCTAATGCATGCAAATCATTGATTTGCATTTTCCCACCGGGGTGGGGCGGGTTGCGCGCTATGGCCGGCAACAGGGCAGCAGAGAATGGGAACAAGTCTGGCACCCGCTGCCGATCCCGCTTTTCTGCCGATGCTCCATTCTCAGCCCCATCGGGATTCCCGATTGCAGCGGTGGTGAATGGAGAATCCCGACCACAATGTCTGCCAATGCTCTTTGAGGCTCCATCCAGAACATTCTCTCTGAACGTGGCCAGGCTACTGGTCTTCATTTTCAGTCCCATTCCACCCTGATTACTGGGGATCACCACCACAGACCCCATACAGCTGCCTCGTGCTGCTAACTGCAAACCCCCCCCCCCCGCCCCCACCAAACCAGCGCTGGAGTCGACAGTGATTTATTCATATGAGGTTGTGGCTTTGCCCACATTTCTTTTTTTTAATAAATTTAGATTACCCAATTATTTTTTCTATTAAGGGGCAATTTAGCGTGGCCAATCCACCTACTCTGCACATTTTTGGGTTGTGGGGGCGAAACCCACGCAGACACGGGGAGAATGTGCAAACTCCACACGGACAGTGACCCAGAGCCGGGATCGAACCTGGGACCTCAGCGCCGTGAGGCGGTTGTGCTAACCACTAGGCCACCATGCTGCCCTGATGCCCACATTTCTGGCCTTGCAAGATTGATCGGTCGCAGTGGGAATGCCACCCCCTCACCCCCCATCCAGGGAGCCCCCATCCCTTCCCCACCAAAATCAAGCAGGCGTCTGACTGAGGTCTCTCCAGCCATTCAGCAGCTCCTGCTATACGGTGATTGGCAGAGTTATGATGGTAGCAATATCACTGGGCTCTTAATCCAGAAATCAAAGGTAATGGGGGCATGGGTTCAAATCCCACTGCAGTGGAATTTAAATTCACTTAATTAATAAATCTGGAATAAGAAAATAATGCTTTATGATAAATGACGATCATGAAACTATCGGATTGTTGTAAAAAACAATCTGGTTCACTAATGTCCCTTTGGGAAGGAAATCTGCCACCCTTACCCGGTCTGGCCTACATACCCACAGCAATGTGGTTGACTCTTAACTGAAATACCCTGGAGAACATCTCAGCTGTTCATGGCTCATCACTGGGTGTTTAAGGGTAATTAGGGATGGGCCGAAGCGGTGACACTCGTATCCCCAGCAGAAGAGAATGAGAATCAAAATGAGAGCAGTACAAGCCTCTACCCAAAGTGTTTAAAATGAGGGGGCTGAGTTTCTGTAGAAAGTGCTTCCACTTGACAATTTCAACGTCATAATTTTATCAGATAACTGTGCAGGTCCTACCTCCTCCTCTTGGAAATAAAAGGTAAACTGTTGCTTCTTTGATTTTGAGGACATTGAAATCAGACGGCCACAGCTCTGATTAGACTAGAAATAAATGGCAGTGCAGTCAAATCGACTATTTAAAAACCTACCCTCAGGCCCAGCCTCCCTGAGCAACGTTAGTGATAAGCAGCCACTTAAATGTGATGTTCAGACACAGACAGTGACTGTGGTGAAAAGGGTGGTAACAGCAGAGTGGGAACCTACCATCAACCCAGGGGCTCCAGGGAGGCCAGATGGGCCCACCAGTCCAGGGAGGCCTCTTTCTCCCATCACTCCTCGATCACCCTTTGTTCCCTAAATAGAACCAATCAGTAAAAAAAAAAATCAGTTATCAGAGGAAATGTTAAACTGAGCGCATTGTGGAACAGTGTTCACATTGAGATTCCTATAAACAGGTTGGATCAACTGACGGCTCAGTGATAGAGGTAATGATGGAAAGACAGAGACAGTGAGAAAGGAGAAGGGAGCTGTACTGTCAGTGATAGGTTTAAAAAAGAGAGAGAGAGGGTAGGAGCTGTGCTGTCAGCGATGGGTTTAACAGAGAGAGAACGAGAGAGAGGGAGGGAGCGATGGAGGGAACTGTGCTGTCAGCGAAGGGTTTAACAGAGAGAGAGAACGAGAGCGAGGGAGGGAGCGAGGGAGGGAGCTGTGCTGTCAGCGAAGGGTTTAACAGAAAGAGAGAGAGAGGGAGAGAGAAAGAGGGAGGGAGAGAGAGAAAGAGAGGGAATTGTGCTGTAATCGATGGTTTAGCAGAGAGAGAGAGAGAGCGAGAGAGGGAAAGGGAGCTCTGCAGTCAGTGATGGGTTAAACAGAGAGAGTGGGAGAGGGAGAGAGAGAGAAAGAGAGGGAGCCGTGCTGTCAGCGATGGGTTTAACAGAGAGAGAAGGAGAGAGAGAGAGGGGAGAGAAAGAGAGAGGAGGGAGAGGAAGCTGTACTGTCAAAGGTGGTTTGGCAGAGACAGGGAGAGATACAGTGTGAGAAAGAGAGAGAGAAAGCTGTATTATCAGCAATGGTTTAGCAGAGAGAGAGACAGGGAGAGAGAGAGAGAATGAGAGAGAGAGAGAGAGAGGGAGGGAGAGGAAGCTGTACTGTCAGCCATGGGTTTAGCAGAGCGAGAGACAGGGAGAGATAGTGAGAGAGAGGGAAGGGGTGAGAGGACATTGTATGATGTGCTGTGCTCTCCTGAGCATGATCATTTGTTCTGACTCACCAGGCCGGGTGGTCCTGCAGGGCCAGAAGCTCCTGGAATCCCAGCTGCTCCCTGAGATTGAAAAGGATATACTGTTAAACACAGGAGAGCATTGGATAGAAATTAGTCTCAACTCCTTCATATGCCCAGACCCTGTCTCACACAGACAGGCTCAGGATATCATGCTGAACAATACACTGAACATCTATTTTTTTTTTTTTAAATTTAGATTACCCAATTATTTTTTCTATTAAGGGGCAATTTAGTGTGGCCAATCCACCTACTCTGCACATTTTTGGGTTGTGGGGGCGAAACCCACGCAGACACGGGGAGAATGTGCAAACTCCACACGGACAGTGACCCAGAGCCGGGATCGAACCTGGGACCTCAGCGCCGTGAGGCGGTTGTGCTAACCACTAGGCCACCGTGCTGCCCTTACACTGAACATCTATAACCACTGTGCATGATCACACACAATCCCAAACATCTTCGGTCTGTTTAGGTCTGAGGAGAGGTCAAAGTCTGGGAAAGCTAGGATTTTTAGTCTCGTTACTGTTTAGATCAGTATTGGGGGGCAACTATGATATTCTGCCTGCACACCACCCCATGCCCCCACCCACCCCACATCAAATGGTGTCATGGGGAGTTACTGGGGTTCTCTTTAACTGTTTAATATGGTTCTGAGTTTGAAAGGGACGTGGAAACAGGTGCAATAATAAATAACTTTAGCAAAAGACAATGGATAAGTACTTGAAAAATAAACATTTATAGCATGCAGAACTTCAAAGAGCCAGAATAGGCATGATGGATGAAATGGCCTCCTTTGGTCTTGAGTAGTTCTGTATGCTCGTCCAATCTGGGACTCTCTGAATAGCTGACTGTGTATTAGACTGAGAGCCTCACTCCCATAGTGATCATGTCTGCAGACACAATGGCTCCTTTTGAATTGATGACAGAAGATTGTCTCTTTGCCTTTTTGGATCCAGTTGATCCTTAGGTGTCCTGCTTTATCAAGCTCCACCTCGGCTCAGACCAGGCCGGCTCTTCCTGATGTCGCCTTATATGCCGAGAAGCCTGCCCTATCCAGAAAATGACTCAAGCCCCTGGGTTTTGTGCCTGGGGGCAGGAATCTTTCACACCCGTCACGGTGGAACTGACCCTGAGGAAGTTTGAAGCCAGTGCGCATGTGTTGTGAGGGTTTCCTAATTCACTGTCACTCTGCTGGAGTTCATGGACATTCCAATCCTGAGAAATCCTGACTGAGCTGGTATTAATATACTCACAACATGTCCAGGAACGCCCGGAGGTCCGATGGGTCCTGGTTGGCCAGGTTCACCCTGTAAGCAAACAGAAGTCCACATATTCATTCTCCTGCCTTGTGGATCAAGAACAATTTGCATCCATCATTCTGAAGACAGGCACACAGCAGCATCACTGCTGTCTCCCAAGCACTCTTGCCTTGTTTGAGTTAACTGGTACACTTTCAACCTAGTCTTGTGACAGAAACAATTTCATGTTGTCGGGGGACATTTAGGGGACAGTGATCAGGATGTCATACGATTTAGTTTGACAAGGGGAAAACCCGAGAAAGAGTGATTAACTTGGGGGGAAAGCCAGCTTCAATAGGGTGAGATTGGATCTTTCTCGGATAAATTGCAATCAAGATTGGCAGAAAAAACTGTACCTGAACTTCAAAGTCTTTATGAAAATGAAATGAAAATCGCTTATTGTCACGAGTAGGCTTCAATGAAGTTACTGTGAAAAGCCCCTAGTCGCCACATTCCGGCGCCTGTTCGGGGAGGCTGTTACGGGAATCGAACCGTGCTGCTGGCCTGCTTGGTCTGCTTTAAAAGCCAGTGATTTAGCCCAGTGTGCTAAACAGCCCCGACCTCTTTAAAGGAGAGATAATTCAAGCACAATTAAGGTATACTCCCAAGAAGGGTGAAGGTGGAGCAAACAAATCCAGAGTTCCCTGGACGCTGAAAGAGAGATTAAAATGAAGAAAGAAACTCATGACAGATGCCAGGTGGGTAATAGAACTGAGAAGGAAGCTGAATATAGAAAGTTCAGAGGGGGAAGTGAAAAAGCAAATAAAAAGACTAAAGAGAGAGGATGAGAATTTACTGGCAGCTAACACAAAACAGAATTCAAAAGTCTTCTCAGCATATAAATATAAAAGGATGGAAAGATGAGTGGGGTCCAATAGGGACCAAAATAGGGCATAGTGCTTTGCAGAGATATTAACTGAATAATTTGCTTCTGTGTTTACCAAGTTTAATAACCCTCACAAGGCCCATGGGGACACATTGATTGACATGGACAAGAATCGTCAGTACTCTAGGAGGATGTTGCAATCGGAGACGGGCCCCCAACATTGCCCTTCCATTGTTCTGCATGGGAAATGTGCTCCCCAACATGATATATGCTCCCCTCGACCCAGCCCCACAGTTAGTAGAAGCACAGTGACAGGCAAAATGGCAAAGGAGGTCCCCATTGCAAGTGAACCTTCAGACTTGGGAGGGGGGGGGGGTTACAAAACCCATCACGAGACTCACCGGGATACATCATTCGGTTTCCCCATGGGACTCTTTTTTTAATAAATTTAGAGTGCCCAATTAATTTTTTCCAATTAAGGGGCAATTTAGCGTAGCCAATCCACCTACCCTGCACATCTTTGGGTTGTGGGGGCGAAACCCACGCAAACACGGGGAGAATGTGCAAACTGCACACGGACAGTGACCCAGAGCCGGGATTGAACCTGGGACCTCGGCGCCGTGAGTCAGAGTGCTAACCACTGCGCCGCCTTGCTGCCCTCCCCATGGGACTCTTGAATACGAGTTTCCCCGCTAGTGGGCGGGGGTCGGCCCAGCTGGGGCTCATACACTTACCCTTTAAAAGCCGGTCTGGACTGGGGCCGGCACTTTAGGTAGTTCCGATTGGGACCTGTGAGCTGTAAACTGCGTTGTGGCCTTTACTTTGTCAACTAATTAAATATTGTTTCGCTTACCTTCTCAGGCCACCTGAACTTTAATATAAAAGAAGAAGGTTCTGTGTAGGCCATGGTGAAAAAGGAGGTAATTCAGATACCTCCTTCAGATACCTCCTTGTGGAAATTGTGAACCATCCTTGTGGAAATTGTGGAGGCACTGGGTATAATTTTCCAATCACCGTTAAGACTCAGGACTAGTTCGGGAGGAGGGGAAAATTGCTAATGTTTCACCTTTGTTCAAAAAACACTGTAAAGATAAGCTCAACAACTGCAGGCCTGTTAGTTTAACTTTGACAATGGGACTAAAGCTAGTTAATCAAGGAAAGCCAGTAAAGATTTAAAGACAAATCAGGTTTAACTCACTTGATGGAGTTTATTTGAAGAGGTAACAGAGAGGGTTGATGGGGGTAATTGTGTTGATGTGTTGGGCATGGTCTTCTTAAAGACAGTGCCACACAATAGACATGTGAGAAAAGTCTGAGTTCATGGAGTAAAAGGAACTAGAGCAATACTGATACAAAATTGGCTAAGTGAGAGGAAACAGAGAATTAATGAATTAACCGTGGTTAATTGCGGTTTTCAAACTGGGGGAAGGTTTGCAGTGGATTTCCCCAGGGGTCACTGTTTGAACCCCCTGCTCACTCTGACATATATTAATGACCTAAACCTTGGTGTACAAGGTCACAGTGCGTGTGAACGATGAGGAGGATAGTGAAGAACTTCAAGAGGATATATACAGGTTTGTGGATGGGTGGACATGTGACGGATAAAATTGAACGCAAAGAAATGTGAAGTGATTTATTTTGGTTGAAGGAACATAAACAATATAAAATGAAAAGAATAATTCAAAATAGAGTGTAGGAGCAGACAGACCTGGATGTATGTGTTTGTTAATCATTGTGGTTGGCAGGACAGGTTGAAAGAGTAGTTAATAAAGTATATAATATCCTGGGCTTTATTAATAGGGGCATAGAGTACAAGGGCAAGGAACTGATATCAAACACTGGTTTGGCCTCAACTGGAGTATTGTGCCCAGTCCTGGACACTGCACTTTAGGAAGAATGCCACAGCATTGGAGAGAGTGCGGAAAAGATTTACAAGAATGGTCCTAGTGATGAGGGCCTCAACTACGTCCAGATTGGAGAAGTTGGCAATGTTTTCCTCAGAGTCGAGAAGGTCGAGTGAAGATTTGATAGAGGTGTTCAAAATCATGAGGAGTGTGGGAAGAGTAGACAGGGAGAAACTATTCCCATTGAGGGAAGGATCGAGAACGAGGGCACAGATTTAAGGTGATTGGCAAAAGAAACAATGGAGACACGAGAAAAAACTTTTTCATGCAGCGAGAGGTAAGGATCTGGAATGTTTTGCTGAGAGTGTGATAGAGAGAGCTTCAATCAAAGCTTTCAAGAGGGAATTGGATTGTTATCTTAACAGGAAGAATATGTACAGCCACAGGGAGAAGGCAGGAGAAAGAAACTCAGTGAATTGCTCCTTCAAACAACCAGCATAGATATGACAGACTGAATGGCTCCTTCCACACTGTCACCATAATGTATATCTGTGATTCTATCTGTGTTTAAGGGACCCACTTTGCTACTGACCACCCTTTTTCTCATTAAAGGAATCTGGCAGAAGGTGAGGACAAAGAAGTTTCTTTTTAATTTGGCTTTCTGTGGAGCAAGGAGTAGCAGCAGACATACTCTCTGGAATCTCCCGAGACAGTGAGTTCTTCCCGTGTCTGCATGCGTTTCCTCCGGGTGCTCCTGTTTCCTCCCACAAATCCCTAAAGACGTGCTTGTGAGGTGAATTGGACATTCTGAATTCTCCCTCTGTGTACCCGAGCAGGTGCCAGAATGTGGCGACTAGGGGATTTTCACAGTAACTTCAATGCAGTGTTAATGTAAGTCTACGTGTGACAATAATAAAGATTATTATTATTATGCAAGGAGCACTCCTGGAGGCTTCCTGTAAACACTTTACACATGGACACTCTCCCGGGGACCCTCTCTTTCTCCTATGGAGTGAGTCTGGGAGTTAGTGCCATGGTCATACCTGACATAGAGTTCTCATAAAGCAGACCAGATTGTTTGGTTGGTGGGTGGGAGGCATTGGAAAGGCACGGAAAATAAAGTTTCAAAACTAGATAATCAATCATAAAGTTCTTAGACTTGCCTCAAAGCCTGGCCGGCCTGCATTTCCGGATGGTCCTGCTACTCCTGGTTCACCCTGGAACAGTGAGTGGAGATACCAATGTCAAATATATCCATTACTGTACAGAGCATATGGCATCACCACACACACACACAGGTGGGGTTATGCAATTCATATACCTACACAAGCATACGTGGACACACACATGCGTGGCACACACAGGTGGGGGTATGCACTTTGTGCACAGACACACTAACATACACATGTACACAAAGGCATTCATGGGAACACATACCAAGATTCATACATTGACACACACCCTACAATGCGTGGCACGCAAACATTCAATGACCCACATTTACAAGAACACACACAAAGATTCACACATTGGCCGACACACACTGAAATGCACACACAGGTGTGCACACTGACACACAGAAACACAAACAAGCGGCAGAATTTAAACAGGCGGCCAGGTTTCCTGTCCCATAACTGGAAGGGTCGGTGAGAATGCATCCTCGCTGACATCAGCTGCCCCATTGCCATTCAATACTCTGAGGAATGCTATCTGGTTGGAGATCTGCCCCTTACTTAGGAGGATATCCTGATTCAGAGAGATGCCAGCCCATCAGATTAGCTGGGACCATGAGTGGTCACAGAGCAAAGATGGAGGTAAGGGCAGGGCTTGTTGCAGCAAGGACAGAGGATTGGGGATCTTGACGAAGAGGCTGGTACAGGAGCATTCACGGGGGTGGCAGACCTGCTGTGGGTTGGGGGGCACCACCCTTTCCTTCCTCAGGCCTGAGCAAGCTACCCTGCCAGACGAACTCTCTCCCCCCATCTCATATCTCCTCTTACCAGCCTCAAAACTGAAGCTGGATAGGAGGTGGCCATTAATTAACTACTTAATGGTCTCAATTGAGGTGAAGGCGTGTAGAGAGTGGTACATCCTGAGCCTTGCCCACCAGGTCAGTGGTGGAATGGGAAGATGTTAGGAAGGCAGCCTGGAGAGTTTTATGGCCCCCTGCCAAGAAACCCACTGCCGGGGGTGTTAGTTAAATTCTGTCCATTGGAACATAAGGAACAGGAGCTGAGCTACCATCCAATGAGATCATGACTGGTTTTTACCTAACTGTCAGTATATTATTTCTTATGTCTGAATAAAGCTCATAGTCTTCCAGTTGAAGTAAATGTTTTATTGAGTAAGTTCGTTCTCTCTCCAGACCTTATACTAGATGTTACATAAGACTGTCTGTCTGTGTCTGCTCACTAGCTGCCGTTCCTGTGAAGAGTGTGATGTTGGATCCCGTCCGTCTAGTTTATACCTTGCTAATGCTCCCTCTAGTGGTTACTTGGTTGTAGTGTATTTACATTAACACCTTGTGTATATACAGTGATGCAGATCAGTACATCCCCCCTTTTTCCTTTTTACATATTTTCTGTACTTTGTTAAAGAAAATCATACAAAACAGGTAGGTAAATGATGACATGTACAAGTTGTATGATATTGATGATTATACAAAGCCAATTAATATTTATGAGTTCAATCTTAAATTTAAAAAAATTGAGTCCAAACTTTATGAATTTATTCGGTTGAGTTTATTTCTTCTTCTGTTGTTGACGTGGTGATGTTGATAATGTAATTTCTTTGTGAGCGTTATCAGTATTCTTGTTTTTAAGTAACCAACAAGTCATCATGAGACATTCGAATGGTAAAATCACTTTTGTTGTCTGACCTGTACTTTTTCCTGTGCTTGCAGTATCGATTGTGCATGTCATCCGCCTTGTCTGACCTGGACTTTTTTCTGTGCTTGCGGTATTGATTCTGTATGTCATCTGCTTTGTCTGGTTTGCTTGTTTGTTGGAGCAGATATAAATTTGTGAGATTCGTTATCATGCCATATGATGTTTGTACTCTTACTATTGTTTTAGACTGTGCTGTTACATTGTCCTTCATTTGCAGAGTTGTACAATGTTGTACAGGTCATTGTTTCATTGTTGTTGTTTCTGTCTTTGTTGTTTTCATTGCTGTTCTTCTTGTTGTTTTTGTTGTTTGCGTTGTTGTTCTTGTTGTTTTTGTTGTGCTTGTTGTTTCTGTTGTTGTCTTTGTTATGCTTCTTCTTGTTGTTTTTGTTGTTGTTCTTATAGTTTTTGTTGTTGTTCTTGTTGTGCTCAATGATCGTTCCGTGTGGATAATTGGAGTCATTCTCAAAGTTATTGGTATAAGTGTCCTTTGTGGTATCTGAAGTTTCATTGAGCTTTTCGATTTGAGGATTATGAGAATGATCTGATGTTGTATTGATTCTGGTGACATCAGTCATTTGTGGTTGATGTGATTCGCCTTTGATTCCTTGGTGCTCCTCTTCTGGAATAATTTGTGGTTTATTTACTTCCTCGTTGATTTCTTGGTGCTCCTCTTCTGGAGTCAACGTCATCAAGATTTTAGGTTCTTGTGGGTTGTCAAGAGTGGATGAGGTTTAATTGATGCGGTCTCACTGGACTCAAGAGTAGTTTTACTTTGATTGTTGAGTGCTTCTGTACAGACGAGCTGAGATCTGTCAGTCTCGCTGAGATCTTGCACATCGTGTATGCTGATTGTGATCACATTGTCACTGTTCTCACATACAGTGGGTAAGCACAGTAAGAAGTCTTACAACACCAGGTTAAAGTCCAACAGGTTTGTTTCAAACACGAGCTTTCGGAGCACGGCTCCTTCTTCAGGTGAATGGAAAGGCTTGTTCCAGAAATGTTTATATAGACACAGTCAGAGATCCCCGGAATGCGAGCACCTGCAGGCAATCAAATCATCAAAGATGCAGAGATAGAGGTAACTCCAGGTTAAAGAGGTGTGAATTGTCCCAAGCCAGTTCAGTCGGTAGGCCTCTGCAAGTCCAGGCTTGTTGGTGGGGGCCGAATGTAATGCAACATGAATCCCAGATCCCGGTTGAGTCCGCATTCATGCGTGCGGAACCACAACACCACAAAACCCTGCCAGGGTAATCTCTGCAAGACATGCCAGATCATCGACATGGACACCACCATTACACGTGGAAACACCACCCACCAGGTACGCGGCGCATACTCGTGCGACTCGACCAATGTAGTCTACCTCATACGCTGCAGGAAAGGATGTCCCGAAGCGTGGTACATTGGCGAGACCATGCAGACACTGCGACAACGAATAAACGGGCATCGTGCGACTATCAACAGGCAGGACTGTTCCCTTCCAGTTGGGGAACACTTCAGCAGTCAAGGACATTCAGCCTCTGATCTCCGGGTCAGCATTCTACAAGGAGGCCTTCAGGAGACGCGACAACGCAAAATTGCTGAGCAAAAACTTATAGCTAAGTTCCGCACGCATGAATGCGGACTCAACCGGGATCTGGGATTCATGTCGCATTACATTCGGCCCCCCACCAACAAGCCTGGACTTGCAGAGGCCTACCGACTGAACTGGCTTGGGACAATTCACACCTCTTTAACCTGGAGTTACCTCTATCTCTGCATCTTTGATGATTTGATTGCCTGCAGGTGCTCGCATTCCGGGCATCTCTGACTGTGTCTATATAAACATTTCTGGAACAAGCCTTTCCATTCACCTGAAGAAGGAGCCGTGCTCCGAAAGCTCGTGTTTGAAACAAACCTGTTGGACTTTAACCTGGTGTTGTAAGACTTCTTACTGTGCTCACCCCAGTCCAACGCCGGCATCTCCACATCATACAGTGGGTAGACATTCATTGTCTTCATGTTGATTAAAAGAGCTGGGTAGACTTTCATCGTCTTCTTTTTGTTGTTCAAATGAGCTGGGTAGACTTTTGTAGTCTTCTTCTGGTTGCTCAAGTAAGGTGGCTAGACCTTCATGGTCATCTTCGTGCACGGTTAGCGCTCTGGAGTCTTTAATTGCTTCCATTCTGGAATCTGTCCACGAGCTCTCTGTGGAGGCTTGCATCGCTCTCTCTGTGGAGTCTTTCATCGCTCTCTCTGTGGAGTCTTTCATCGCTCTCTCTGTGGAGTCATGCAGTGATCTCTCTGTGAAGTCGATCTATGCTCTCTCAATGGAGTCAGTCAGTACTCTCTGTGCGGCGTCGTTTTCAACAATCTGCCATTGAATCATGGTATTGGATTCATCTGCCATGAGTAGAGTCGCGTTGAGCTTTACAACCATGTCGCTGATGCTTTCATGATCATATCCGAACAACTCAGCCATGTCTGAGTAGTATTCTTTGATATGCAAATCATCTTCTGTTGTTTCGGATTTGTTATTCAGCGTTTAACTTTAAATTATAAAATCAGCTTCTTTGGCTTCAGATTTTTTACTGAGCTCTTCACTTTTTGTGCTGCAAATTGCTAATTCTGGGTTGCTGCGGAAGTTATTTTTTGAGATCCTTGGAGGCTCTGTAATGTCAATTTGGATTCTTAATGCCTAGCCTATGTGATTGCCTTCTACATAGACCATGACAACTGAGTCTTTTCCCTCCCACTCGAAGTGACTCTGATACTCAGAACCATAGGACATACATATACACACACATATACACACACGCACACACACACACATGTGTGGACACCATTTTCCTTGAGCCTAAACATGCACTCAAAATGCTACAGTACCTACACACAGATACATACCCTCTGTCCCGGTTGCCCTGGAAGCCCATGTTTTCCTTTAAATCCCTGTTGAAGGAAAGAAGCCAGTGAAAATATCTCTCATCTTTACAGAATTACACATACACCTTCTCCTTAGCTCCTTGCTTAAACCCCTCCCGTCACTAAACTCCACCCATCTGAGTCTTGCAAGTCCCAATTGCCTGTCAGCTTCCAGGTGCTTTCAGGGAAGAGAGTTCCAGATTTATACCACCCTTTGTGTGAAGAAGTGCTTCCTGACATCATTTTTGAATGGCTGAGTTCTGATTTTAAGGTTCTGCCTCTTGTTCTGGACTCCCGAACCAGAGGAAATAGCTTCCCTCATAGAACATAGAACATTACAGTGTAGTACAGGCCCTTCGGCCCTTGATGTTGCGCCGAACTGTGAAACCACTCTAAAGCCCATTTACACTATTCCATTATCATCCATATGTTTATCCAATTACAATTTAAATGCCCTTAATGCTGGTGAGTCCACTACTGTTGCAGGCAGGTTATTCCATGCCCTTACTACTCTCTGAATAAAGAACGTATCTCTGACATCTGTCCTATATCTATCTCCCCTCAATTTAAAGCTATGTCCCCTCGTGCTGGCCATCACCATCCGAAGAAAAAGGCTCTCACTGTCCACCCTATCTCATTCTCTGATCATCTTGTACGCCTCAATTAAGTCACCTCTTAACCTTCTTCTCTCTAACAAAAACAGCCTCAAATCCTTCAGCCTTTCCTCATAAGATTTTCCCTCCATACCAGGCAACATCCTGGGAAATCTCCTCTGCACCCTTTCCAATGCTTCCACATCCTTCCTATAATGCGGCGACAAGAATTGCACGCAATACTCCAAATGCGGCCGCACCAGAGTTTTGTACAGCTGCAACATGACCTCATGGCTCCGAAACTCAATCCCTCTACCAATAAAAGATAACACACCGTACGCCTTCTTAACAACCTTATCAACGTGGGTGGCAACTTTCAGGGATCTATGTACATGGATACCGAGATCTCTCTGCTTGACCACACTACCAAGAATCTTACCATTAGCCCAGTAGTCTGTCTTCCTGTTACTGCTTCCAAAATGAATCACCTCACACTTTTCTGATTTAAACTCCATTTGCCACCTCTCAGCCCAGCTCTGCAGCTTATCTATGTCCCTCTGTAACCTGCAACATCCTTCCACACTGTCCACAACTCCACCGACTTTAGTGTCATCTGCAAATTTACTCACCCATCCTTCTACCCCCTCCTCCAGGTCATTTATAAAAATGACAAACAGCAGTGGCCCCAAAACAGATCCTTGTGGTACACCACTAGTAACTGGACTCCAGGTTAAACATTTCCCATCAACCACCACCCTCTGTCTTCTTACAGCGAGCCAATTTCTGATCTAAACTGCTAAATCACCCTGAATCCCATGCCTCCGTATTTTCTGCAATAGCCTACCATGGGGAACCTTATCAAACACTTTACTGAAATCCATATACACCACATCAACTGCTTTACCCTCGTCCACCTGTTTGGTCACCTTCTCAAAGTCCTACCCTTCACAAAACTGTGTTGACTGTCCCTAATCAAATTATTCCTTTCCGGATGATTATAAATCCTATCTCGTATAAACCTTTCCAAGACTTTGCCCACAACAGAAGTAAGGTTCACTGGTCTATAGTTACCGGGGTTGTCTCTATTCCCCTTCTGGAACAAGGGGACAACTTTGCTATCCTCCAGTCTTCTGGCACTATTCCTGTAGACAATGATGGCATAAAGATCAAAGCCAAAGGCTCAGCAATCTCCTCCCTTGCTTCCCAGGGAATCCGAGGATAAATCCCATCCGGCCCAGGGGACCTATCTATTTTCACACTTTCCAGAATTGCTAACACCTCCTCCTTATGAACCTCAAGCCATTCTAGTCTAGTAGCCTGTATCTCCGTATTCTCCTCGACAACGTTGTCTTTTTCCTGCGTGATTACTGACGAAAAATATTCATTTAGCACCTGACCTATCTCCTCGGACTCCACGCACAAGTTCCCACTACTGTCCTTGACTGGCCCTACTCTTACCCTAGTCATTCTTTTATTCCTGACATACCGATAGAAAGCTTTAGGGTTATCCTTGATCCTACCTGCCAAAGACTTCTCATGTCCCCTCCTGGCTCTTCTTAGCTCTCTCTTTAGGTCCTTCCTAGCTAACTTGTAACTCTCGAGCACCCTAACTGAACCTTCACATCTCATCTTTACATAAGACTCCTCTTCCTCTTGACAAGTGATTCAATTACTTTAGTAAACCATGGTTCCCTCGCTCAACCACTTCCTCCCTGCCTGACAGGTACATGCTTATCAAGGACACGCAGTAGCTGTTCCTTGAACGAGCTCCACATTTCAATTGTGCCCATCCCCTGAAGTTTCCTTCCCCATCCTATGCATCCTAAGTCTTGCCTCGTCGCATCATAATTGCCTTTCCCCCAGCTATGACCCTTGCCCTGCGGTATATACCTATCCCTTTCCATCTAAAGTAAACGTAACTGAATTGTGGTCACTATCACTGTCAACCCCGTCAAATCTTTTGATCATTGAAAACACATTGAGGGTTGCCTTCAAAGAAAGAACAAGGAAAAGTACAGCACAGGAACAGACCCTTTGGCCCTCCAAGCCTGTGCCGATCTAGCTATCTGTCCGACTTAAAACCTTGAATCATGTAATATCCAAGGAATACAAACCAAGTTTATGTGACCGGTCTTCTTTTCCCTTTACGTTCTAAAGTCAGTCCACGTGGGTAAGGACAAAAAAAAATGTACATAATGGGAAACAAAATAAGTCTCTCCTGCACCCGAGTAGATGGTTCAGTTACTTACATGTGGACCCCTGGGCCCTGGGGGTCCAAGTGGACCAACCTCACCCTGCAACACAAAATAAACATCATCAGTGACTCTGCCCTCTTAGTGGGAAGGCCAGAAAGAAATTGGGATTGTGTTAATGTCCTACCTGTGAGCCTGGCTTCCCTTCCTTCCCATCCAAACCCTCTACTCCTGGAGGTCCCTGTGAAAGAAGAGGTAAAAGATGCATCAGGAGAGAGCGAGAACAATGCAGGAATGGTCCGCTTAGCACCACTTATCCAGCTAGTCTCCAATATTTTATTGTCCACTCAAGACACTGGTCCACTTAAAGGAAGCAGAATTTTCACTCGTAAACACTTCAAAACATCTCCTTCATTTTTGTCAATTATTGTAACATCATGGGACCAGATTGAAACATTTAGGGTGGGATTCTCCGTTGCCTGATGCTGAAATTGGGAATTGCAATTGGGCGGAGAACAGGTTCCAACGCCAAAATCGGGGCAGGCGCCAATTTGACGCCAAATCACAATTCTCCGTCACCTCTACAGCGGCGTCAATGAGTACCAGAACGCAGGTACAGTAAACACCATTTGCATATCATTAGTAGGCCTGACCTGGTATTCTCTGGGGCTTCCACAATTCTCCGCCTCTGAAGGGCCCAGCTCCCCACGGTGCGGTTCACTTGTGTTTCTAAAAATCGTGAAACCGGCGTCATGGCTGCTGAGGGAGGGAGAGGGCGTGTGGAAAGTGTCCAACATCGTCCTAGTTTGCTGCGAGTTGTGTCGCTGTTCAGGGGGCTTCTGCCAAGGCTGGTGCGAGAAGCGGGGGTGGTCAGGGGGTGGGCTGTGAGGTCAAGGTGGACGGACATGGAACACCATTGCCACAACCGGCAAGGCAGCCATGCAGCTTCATCGCTGACAGCCCTGTGAACGTAGGGCCACGGGTGGTACAGGTGCCCCCTCAGGCCACCCCACTAGGTTCCCTCTTGCACCGACCAACCCATCAGCTGTATAGGCATGCTCCAGCGCAACCAGTGCCATCGTGTTCGCTGGGATGAGTGTGTGTGGGGAGTAATGTGTATGTGCGGCTGCAGCGGGTCAGCCTCCTGAGTGTTATTCACAGCCCCGGCGAATCCTGCAGCGTTTTTCATTGGAATCGATGTGTCCCACGTGGTACCGGTGCTAGCCTCTCCATAGTTGCTGAATCGATCCAGGTTTGGCGCCTGTTTTGCTGTTGTGAAAGTCAACAAATTCAGCTCCGGTGTCAACACTTAGTCTCAGAAATGGAGAATCCTGCCCATGAAGTCATGAAACATTACTGAAACATCAATGTATTTATATAATGATCAGATTGGAATTGGGACTTCTATACACTGGCACAGGTGTTTGTACTTATTATTTATCCAACCTTGCACAGCCTGTGACCTGTCTTCCCGAAGACTAGACTGGTTTTCCCGAAGAGTGGGTTTGTAATATGTAAAGGCTGAAGTCAGGTTATGGGTCAACTGTTGATCATTAGAAATTATTCCGTGGTTCAAACTCAGCCCTGGGCTGAAAGTCTCCTGTTTGGATAAGAAACTTGTTTGAGATGAGTCAGGATGGAGCAAATCCATTCATTGTGTGTGCTGTTGGATTAGATTGGCACTAGTTTGCTGTTTCATCAGTAGGCAGCACAGGAGAGTGGAGATTTGGTGCTTGAAATGAATAAAAATGTCCTTATGTTGAGTTGAAAGTGTTTTGTTGTTGGGGCTGAAGTTGGGGACATTTATCGGATCTGTCTCAGACTTGGACAGTTGTATGTAACAGGCACGACCTAAATGAGTAATCCTCTCCAGCACTAGCATTTAAAAATACTTGCTTCATTCTGGGGATATCCATGTCATTGGTAAAGCTGGAATTTATTGCCTCTCCTTATTTGTCCTGAGAAGGTGGTGGTGGGTTTGATCCAATAGTGTGGCTTGTAGAGAGCAAACATATTGCGGGAGGACTGAGCTCCTACATAGGGCAGAGTGGGTCAGGTTGGAGAGTTTCCTTTCCCCAAATTACATTTGTAAACCAATTGTGTTTTAACAACAACCCAACAGCTTTATGGTCACTCTTATAGATGCCATATCGGTCATTCTTACAGATACAATACTGGTCACTCTTATAGATATCATATTGGCCACTCTTCCAGATACCATATTGACCACGCTTATAGAGAGCATATCGGTTATTCTTATAGATATCATATTGGCCATATTTCTAGATACCATATTGACCACGCTTATAGAGAGCATATCGGTTATTCTTATAGATATCATATTGGCCATATTTCTAGATACCATATTGACCACATTTATAGAGAGCATATCGGTTATTCTTATAGATATCATATTGGCCACTCTTCCAGATACCATATTGACCACAGTTATAGAGAGCATATCGATCATTCTTATAGATATCATATAGGCCACTCTTACAGATACCATGGCTCAACCAAAGGGTTCACTCCTTGCTGAAGTTCCGGACGGAGGTGTTCAAGTCTGACAACCCTGACCTATATCAGAAATCCAGGTATGAGGTACGGAAAGGCATCAGGGATGCAAAAAGACAATACCCATCAAACTGGAGTCCCAGGCCAACGACACCAACCCACGACGACTATGGCAGGGCCTACACAAGATCACAGGCTACAAAGCAAGGCCTGGTGGAATATCTGGGGCTGGAGCATCCTTACCTGATGATCTGAACAAGTTATATGCCCGCTGTGAGCAGTCAGCCAATGCATCAGTGCCACCCGCCCCAACAGCCCTGGACACACCCATACCCACTATCACAGCCTCAGAGGTAAGAGCTGCCTTCCTGAAAATGAAAATGAAATGAAAATCGCTTATTGTCATGAGTAGGCTTCAATGAAGTTACTGTGAAAAGCCCCTAGTCGCCACATTCCGGCGCCTGTCCGGGGAGGCTGGTACGGGAATCGAACCGTGCTGCTGGCCTGCTTTAAAAGCCAGCAATTTAGCCCTGTGAGCTTCTTGAAAGTGAATTTGCGGAAAGCGACGGGCCCGACGGAGTCCCTGGGCGAGCACTCAGAGCCTGAGCAGGCCAGCTGGCGAGTGTATTCGCAGATATCTTCACCACCTCACTCTTCCGCTCTGAGGTCCCCACTTCCTTCAAGAAGACCACCATAATACCAGTACCAGAGAAGAACAAGGTAGCCTGCCTCAACAACTACCAACCAGTAGCCCTGACATCTGTGATCATGAAATGCTTTGAGCGGCTTGTCATGAGTCAGATCAACGCCGGCCTCCCAGACGGTCTCGATCCACTGCAGTTTGCCTATCACCGCAACCGGTCCACAGCAGATGCTATCTCCCTGGCACTAGAATCAATACTCGAACACCTCGACAAGGACACCTATGTAAGACTGCTGTTCATAGACTACAGCTCCACCTTCAACACCATTATCCCGACAAGACTAATAACCAAACTCTGCAACCTTGGACTTGACCCCTCCCTGTGCAGCTGGATCCTGGACTTCCTCACAAACAGACTGCAATCTGTAGGATAGGCAACAGCACCTCCTCCACAATAGTCCTCAACACCGGGGCCCCCAAGGATGAAATGAAAAAATGAAATGAAAATGTGTGCTTAGTCCTCACTGTACTCCCTATACACGCACAGCTGAGTGGCAAGATTTAACTCCAATTCAATCTACAAGTTTGCGGATGATACGGCTGTGGTGGGCCGTATCTCAAACAACGAGTCAGACTACAGAGGGAGGTAGATCACTTGGTTGTATGGTGTACCGAAAACAACCTCTTTCTAAATGTTGGAAAGACCAAGGAACTGATCATCGACTTCAGGAAGCGTAGCACGACACACACTCCCATCTGCATCAATGGCTCGGAAGTGGAGATGGTCGATAGCTTTAAGTTCCTGGGGGTCACCATCACCAACAGTCTGTCCTGGTCCACTCACATTGATGCAACAGCCAAGAAAGCCCAACAATGTCTCTACTTCCTATGGAAGCTAAGGAAATTTGGCATGGCTGCATCGACTCACACAAACTTCTACAGATGTGTGATAGAGAGCATCTTATCAAGCTGCATTACAGCCAGAAACTGCAGAGTGTGGTGAACTCAGCCCAACGCATCACACAAGCTTGCCACTCCCACATTGATTCTGTACACGCCTCCCGCTGCTTCAGGAAGGCAGACAGCATTATCAGAGACCCCTCCCACCCAGGCATTGCCTTCTTCCAGACCCTTCCATCAGGCAGAAGGTGCAAAAGTCTGAAGACTCGCACATCCAGACATAGGAACAGCTTCTTCCCCACAGCTACTGGACTCCTCAGCGACTCCCCCTCGGACTGATCTGTTCCCTGTCAGTGCACTATTCACGACGTCCTATGCTGCTCTTGCTCATGTATTTGCTTTGTTTGGCCCCTTGTTCCGCACTCTAACCAATCACTGTTTGTTGATGTACCATTTATCAATGTTCTCTGTTGATTATTCTTTTTGTCTACTATGTACGTACTGTGTACATTCCCTTGGCCGCAGAAAAATACTTTTCACTGTACTTCGGTACATGTGACAATAAATCAAATCAAATCAAATGTAGACCGCTCTTGCAAATACAACATTGGCCACTCTTACAGAACCATATTGGTCACTCTTACAGATACCATATTGGTCACTCTTATAGATACCATATTGGTCACTCTTACAGGTATCTTGGCCGGGATTCTCCAAAAACGTGGCTAACTGTTGACGCCAGCGTTAACACCAGAGTGTTTCACGCTGGCATCAATGGGCCTCTTGGCCCAGCGATTCCGTGACCCACAGGGGGCCAGCACAGCGCTGGAGTGCTCTGCGTTGCTCCAGCCACCGATATGCGGCTCTGCACTACTGGCCACGGATCCACGCATGCGCACGGCAGCAGCTTCCGCTCTGGCGCCGTGCGACATGGCCGAGCCACACAGTGGGCCGGCGTGGAAGAAGGTAGGCCCCGCCGATCGGTGGCCCCCGATCGCGGGCCTGGCCAGTGTGGAGGCCTCCCCGGAGACTGATCCCCCCACCCCCACCAGGACACCCACCATAGCTGTGACGCCAAGCTCCCGCCGGGTAGAACCATACGTGAACGGCCCCTCACCGGTGCCCTATTCTCCGCCCCCGTACCAAGCGCGATTTCAGCGCCGGAGCTCGGAGAATCCCGCCCCATATTGACCACTCTTACAGTCACCACATTGGTCACTTTCTTTCTTACAGACTTTCTTTCTTTCTTTCTTACACTTTGGTATTTCTTAGATACCATATTAACCACTCTTACATATACCACATTGGTCATTCTTACAGATACCATATTAGTCACTCTTACAGATACCATATTGTCCACTCTTACAGATACCATATTGACCACTCTTACTGATACCATATTGACCACTCTTACAGATACCATATTGTCCAATCTTACAGATAACATATTGACCACTCTTACTGATACCATATTGACCACCCTTACAGATACCATATTGTCCACTCTTACAGATACCATATTGACCACTCTTACAAAAACAACGTCGGCCACTCTTACAGATACCATATTGGTCACTCTTACAGATATTCTGGCTGGGATTCTCCAAAATCCCGGCCAAGAGTTGACGCCGGCGTCAAAACAGGCGCGAGCGACGCATGCGTCAACGGGCCTCCAGGTGCAGTCACACTCCCCGTCCTCGGGGGCTAGAACGGCGCCGGAGTGCTGTGCGCTGCTCCAGCGCTGAAAGCTGGCCCGCCATGGCCGCCGAGGGTCTGCGAATGCCGCCACGGCCAGGGCAGGTCCACACATACGTGCCACAGCCATCTCCGCATCAGCCCACGGGCAACATGGCGGGACCTGCAGAGGAACATAGACGCCCCCCACCCCCCCCCCCCGGAATTAGCGCGCCCGCCAATCGGTTGAATCTGGGTCCCTGGAGCTGTGAACAGCAGTGCTAACCACTGTGATGTCTGACTTACATATACCATATTGGCCACTCTTACAGTACCATATTGGCCACTCTTACAGTACCATATTGGCCACTCTTACAGTACCATATTGGCCACTCTTACAGTACCATATTTGATTTCAAATTTTTAAAATAGAATTAAAATTCTTCAACTACTATGGTGAGATTAGAACTCTTGATTATTTTCGAAATTACGAGCCCAGTAATGACTAATTTCGCACTTCAGTGTAACTGTCGGCAGTGATCCCACCTACACTTGGCTTTAACGTTTTGACCAACTTCACTGAATTTGAGATAAGATCGCTGCCCTCCACCAGGAGGAGGACCCGCCTCATAGAGCTGCAAGCCAATCAGCAGCTCAGCAGCACCGGTGGCACCATCGGGAGCAGTGGCAATTGCCGGTACTACAGGAGGCCTGGAAAACAAAAAGGGTAACTGTGGAAGCCTGGAACCTAGGCAAGTCCCGGATCTTACCAGGACTGGCCGCAGGCTGGTAGAGTGGGGTGGAAACAAGTTAGGTAGGGCATTATGAGAAGGTGGGGACAGGCCAGCACTGAACGGCACCCTCCCAAGGTCTCCAAGGTGAGGGAGTTAGGTCCTAAAGCCTTGGTTAGATCTTGGGAACACATATTAGAGTGAGACTAGCTGTCTCACTCTAATATGTAGATTCGGCGGAAAGTGATCCCGCCCATAATGGGTAGGATTCACGTTGCAACGTCTCACAAGATTGCGATAGATCTCACGTGGGGGTCTGTGGGGGCGAGTTAGATAGATCCCAGACGTTGGATCTCCCAGCATCTATTGGTCGTGTTGCTGCTTTTCGGCTGCAATGCAACTGGTAGATCCTGCCCTCTGTCTCTGTGCTGGTTAAATCTGAGCAACGGCAGTGCGAGGTCCTTCATTTCCTTTTTAAGGACCACAACTGGGTAGTAAACCTGAAGCCTCCCCCCCCCCCCCCGCTGCTAGTAAAATCTCAGTGAGGGCGAGGATGGGTCGGCTGCTGCCACCGAAGGCACAACGCCCTGCTTTTCCACCATAAAAATCCAGCCCTCAATCATCATACCACCATTCCTCCTGTAGGAGACAGCTAAAGATCCCCTGGGTGAAATCCAGGAAAATCAAGAATTAATATATCCACAAAGTTGCTAATGGATCATACCACAACATCAACGGAAGATTGGGGAATAAATAATGTAAAGAAATTTTCCACATTCGTTCGAGTGACCGATCAGGAGAATTCCTGAGGCAATTTGTGGAGTTTGGACCTTGTTATTGGAACTCTGGCCATACTGACTCATTTTGGCTCAGATGGTATAAATGGACTCAAATCAAGTCACTGACCATCGGTACTCTGGATCTGTGGAGACAAATGGAGATCACAGAATGATATCCATTTTGTCTCAGGTTCCTGTATTTTTCTCATATCCCGCGAACATCAGGATTCAAGATGGCGCTGGGGCGAGGTGACTTTTTGCAAGCTGTGCCCAGCATACCCTCTAATTCTATCTTTTACTCTCGTTCTATGCTTCTAAAACTTCATTCTAACTCTTTTAAACTCTCTAACAAAGTTCTTATTCAATTACGTACAGATTTAGCGATCTTTAGGACCCCGGAGACACCTGAAACTGACGACCTGATATCGACCCAGAGCAGCCGGCCACGTGTGAGTAGCTGCCGGAGCTGCAGTCCCAGGCCTGGGAATTCTCCTACAGCAGCTCCTAGAGATCAGGAAAACACCACAGAAGCCGGGACCTCCACTCTGCTGCTCTCCAACGACCAGACCAGCATTGTAGCAACTGCAGCCATCCCCCACCCCACCCCCCGCAGCTCACAACCCCACTGACCCGGAGAGCTGCGACCTCCCGCAGGCCCCAAGCACTGCTTCCACGCCTCCTCCTCTACAGTCGCCCTACACTCCTAAACTCAACTCCCACAGTCTAACAATCAGTAATACTGCTCTTTCAAATTTACTTGCAGGTCTAGAGATCCTCTGTCCTCTGAAGGAAGACCGCGATCTGGAAAGGCTGCTGCGGACCCCAACACACGGACAATGTGGTAGTCACCACTGTTGTATTATATTGTATATACTGGTATTACGGTAAGGCCCCTGTACTACAGGTATGGGGGTAGATCCCTGCCTGCTGGCTCCGCCCAGTACACAGAGTATAAATGTGTGTCCTCCGAACAGCAACTATTTTGCCATCTGCTGTAGGAGGCAACACATCTCTGTGTAATAAAGCCGCGATTACATTCTACTCTCGTTTCGTCGTAATTGATAGTGCATCAATTTATTACACAGAGATTTTTCAGAATGGACCTCCACATCAAGCCGGATCGCCTGCAGCTGCATCCTCAAGCAGACAACGCCAAAAAAGACTTTGAACATTGGTGAGCCTGTTTTGAAGCGGACATCGGGTCTGCGCCAGACCCAATCCCAGAAGCACAGACGCTCCAGATTCTGTACATGCGGCTGAGCTCCAACGTTTTTCCTCTCGTCCAGGACTCGCTGACCTACGCAGAAGCCATGGCACTACTGAAGGAGAATTACGCTCAGCAGACCAACAAGATCTACGCCAGGCACCTCCTAATGTAGAAGTGGATTTCATTTGGAACTTCGCTGATAGGGTTAATATAACAGTTCTGAAAAGCTCTGTGAAAGAGATGTCAACAGGTCAAGGGATGAAATAAAGGGAGTGTGTTCTGACCGTATCTGTAAAAGCAAAGATGTCAGAAGGTTATGGGATGGAATATAGGGAGTGTGGCATTGGTACTAATTAATGTTCTGACCGTATCTGTAAAAGCAGAGAGGTCAAAAAGGTAAAGAATGGAATGAATGGGAACCGTTACTTTATTGCAGAGATAACATAATTAAGCTCGTTTGACCAGTTGGAACAAATAAACATTGAAATGTTAAAGGAAGGGCCTTGGAATGAGATAAGCCAGATGGCCATGGGATACAAAAACCTTTGTATTAATATTAATAGTGACTTGTGCTAATGATTATGTCAAAAATAACCTCCCGACCTCGAAGAATAATTCCATATATGTACATGTTCTGGATCCTTGCCAAATCATAGGTGTATCTAGGAATTTAAAGGGACCACCCCTAAGCTGTGATTGTATAAAGAGACAGTCCATATTTTGGACTTTGGCACTTCTCGAAGGTGGTTACCCGACTGCTTAGAGATTTGTCCCGGCCGTAAATAAACGAATATTCGTTACTGACGTGTTCGAGTGTTTTACTTCTGGACTGACGATCAGATACGTGAAAGCGCAATTCACATTTGGTGGCCCGTACGGGGATCTCCAGAGGGGTCTGCGCAACTAACCGGCGTAATTGACTGAGCTCGTTCAAAGTAGAGGACGAATTTGGCCCCCAACGTGAGTAAAAATTTGTTTTCCACCTTGGTATTCGCCTACTACCAGTTTGATCGTTGCTCAGCCTTGCCGTTGGTTTGTCGAGAAGCCTCTGCGAGATCCAGGTCAGTCCAGCGAACCCGTTTTAAAGAGGGTAAGTGAGTGAACCCTGTGGTTATCGTCGCTAGGGGCAGCCTGGGACTGCCGCCGTGATTCCAGGCAGCGTTCGCTGGAGTTACGGGCGGGGTTGCCAGGACTGCTGGGGGCAGCCTGAGGAGCCGCCGTGATTCCAGGCAGCGTTCGCTGGAGTTACGGGCGGGGTTCTCAGGATTGCTAGGGGACGGTTAACGGGCTGTGGGCAGCCTGGGACTGCCGCCGTGATTCCAGGCAGCGTTCGCTGGAGTTACGGGCGGGGTTGCCAGGACTGCTAGAGGCAGCCTGAGGAGCCGCCGTGATTCCAGGCAGCGTTCGCTGGAGTTACGGGCGGGGTTCTCAGGATTGCTAGGGGACGGTTAACGGGCTGTGGGCTCTGGACGGGACTGCCGCCGTGATTCCAGGCAGCGTTCTCTGGAAGTTACGGGCGGGGTTCTCGGAGCCTATCCCCCGGTGTAACCCATACCTTCACTGAAGAATTTTACCTACTTACCCCTTAATAGCATTGGTGTCCTGGGTCCTGTGTTATTAAGGAAGTAAAGTAAGCTAATAACCACTTAAAATCTGGTCTTCTTGAGTTGAATTAGCTGTTTAAACTCGTCTGCTTTCCTTGTCTTTCTCCAGCAGGCTGTGTCTCTCTCTCTCTCTCTCTCTCCTGTTGCTGTTGCAGAGTGCTGGTGCTTCTGCTCCCTGGGTTTATATTCTCTTTCGAAGAGTTATTAAGTTTTAACGACTGTATTGTATATGGGCTTGTTTCACTTTGATAGTTTAAAAGTATCTTTGATGTAAACATCTTACTACAACTAATTATTCATTTCAGGCATATCGTCTCCTCTCAGATCTGATTTTAAAAAATGCTTTTGTTTCAATAGTTAACTTTTATTTCTGTGGTTTCAAATCGTTTAATTTTCCAATTGTCCCCAGTTCATAACTTTGCCTTTGATTTTGACTTAAATGATGTTTCTCGTAGCCAGGTCATCTCCAATTTTCTTTTAATTAACTTGATGTTCGTAGAATTTTACCCCTGAAATTGACACTAAATTCGACTGAGCATCTTCCATTCTTTCCAGCTGTTTACTAAGAGAGTTTATTTCAATTAAGGTGTGAAACTTTGCCCTTAGCTGTATGCTAAAATTTAACTTGGTTGTGACTTGAAAGACTTGCCTGTTTTAAACATTCATCACTTAATGCAATTGAAACTCTCATCCATGCTTTTTCAGATGCTTTCTGAGATAGTTACATTCCATGAAGGTGTGAGCCATTGTGTCTGCTGAGGCCTGCTTGTGAGCAAGAATCTGCATTTTATAACCCTGCTCTTTGCAGCTGCTATTAACCTTTTGTGGGATCTTTCCCTGTACCCTCTCAAACCAGATATTGCCAGACTTTCATGTTTCAAATGACACATTTTTCTGTATTATCAAGAACCCACCGCAAAGAAATTAATTGCCTTGTGGAGGGAATACTGTCAGTTAATGAAAGATGCATCTATACTGGCTAGCTGGCAGGAAAATGCCTCAAAATTGGGTATTGGCCTCACTGAAGGGGGAATTGTTAAAACAGTAGAGGTCTTAAAAAGGGAATGTAAAGAATATAAGAAACGTAAGAATGCTAATCCTACCCTGGCGCCGGTCAGCAATGCGAAGCAAGGTTGGGAGGAGGGGGACGATGGGGATGAGGAACATCTGTTCAATTGCGGGGGACGTCAGAAGCCCCCACAGCCCCCACAGCCTCCACAGCCCCCACAGCCCCCACAGCCACCTCCGCCACCGCCCCTGGAATGTGATCAGTATTATGAGTAACTCAGTATGTTCAGAACTACATTGGTCTCAGAATAAACAGATAAAGGATTTGTGCTGGGCAGTTTCGAAACTGCTGCGTTGAAATTGACACTGCATGGCTCCGCAGGGTCCTAGTGCCCGCAGATCACAAACAGTCACTAGCAGAACCGCCTCAAGGAGGCACTCCTCCAGGCCCCTGCCCTTGGTCGACCCTTATATGATCGCCCTTTTCAGCTCTATTGCACAGTCCTTGCCGACTGCGCCACAGCTGTCCTGACCCAACGCCACGGCGACCGCTGTCGCCCGGTTGCATACTACTCCTCTAAACTCGATCCGGTGGCCCTTGGCTATCCTATCTGTACCCAAACTCTTGCAGCTATCTACAACAGCCTGCTATCGGCTGCTAATATTACCCTCCAACAAGATATCACTGTCTATAGTTCCCATTCTGTTACGGCCCTTTTGGGACAGCTACAGACTCAGCATCTCACGATGGCTCGTCAGAATAGATATGAGATTGCTCTCCTTAATAACCCAAAGGTCCAGTTTGCCCACTGCACCACTATCAACCCTGCTAACTTTTTGACGCATCCTCCCACAGACATGCTCGACCCAACTCATGACTGTCTGCAACTGTTGCAGGAAGTCTCCTCGGTTCGAGACGACCTCTCCGATATACCCCTCCCAAGTGCAGATTGTTCCTTTTTCACCGATGGAAGTTCTTCCGTCGGCGAAAGGGGGGATAGACAATCTGGCTATGCAATCATCGATCAAGACGGTGATGGAAAAACAGAGGATTTCTAACCTCCGCTGGTACACCCATCTCACACCAGCAGTTAGTAACCCAGTTATTGCAGGCCCTTATGCTCCCAGACAAGATAGCGGTGATAAAATGCGCAGCGCATACAAAAGGCACAGGACTGGTGGAAACGGGCAACAGGAGAGCGGACGAGAAGGCAAAAGAAATTTCTAAATCTGGCAAACTAATGGTGCCTAGAATGATGAGGCAAACTAAAACCCCCTCGGGAAAGTCCCCCTCTGAAAAACCTATGCCAACCATTGCTGACATAATCCAAATGCAGGAGGACGCTCCTGCAACTGCTGTAAATATGTGGAAAAACTTAGGATGTATATATGATATCGAAAATAAGCTGTGGGTCACCCCGGTAGGACAAACATGTATGACCGATGCATTAGCAGCCTGGGTGACCGAATGTGTACACTTTGCAACTCACTGTGGAGCTCGTGCCACAGGGGACATATTGTTAAAAAGCTGGTGGCACCCACGACTGCAAGAAATGGCCCAACAAATTAGCAGTCGGTGCCTAATCTGTCAACAGCACAACCCCGGTAAGGCCGTCCCCTGTGATCCTGGCACAGCCCCCTTACCTGAGGGTACATTTGAGACCCTACAAATGGATTACATTGAGTTGGAAAGATGTCAATGCTATAAATATGTGTTAGTCATTGTGGACACTTTTAGCAAATGGATCGAGGCCTACCCGACTACGGATAACAAGGCCTCGACAGTAGTTAAGGTGTTAATGCGAGAAATTGTTCCGCGATTTGGAATTCCAGCCCGGCTGAGCTCTGACAATGGTCCCCACTTCATAGGTCAAATCAATAAGGAATTCTGTGCTCTGCTAGGAATAAAGCAACAGTTTCATTGTGCCTACAGACCACAAGCCGCTGGAGTGGTGGAAAGGGCTAATCAGACTCTAAAGACTAAACTCGCTAAACTACAAGCAGACACTGGGGCCACTTGGCTCAAACTCCTGCCTTTAGCACTCTTCCAGCTACGTGCCACCCCCGCAGGAAAAACTCGCCTAAGCCCAGCGGAAATACTATATGGCAGACCCTTTCGAACGCCTTGGGACAGCAGTGTTCCACGGAATGTTCAATTCCATTACATGACTACCGAGATGGCTAATTATATATTAACACTAACTAGAATTTTGAAAGGATTACACTCCAGAGTTCGTGCCACCCAGGAAGAAGTCCCCTCCATTACTCATGACGTCTCCATCAACCCTGGGGATTATGTCCTAATTCGAAATTGGACACGTAAGGGTTTGGAACCTCGATGGGAGGGTCCCCTACAGGTTCTACTCACTACCCCCACTGCAGTAAAAGTGGAGGGACGGAACGCATGGGTACATATGCACCATTGTAAGTTAATTAAGTATCCATGATGTTCTAAACTTTTCCTTTGAGTCCTAGGAACACGAGTACCAGGATGAGGCCCCTCTTCGCCGTCACAATACTCGCCACCTTGCTCTCTCTCGCTGCATCCGGAAGAAGGAGATGCCCGTATGGAAGCCGACGTCCACCCCTGTGCCGAGAAGGAACCCCACGATGTGGAACAACGACAGATCTCCGATGGATCACCACCGCTATCAAAACCTGCCCAACCACCGGTCCTCCCGACGACCAGAAGCCCCGATTCCTGACTACGTACATGGTTCTGATCTACGATCGCCGCACATGCCGGTGGAACCACCGGTGCATTGATAAGGACAGGGTACAAATTTTACCACCAAGGACTACTCACCCCTACTCGCCTTCCAGAAGGAAGCGGGCAACGCACCATGTAACGGCAAATTCTTTTCTGTTTATGTCCTATGTCTATGCTAAGAAAGTGGGTGTCTCCTCTTGCTGGGTATGTACACAGGTCCCGACCCATGCCCATGGAGGCATTCCCTTGATATCTGTTCCTTTCTTGATCGAACAGACGGCTGCATGGGTTATATTCCAGACAGTTCAGAGAATATCACGCGTCTGGTAACCCATATCAGAGATGGAGTACAGCGCTTGCGACTCGCCGGTCAGGCTGACTGGTGGAGCTGGATGTGGTCCAATTCTTGGGCCACTTACCTATTCCATGGGCTCATTATCTTCGTTACCATCTGTTTGTTGCTCTGTATCATAGCTACTGGTGTGAAATGCCTATGCAACCGTTTGGGTGCCACTGCATTACCACAGATGCTTCAGAGATCCGCCCTAGACGAAAAAGAAAAACTGGTTCCACCTACCCCTGACCTATATGAGGAAGTGGCATCCTGCTGGAGCCTAGTAGAGGAGGAGTACCTCCGCCTCGCTCTTATTTCCATCTAAAGTATCCTGAGTGTTATGTGATCAAGGAATGATCAAAGGGGGGAATGTAGAAGTGGATTTCATTTGGAACTTCGCTGATAGGGTTAATATAACAGTTCTGAAAAGCTCTGTGAAAGAGATGTCAACAGGTCAAGGGATGAAATAAAGGGAGTGTGTTCTGACCGTATCTGTAAAAGCAAAGATGTCAGAAGGTTATGGGATGGAATATAGGGAGTGTGGCATTGGTACTAATTAATGTTCTGACCGTATCTGTAAAAGCAGAGAGGTCAAAAAGGCAAAGAATGGAATGAATGGGAACCGTTACTTTATTGCAGAGATAACATAATTAAGCTCGTTTGACCAGTTGGAACAAATAAACATTGAAATGTTAAAGGAAGGGCCTTGGAATGAGATAAGCCAGATGGCCATGGGATACAAAAACCTTTGTATTAATATTAATAGTGACTTGTGCTAATGATTATGTCAAAAATAACCTCCCGACCTCGAAGAATAATTCCATATATGTACATGTTCTGGATCCTTGCCAAATCATAGGTGTATCTAGGAATTTAAAGGGACCACCCCTAAGCTGTGATTGTATAAAGAGACAGTCCATATTTTGGACTTTGGCACTTCTCGAAGGTGGTTACCCGACTGCTTAGAGATTTGTCCCGGCCGTAAATAAACGAATATTCGTTACTGACGTGTCCGAGTGTTTTACTTCTGGACTGACGATCAGATACGTGAAAGCGCAATTCACACTATCCACGCGGCACCAACTTCCCGGTGAGTATGTGGAAGATTTCTCGCGTGCCCTGCTCGCCCTAGTGAGAGACTGCGACTGCCAGGCCGTTTTGGCCTCTGAACAGTCAAACCTGCTAATGAGAGACGCGTTCGTTACGGGCATAGGGTCTGACTACATCCGCTGGCGCCTCTTAGATGGGGCCACGCTTGACCTCACGGCGACCAAGAAACTAGCACTCTCGTTCACAGTCGCCTCACGCAACGTACAGGCTTATGCCCTCGACTGCACGGCTCACCCCTCCTGTGCATCGTGGACCCCATCAGTGACTGCCCCAAGCCAACCCCACGCCTGCGCCGGGTGGCAGCCAACCAACCCCGGGGGACCCAAGAGCTACTTCTGCAGCCTGACAAAACATCCCCGGCAACACTGCCCGGCGCGGAGCGCACTCTGCAAGGCCTGTGGCAAGAAAGGACATTTCGCTGCAGTGTGCCAGGCCCGCTCAATCGCCGCTATTGTCCCTGCACCCCCCACGTGCGGCCAATGAGTGCCGCCATCTTCCTCTCCCCAGAACACGTGCGGCCCGTGGGCGCTGCCATCTGACCCGCTTCAGGACCCTGTCGGGCACCTCATCGGGCCACTCATTGCCTGCAACTCGCCTCCGTCACGATCGACCAGTCTCGACCGCACAACTTTGCGACTGCGTCGACAAAGGTGAAGGTCAACGGGCACGCGATATCCTGCCTTCCGGACTCAAGGAGCACTGAGAGCTCCATCCACCCCGATACGGTAAGGCGCTGCTCCCTTGCGGTACACCCCGTTAACCAAAGAATCTCCCTGTTTACCGGATCCCACTCCGTGGCGATCCGGGGGTACTGCATCGCCACCCTCACCATCCAGGGCGTAGAGTTCAGCGGCTTCCGGCTCTACATCCTCCCCAACCTCTGCGCCGCCTTGCTACTTGGCCTGGACTTCCAGTGCAACCTCCAGAGCCTAACCCTGAAATTTGGCGGGCCCTTACCACCCCTTACTGTTTGCGGCCTCGCGACCCTTAAGGTCGACCCGCCTTCCCTGTTTGCAAACCTCACCCCGGATTGCAAACCCGTCGCCACCAGGATCAGACGGTACAGCACCCAGGACAGGACTTTCATCAGGTCTGAGGTCCAGCGGCTGCTACGGGAAGGCATCATCAAAGCCAGCAACAGCCCCTGGAGAGCCCAAGTGGTAGTGGTGAAAACTGGGGAGAAAAACAGGATGGTCGTTGACTACAGTCAGACAATCAATCAGTACAAGCAGCTCGACACGTACCCCCTGTCACGCATATCTGATGTGGTCAATCAGATTGCACAGTACTGGGTCTTCTCGACAGTGGACCTGAAATCTGCCTACCACCAGCTCCCCATTCACAAGGTGGACTGCCCATACACTGTGTTCGAAGCAGACGGCCGCCTTTACCATTTCCTTAGGGTTCCCTTCGGCGTCATCAACGGGGTCTCGGTCTTCCAACGGGAGATGTACCGAATAGTTGACCGGTACGGATGCGGGCCATCTTCCCGTACCTGGACATCACCACCATCTGCGGCTACGACCAGCAGGACCACGACACTAACCTTTCCAAATTTCTCCACACCGGCAAACTCCTCAACCTAACTTACAACTCAGCACAAACCGATTAGCCATCCTCGGCTATGTGGTTGAGAACGGAGTTCTAGGGCCCGACCCCGATCACAAGCGCTCCCTCGTGGAACTCCCCCTTCCCCAAGGCCCTCAAACGATGCCTGGGGTTCTTTTCGTACCTCGCCCAGTGGGTCCCAAACTATGCGGACAAGGCCCGCCCACTCATCCATTCCACCGGTTTCCCACTGACGTCCGAGGCTCACCAGACCTCCAAGGCCGACATCGCCCAGGCCGCGATGCACGCAGGTCGACGAGACGCTCCCCTTCCAAGTCAAGAGTGATGCATCAGACGTCGTTCTGGCCGCCACTCTCAACCAGGTAGGCAGGCCCATGGCATCTTTTCCCGCACCCTCCATGCCTCTGAAATTCAGCACTCCTCCGTCGAGAAGCAGGCCCAAGCGACCATTGAAGCTGTGTGGCATTGGAGGTTCACTCTCCTCACCGACCAACGGTCGGTTGCCTTCATGTGTAACAACACACAGCGGGGTAAGATCAAAAATGATAAGATCCTGCGGTGGAGGATCGAGCCCTCCACCTTTAATTATGAGATTTTGTATCGCCCCGGTAAGCTCAAAGAGTCCCCCGATGCCCTGTCCCGAGGTACTTGTGCCAGTGCACAAGCGGGCCGACTCCGGACCCTGCACAACGATCTCTGTCACCCAGGAGTCACCCACTTTTACCATTTCATTAAGGCCCACAATCTACCCTACTCCATCGAGGAAGTCAGAGCTACCACCAGAGATGCCAGGTCTGCACAGAGTGCAAAGCGCACTTCTACCAGCCAGACCATGCGAGCCTGGTGAAGGCCTCCCGCCCCTTTGAACGCCTCAGCGTGGACTTCAAAGGCCCCCCCCTGCACCGACCGCAACACGTATTTCCTCAGTGTGGTCGATGAGTATTCCCGATTCCCTTTCGCCGTCCCATTCCCCAATATGACATCTGCCACCGTCATCAAAGCCCTCAATACCATCTTCGCTCTGTTCGGTTTCCCCACCTACGTCCACAGAGACCGAGGATCCTTATTTATGAGCGATGAGCTGCGTCAGTTCCTGCTCAGCAGGGGCATTGCCTCGAGCAGGACGACCAGCTGCAACCCCAGGAGAAACGGGCAGGTGGAGCGGGAGAATGGGACGGTCTGGAACGCCATCCAGCTGGCCCTACGGTCCAGAAATCTCCCAGCCTCCCGCTGGCAGGAGGGCCTCCCTGATGCCCTTCAATCCATTCGGTCGCTCCTGTGCACTGCGACTAATGCAACCCCCCATGAACGTCTCTTTGCCTTCCCCAGGAAGTCCACCTCCGGGGTTTCGCTCCCAACATGGCTGGCAGCTCCAGGGCCCGTTTTCCTCCACAAGCACGTGCGGCTCCACAAAGCGGACCCGTTGATTGAGAGGGTACAGCTACTTCACGCCAACCCGCAGTACGCCTACATAGCGTACCCCGACGGCCGCCAAGACACAGTCTCCCTCAGGGACCTGGCACCAGCTGGGTCCCCACATCCCCCCCCACCCCGGCACGCCCTCCCTCCCCCCAGCGCACCCCACCGCAGCCCCCGCTCCAGGACAATCCGTCCTCCCCTTGCTCCCACCCGGGGATGAAGAGGATGCCGACACGCACCCGGAGTCACCCGACACCTGAGTCGCCACCAGCACTGCGGCGCTCTCAACGACAGATCAAGGTGCCCGATCGTCTAAATTTGTAACCTTCTCTGTAATTTTAAAGCCAATCTGTATGTAAATAGTTTTCCACCACCCCCGCTGGACTCATTTTTAACAGGGGGTGAATGTGGTAGTCACCACTGTTGTATTATATTGTATATACTGGTATTATGGTAAGGCCCCTGTACTACAGGTACGGGGTAGATCCCTGCCTGCTGGTGCCACCCAGTAGGTGGAGTATAAATGTGTGCGGTCTCCAAGCTGCAGCCATTTCGTCAGCTGCTGTAGGAGGCCACACATCTCTGTGTAATAAAGCCTCGATTATACTTCCGGTTGCGGCTATGTAGAGCTAAGCCGCAGTTTCGGCAGCTCCCGCTAAAAACTAACTTTGGGGCTCTTTTCAGGGCCCCCAACAGAGCTTTTTCGACGATTCCCGACGAGGGAAGGGGTCTGCAGTAGATCCCCAGGGTTCTATGGTCCGGACCAGGAGTGGGGTGAGCAGAAAAGCGGTGGCAGCGTCCCTGGAAAAGTGGGGGAAGGGAAACAAAATGGCGGCCGGCGGAACCCTCGAGGAGCTGAGGCAGTGGGCGCAGGAGCAGCAGGCGACTCTTCTGCGCTGCTTCCAGGAGCTTAAGGTGGAGCTGCTGGAGTCGCTGAAGGCTACCACCAGAGAGCTGATGGAGACTCAGACAGCCCAGGGGGCCGCAATCCGGTAGCTGCAGCAGCAGGCCTCCGAAAGGGAGGATGAGGCCGCGGCCATCGCAGGGAAGGTGGAGATGCACGAGGTGCTCCATAAAAAGTCGCAGGAGCAGTTCGAGGAGCTGGACAACCGGTCGAGGCGGAAGAATTTATGGATCCTGGGCCTCACGGAGGGGCTGGAGGGGTCGGACCTGACGGCCTATGTGGTCGTTATGCTGAACTTGTTGATGGGAGCCGGGTCCTTCCAGGGGCCCCTGGAGTTGGAGGGGGCCCACAGAATACTGGCTAGGAGGCCCAGGTCGAATGAGCCGCCGCGGGCGGTGTTGGTGCGGTTTCACCGGTTCTTGACCGGGAGTGCGTGCTCCGGTGGGCCAAGAGGGAGCGGAACAGCAAGTGGGAGAACACGGAGGCGCGGATCTTCCAGGACTGGAGTGCGGAGGTGGCGAGGCGGAGGGCCGGGTTTAACTGGACGAAGGCGGTGCTCCACAGACGGAAGGTGAAGTTTGGCATGTTGCAGCCGGCGCGTCTGTGGGTCACCTACAGGGACCGTCACCATTATTTTGAGTCCCCGGAGGAGGCGTGGGCCTTTGTGCAGGCCGAGAAACTGGACTCAAACTGAGGGTCAAGGATGGGGTTTTGTATGAAAATGTAACTGTTTAATTTTTTGCTCTGGAGGCAGGGGGGGGGGGGGGGGGGGGTGGGGGGTTCTCTGTTTAATGCAAGATGTGTGTTGGCTTTAGGGTGTGTGGGGTGAATGTCTTTATGTCTTTTTGTATGGGTCTGGTGGACGGGTTCGGGCAGGGAGGTAAACTGGGAGTGCGCGGAGCTGGTGGTGGAGACCGGCAATGGGAGTTGCCCTAGAGGAGGCGGGGTTGGGCAGGGCGAAAGCGCGGGCTTTCCTCTGGTTTCCCGCGCTGCGGGATGATGGGGGGGCGGGGTCGGGGCTGAGAAGCGCGGGCCTTTGCTGGTTGTTGTTTTCCCGAGGAAGAGCGGGGGGGGGGGGGGGGGGGGCAGTTGATGGGCACGAAGGAGGAGGAGTAGTCCCACGTGGGGAGGGGTCGGAGGTGTGGCGGGAGTCGCCGGGGAAGGAGCTGGAGTAGGCAGGGGGTGCTGGGGAGCGGGGGAGGGGGGAGTTGCCGCCGTGGGGAACAGGCCGAGCGGGAGACGCTGGCCAGTGGCGGGCAGGGGATGGGTTATGGCTAGTCGGCAGAGGAGGGGGGCAGGGAGCCCTCTGATCCGGCTGATAACCTGGAATGTGAGGGGGCTGAACGGGCCGGTCAAGCGGGCCCGGGTGTTTGCGCACTTGAAGGGACGGAAGGCGGTTGTGGCCATGCTCCAAGAGACGCACCTGAAGGTGGTGGACCAGGTTCGACTGAGGAAGGGGTGTGTGGGCCAAGTATTTCATTCAGGGCTGGATGAGAAGAATCAGGGGGTGGCGATCCTGGTGGGAAAAAGGGTGTCGTTTGAGGCGTTAAAGGTGGTGGCAGACAGTGGCGGGAGATATGTGATGGTGAGTGGTAAGCTGCAGGGGGAGCGGGTGGTGTTGGTGAATGTTTACGCCCCAAACTGGGACGATGCGGGGTTTATGCGGCGCATGTTGGGCCGCATTCCAGAACTGGAGGTGGGGGGCCTGATCAAGGGGGGGGACTTCAACACGGTGCTGGATCCCCCATCGGATCGATCCAGGTCCCGGACGGGTAGGAGGCCGGCGGCGGCTAAGGTGTTGAGGGGGTTTATGAATCAGATGGGAGGGGTGGATCCCTGGAGGTTTGCAAGGCCAAGGGCCAGGGAATACTCGTTTTTCTCCCACGTGCATAAGGCCTATTCTAGGATTGATTTTTTTGTCCTGAGCAGGGGGCTGGTTTCGAGGGTGGAGGATGTTGAATACTCTGCCATTGCCATTTCGGATCATGCCCCGCACTGGGTGGACCTCGGGCTGGGGGAGGAGAGGGACCAGCGTCTGCTCTGGCGCTTGGAGGTGGGGCTACTGGCAGACGAGGAGGTGGCCGGGACGGTTCGGGGGTGTATTAAGAGGTACCTTGAGGCCAACGATAACGAGGAGGTCCGAGTGGGGATGGTCTGGGAGGCATTGAAGGCGGTGATTAGAGGGGAGTTGATTTCCATCTGAACCCATTGGTAGAGGGGGGGGAGCAGAGGGAGAGGGAGAGTTTGGTAGGGGAGATGGTGAGGGTGGACAGGAGATACGCGGAGGCTCCGGAGGAGGGATTGCTGGGGAAGCGGCCTAGCCTTCAGGCCAGGTTCGATCTATTGACCACCAGAAAGGCAGAAGCTCAGTGGAGGAAAGCACAGGGGGCGGTGTATGAATACGGGGAGAAGGCGAGTAGAATGCTGGCACACCAGCTCCGAAAGCGAGACGCAGCCAGGGAGATTGGGGGAGTGACGGATAGAGTTGGGAAGGTGGTGCGGAGGGGGGTAGACGTTAATGTAGTCTTTAGGGACTTTTATGGGGAACTGTACCGGTCTGAACCCCCAGTGGAGGGGGAGAGGGGGGGGGGAATGGGGCGCTTCTTGGACAAGCTGCGATTTCCGAAGGTAGAGGAGGGGCAGGTGGAGGGACTGGGGGCGCCGATTGAGCTGGAGGAGCTGGTTAAAGGGGTAGGGAGCATGCAGTTGGGGAAGGCGCCGGGGCCGGATGGGTTTCCGGCCGAATTCTATAAAATGTATGTGGACCTGTTGGGGCCCCCTGTTGGTCCGGACCTTTAACGAGGCAAGGGGGGGCGGGGGGGGCTTTGCCCCCAACTATGTCACGGGCGCTGATTTCCTTGATCCTTAAGCAGGACAAGGACCCTCTGCAGTGTGGGTCATATAGGCCAATCTCGCTGCTAAATGTAGACGCCAAGCTGCTGGCAAAGATCTTAGCCACAAGAATAGAGGATTGTGTGCCGGGGGTCATTCACAAGGACCAGACGGGGTTTGTGAAGGGAAGGCAGTTGAATACCAACATACGAAGGCTCCTCAACGTCATTATGATGCCGGCTGTGGAAGGGGAGGCGGAGATAGTGGTGGCATTAGATGCGGAGAAGGTCTTTGATAGGGTTGAGTGGGGGTTATCTGTGGGAGGTGTTGGAAAGGTTTGGGTTTGGGGAGGGGTTTGTCCGTTGGGTGAGGTTGTTTTATGAGGCCCCGATGGTGAGTGTAGCCACGAATAGGAGGAGGTCGGAGTACTTTCGGTTGTACCGGGGGACGAGACAGGGATATCCCCTGTCCCCCTTGCTCTTTGCGTTGGCAATTGAGCCCCTGCCCATGGCGTTGAGGGAGTCAGGGAACTGGAGGGGTCTGGTGCGGGGTGGGGAGGAGCATCGAGTGTCGCTTTATGCGGACGACCTGCTGCTGTATGTGGCGGACCCGGTGGGGGGGATGCCGGAGGTGATGAGGATTCTCAGCGAATTTGGGGGCTTCTCTGGGTATAAGCTCAACCTGGGCAAGAGCGAGTTGTTCGTGGTGCACCCGGGGGATCAGGAGGAAGAGATTGGTAGGCACCCACTGAAGCAGGCAGGGAAGAGCTTCAGGTCCCTTGGAGTCCAGGTGGCTGGGAGCTGGCGGGCCCTGCACAAGCTCAACCTCACAAGGTTGGTGGAGCAGATGGAGGAGGAGTTTAAGAGGTGGGATATGTTACCGCTGTCACTGGCGGGTAGGGTGCAGTCTGTTAAGATGACGGTGCTCCCGAGGTTTTTGTTCCTGTTCCAGTGCCTTCCAATCCTTATCCCGAAGGCCTTTTTTAGGAGAGTTAACAGGAGCATTACGGGATTTGTGTGGGCGCATGGGACTCCGAGGGTGAGAAGGGTGTTCTTGGAACGGGGCAGGGATGGGGGGGGGCTGGCGCTGCCCAACCTCTGTGGGTACTATTGGGCTGCCAACGCATCGATGGTGTGTTAGTGGGTAATGGACGGGGAAGGGGCAGCATGGAAGAGGATGGAGATGGTGTCCTGTGTGGGCAGGAGCCTGGAGGCGCTGGTGACGGCGCCGTTGCCGCTCCCTCCAACGAGGTATACCACGAGCCCGGTGGTGGCGGCTACCCTCAAAGTCTGGGGGCAATGGAGACGGCATAGGGGAGAGGTGGGGGGCTCGATGGAGTCCCCGATACGGGGGAACCATCGGTTTGCTCCAGGGTGCATCAATGGCAGATTTCTGGGCTAGCACAGGGTAGGTGTTAGGCAGTTGAGGGACCTGTTTGTGGACGGGAGGTTCGCGAGCTTGGGGGGAGTTAGAGGGGAAGTTTGGGCTCCCCCGGGGAACATGTTTAGGTACATGCAGGTTAGGCCGTTTGCCAGCGGCAGGTGGAGGGGTTCCACTTGCTGCCCCCACGTGGGGTACGGGACAGGGTGCTCTCGGGGGTGTGGGTTGGAGGAGGGAGAATTTCGGACATATACCACATAATGCAGGAGGTAGATGAGGCCTCGGTGGAGGAACTGAAGGGTAAATGGGAAGAGGAGCTGCGTGAGGAGATTGAGGGGAGGACGTGGGCGGATGCCCTGGAAAGGGTGAATTCCTCCTCTTCCTGTGCGAGGCTTAGCCTCATACAGTTCAAGGTGCTGCATAGGGCCCACATGACTGGGACGAGGATGAGTAGATTTTTCGGGGGCGAAGACAGGTGTGCTAGGTGCTCGGGGAGCCCAGTGAACCACGCCCATATGTTTTGGGCATGCCCAGCGCTGGGGGAGTTTTGGAAGGGGGTAGCAAGGATGGTGTCGAGGGCGGTGGGATCCAGGGTCAAGCCAGGCTGGGGACTCGCAATTTTTGGGGTTGCAGTGGAGCCGGGAGTGCAGGAGGCGATAGAGGCCGGGGTTCTGGCCTTTGCGTCCCTAGTAGCCCGGCGGAGGATCTTGCTTCAGTGGAAGGATGCGAGGCCCCCCAAGCGTGGAGGCCTGGATCAATTATATGGCGGGGTTCATTAAATTGGAGAAGGTGAAATTTTCCCAGAGGGGATCAGTACAGGGGTTCTTTAGGTGGTAGCAGCCTTTTTGGGGGTGGGGGGGGGGAAGTGTGTACATGGGTTTGTGGGATGTGGTGGGTGTTATCTCTTTCCTTTCTGTTGTTTGCTTTTTTTGTTTTCGATTTAGTAGTTGCTTTTGTAGGGGGGTGGGTGTTGTTCTTGGGTTTTTACAATGGTTATTCTGTTAATATTGTTTTGTTGTTTATATTTTGTGAAAACCTTAATAAAAATTATTTTAAAAAGAAATAAAGCCTCGATTACATTCTACTCTCATTTCGTCGTAATTGATAGTGCATCAGACCCGGCCATCGCCTCATCCGCAACCGCGACCCCAGAGACGTCATCCACTTACCGGCCTTCACCCTCATCCACGCCGAAGCGTGGTCTGCACATCCACCGACCTGTGAAGACAAACCGCAGCCTGACAGCGACCCGGAACGCTCGACCGCACAGACTCACCTACCGACGCAGGAACCGCAAGCAAGACAACAAATCCTCCATCCACACACTGACCGGAGTGAAGAAGCTCGTTGGACACAACTATTCCTTTAACACTGCATATTCTCACTGTCTCCCAGGTTCGAAAAGAAGCAGTCACTCCAGGAAGCATGGAAAACGCACAGGCCTGCAGGTGAGAGTGAAACAACGCGGCCCCAAAGCCCCTCTGCCTAGCTTACTCCAAGCTAATGTCCAATCTCTGGAAAACATGCTGGACAAACTTAAAGCCAGACTCACTTTTCAAAGATAACTGAGGGACTGCTGTGTGCTCTGTTTCACGGAGGCATGGCTCACTCCTGCTTCACCGAATTGTGGCCTACAACCAGAGGGCTTCTCAATCCGCCGAACGGACCGTACAGCAGCCTCAGGCAAGGCTAGAGGAGGTAGGGTCTGCCTCCTCATCAACACCTCCTGGTGCCTAGATGTAGCAACACTGGCCAGTTTCTGCACCCTGGACCTGGAATACCGGATGCTAAAATGCCGTCCCTTCTACCTTCCGTGGGAGTTCAGCTCTGTATCCTTACGGCAGTTTACATCCCACCCCATGCGAATGTGAAAACCGCACTGGACGAAATATACACCACCACAAATAGCCTTGAAAGGAAACATCCTGAGGCCTTGTTCATTGTAGCTGGGGACTTCAATCAGGCCAAGCTCAAGAGCATACTACCAAGTTACCACCAACATGTCACCTGTTCCACCAGAGGCCAAACATCCTGGACCACTGCTACATAAATATCAAACATGCCTACCGCTCTATCGCCTGCCCACACTTTGGCAAAACTGACCACAAGGCTGTGCTCCTGCTCCCGGCTTTTCAGCAAAAACTGAAGCGGGAGAATCCGTCAAAGAAAGTTGTGCAATGTTAGTCGGAGGAATCGGATGATCTCCTACGGGACTGGTTAGAGTCAGTGCATTGGTCAGTATTTAAAAACTCTGTGACCAGCCTGAACGAGTACGCCACTACAATAACTGACTGTGTGCCAAAGAAGAAATCCGCGTGTTTCCCAAACGGAAACCCTGGATGAACAGGGATATCCACTGCTTTCTGAAGTCCAGGTCTAAGGCATTCAGGTCAGGCGACCCTGACCTCTACAAGGAAGCCAGATATGATCTAAGGAGATCCATCAAAGATGCCAAACGACAGTACCGGACCAAGCTCGAGTCCCAGGTTAGCCACACGGATCCCCGCCGTCTATGGCAAGGTCTGCAAGACATAACGGGCTACAAGATGAAGGCATGTAAAATCGTCAGCTCCAACATACCCCTCCCGCTTTGAGCAAGAGGTCAGCGAGAGCGAGCCCTCCACCCCGGAAACCGCGGATGAACTTGTATCTGAGATCACCACTGCAGACGTCAGAGCAGCCTTCTCGAAGGTCAACCCACGGAAAGCCACTGACCCGGATGGGGTACCCGGACGGGCACTCAGGTCTTGTGCGGATCAGCTGGCGGGGATATTCGCCGACATCTTCAACCTCTCTATACAACAATCGGAGGTCCCTATCTGCTTCACGAAGACAACCATCATCCCTGTACCATAAAAAGGGCAAGCAGTGTGCCTTAATGACTATCGTCCAGTGGTTCTGACATTCATCATTATGAAATGCTTTGAAAGGTTAGTCATGGCACGAATCAACTCCAGCCTCCCAGATTGCCTTGATCCACTACAGTTTGCCTACTTACCGCTGCAACAGGTCCACAGCAGATGCCATCTCCATGGCCCTGCACTCTACCCTGGAACACCTAGATAACAAAGACACCTATGTTGGACTCCTATTTATCGACTATAGCTCAGCCTTCAACACCATCATTCCTACGAAACTCATCTCCAAACTCCGTGGCCTTGGCCCCTCCCTCTGCGAGTGGATCCTGAACTTTCGAACCCACAGGCCACAATCAGTAAAGATAGGCAACAACACCTCCTCCACGATCATCCTCAACATTAGTTCCCCACAAGGCTGTGTCCTCAGTACTGTACTCCTTATACACCTATGACTGTGTGGCCAAATTTCCCTCCAACTCGATTTTAAAATTTGCTGATGACACTACCGTAGTGGGTCGGATTTCAAACAAACAAACAAGGAATGAGATAGAGAATCTCGTGAACTGGTGCGACGACAATAATCTCTCCCTCAATGTCAACAAAACAAAGGAGATTATCATCTACTTCAGGAAGCGTAGTGGAGAACATGCCCCTGTCTACATCAATGGGAACGAATTAGAAAGGGTCGAGAGCTTCAAGTTTTTAGGTGTACAGATCACCAACAGCCTGTCTTGGTCCCCCCATGCCGACACTATAGTTAAGAAAGCCCACCAATTACCCTACTTTCTCAGAAGACTGAGGAAATTTGGCACGTCAGCTACGACCCTCACCAACTTCTACAGATGCACCATAGAAAGCATTCTTTCTGATTGTATCACAGCTTGGTATGGATCCTGCTCTGCCCAAGACCGCAGGAAACTACAAAAGGTTGTGAATGTAGCCCAGTCCATCACGCAAACGAACCTCCCATCCATTGACGCTATCTATAATTCTCGCTGCCTTAGAAAGGTAGCAAGCATAATTAAGGACCCACTCACCCCGGACATACTCTCTTCCACCTTCTTCCGTCAGGAAAAATATACCAAAGTTTGAGGTCATGTACCAACCGACTCAAGAACAGCTTCTTCCCTACTGCCATCAAACTTTTGAATGGACCTACCTTGTATTAAGTTGATATTTTCTCTACACCTTGCTGTAACATTATATTCTGCCGTCTCTCCTTCCTTCCTTATGTACGGTATGCATTGTTTGTACGGCATGCAAGAAAGAACACTGTATACTAATACATGTGACAACAATAAATCAAATCAAAAATCTCCTTTTCAAGTATTTATCCAATTCTCTTTTGGAAGTTACTGCTAAGTTTGCCTTTCAGGCAGCATATTACATCCCAGATCACATCAGTTCACTGAACAATTATCTTAAATCGGTGTTTTCTGGTTTACTTTAGCAGAACCATTCTCAATTTTGAACACCTCGACAAAATCACCCTTTCATCATCCCTTCTCAGAGTCTCAGCTTCTCCAAATAACTGAATTTGCACATCCCTGGTGTAAATTTTCACAACCCAGTAAATCCCAAATTGGACACAACCTCCTCAGCAATGGATTAATCGTTGATTTCTAAAATGTTTACCAGAGCTTCCTAGTTTTAGGATTCGTAGCATCTCTTACAAAGCTCAGCAAAAAGGAGATGCCAATAGAACATAAGAACTAGGAGCAGGAGTAGGCCATCTGGCCCCTCGAGCCTTCTCTGCCATTCAATGAGATCATCACTGATCTTTTTTGGACTCAGCTCCACTTTCCGACCCAAACACCATAATCCTTAATTCCTTTATTCTTCAAAAAACTATCTATCTTTACCTTAAAAACATTTAATGAAAGAGCTTCAACTGCTTCACTGGGTAGGGAATTCCATAGATTCGCAACTCTTTGGGTGAAGAAGTTCCTCCTAAACTCAGTCCTAAATCTACTTCCCCTTATTTTGAGGCTATGCCCCCTAGTTCTGCTTTCACCCACCAGTGGAAACAACCCGCCCGCATCTATCCTATCTATTCCCTTCATAATTTTATATGTTTCTATAAGATCCCCCTGCATCCTTCTAAATTCCAACGAGTACAGTCCCAGTCTACTCAACCTCTCCTCGTAATCCAACCCCTTCAGTTCTGGGATTAACCTAGTGAATCTCCTCTGCACACCTTCCAGCGCCAGTACGTCCTTTCTCAGGTAAGGAGACCAAAACTGAACACAATACTCCAGGTGTGACCTCACTAACATCTTATACAACTGCAGCATCATCTCCCTAGTCCTAAACTCCATCCCTCTAGCAATGAAGGACAAAATTCTATTTGCCTTCTTAATCACCTGTTGCACCCGTTAATTAACCAATCCTCTATCCATGCTACTACTTTACCCTTAATGCCATGCATCTTTATCTTATGCAGCAATATTTTGTGTGGCACGTCAAAAGATTTCTGGAAATCCAGATATACTACATCTATTTGCTCCCCATTCTCTACCGCCTTGGTAACATCCTCAAAAAATTCTACTAAATTAGTCAGGCATGACCTGCCCTTTATGAACCCATTATTTCCTTAGATATCCACGGTCGATTTTCCCTCTTTCTACCGTCCTTCCTTTTTGTTGGTGTAAACCTCTGCTGAGCACTGTGAAAAATCGCTTGGAAGGTTCTCCACTGTTCCTCACCTGTAGTCCAGGAGATCCACTCCTGCCTGGGGGGCCAACAGGCCCGACTGGACCCACGCTCCCATCATTGCCCTGTAATACAGAATAGAAATGTGTTTTATAATAAGTGCTCACCTGTCTCTACAGGAGTTTCCATGACTGGTTTGGTTCCATTCACTTCAGCCTTTTCAGAAGGCTTTTGACAAAGTCCCACATAAGAGATTAGTGTGTAAAATTAAAGTGCATAGGATTAGGGGTAGAGTATTGAGATGGATATAAAACTTGTTGGCAGACAGGAAACTAAGATTAGGAATAAATGGGTCTTTTTCAAATTGGCAGGCAGTGCCTAGTGGGGTATCACAGGGATCAGTGTTAGGACCCCAACTATTCACAATATATGTCAATGATTTAAATGAGGGATCAAAATGTAGTGTCTCCAAATTTGCAGATGGCACAAAGTTAGGTGGGGAGGGGGTGTGAGCTGTGAAGAGGATGCAGAGATCCTTCAGTGTGATTTGGGCAAATTGATTGAGTTGTCAAATGAATGGCAGATGCAGTATAATTTGGATAAATGCGAGGTTATCCACTTTGGTAGCAATAACGAGAAGGCAGACTATTATCTGAATGACCATAAATTAGGAGAGTGGAATTTGCAACAAGACCTGGGTGTCCTCGTACATCAGTCACGGAAGATAAGCATGCAGGTTCAGCAGGCAGTAAAGAAGGCAAGCCTTCTCTTCTGCTCTCTCTCTCTCCTCCTGCCCTCTCTCACTCACCTCTCTCCCTTTCTCCCACACCTTCTCTCTCGCTCCCCTCTCTCCGGTTCTCTCTCTCTCCTGTTCTCTCTCGCCAGCTCCCCTCTCTCCTTCTCCTCTCTCTCCCACTCCCCTCTCTACTGCACCCACTCTGCCGCACCTTCTCAACAGCTCTTCACTCCTGCTCCTCTCTCCCACACCAATTCCTGCTCCCCTTTCCCACACCCTGACTTCTGCTCCCCTCTCTCCCGCTGCCCTCTCGCCCTTCTCTCCCACCCCTCTCTCCTCCTCTCTCCTTCCCCTCTCTCTCCCACCCGCTCTCTCGTGCCCCACCTCTCTTCTGCTCCTCTCTCGCACCCTTTCTACCACCCCTTCTCTCCTGCCCCACCTTTGCCCCGCTCCTCTCTATCCCGCACCCTCTCTTCTGCTACCCTCTCTCCTGCCCTACCTCTCTCCCGCTCCCCTGCTCCCTTCTCTCCCATTCCCCCCTTGCTTACGTTCACCCACTTTCTCGCTCCTCTCTCCCCCTCGCACCCTCTCTCTCACTCATTTCTCCCACTTCCCTCTTTCCTGTTCCCCCTCTCTCCACTGCTCTCTCCCCTCTCGCACCCTCTCTTTCACTCTTTTTCATGCTCCCCTCTCTCCCGCTCCCCTCTGAAGTTGTAGTCTGTGTGCAATGATATCAAGAAGTGGGGCAGCCAAGTGGAATTAAATCTAAGTTCTTGCTTATTATGAAGACCAGAGATGATTAGGGTGTCTTATCCATTTTTAAGAATAAATTTAGAGTACTCAATTCATTTTTTCCAATTAAGAGGCAATTTAACGTGGCCAATCGACCTACCCTGCTCATCTTTGGGTTGTGGGGTTGAGATCCACACAGACATGGGGAGAATGTGCAAACTCCACATGGACAGTGACCGGGGGATGGGATTGTCCTCAGGGCAGTGAGGCAGCAGTGCTAATCACTGCATCATCGTGACGCCCGTGGGTGTCTTATACATTAGCTATAGTTTATTTTTTCAAGCTTTGACTGGAAAGTGGGAACTCAGTTTGTCCATGGGTGCTGTAAGATGACTATATGTCAGAGTATTGTCCACGGCTTTGAAACATGGGAACAATTAGTCCTTAAGCCAGTTTTGATATTCAATTCGATCATAGCTGATCTGAAATTTAACTTCATTTATTCACCTTTGGTCTGTACCCATTGAAACCCTCACCCAACAAAAATCGTGTTCTCCTCTGTTCATTTCATCAAGCCCAATTTACACAGGACTGTACTTACCTTTTCGCCAGAAGGTCCTGAGGGTCCAGGCGATCCAGACTTTCCTGGGAAACCTATCGGCCCCTAGTAAACACACGGTAAAGGGAGGATTTAGAATGGTGACAATTTACTCTCACAGCCATTGTGATTCTGGAAACAATAATCCCACAGAGTAATAGAAAGATGTACAGCATCAAACAAAACCATTCAGTCCACCTATTTGCTCTTTCCTCGGAATCCCAAATCTCCCTACAGCCCTGTATCTTCCAATTCCTGAAGTCTATCCTTATTACGTAGCCGCCTGAGCAGCTTCATCCCCTAAAACTCTCCTCATTCAATCTTTGTCTGCGGTCAGACATTTTTTCTATCCTCTCCCAAACACATGATGGAATAACCCCTCATCACTGAGCCTTCAAATGGTGAAAATATTGTTTTTCTTTCATTCTTCATCATTGAAAAAAATCTCCATTCAAGAACCAGTACAACATAAACCAAAATGGCTGTACATCACAGACCTAAACAACTGTACAACACAGTCCTAAATGACTGTCCAACACAGCCCTGAATGACTGTACAAAACAGTCCGAAGCATATGTACAACACTGTATTAAACATCTGTACAACACTGTACTAAACATCTGTACAATACTGTACTAAACATCTGTACAATACTGTACTAAACATCTGTACAATACTGTACTAAACATCTGTACAACAGTCCTAAATGATTGTACACCATCCTAAAAACTTGTACAACACAGTCCTAAAAGTCTGTACATCACCATCCTAAATACCCGTGCAACACCTTGCAAAATGACTGTACAACACTTCCCTAAATGACTAGTAAATTATAGTACAACACAGTTCTAAAAGTGTGTCCGTGTGAGTGTCTGTGTGAGTGTGTGTGTGTCTGAGTGAGTGTCTGAGTGAGTGTCTGTGTGAGTGTATGTCTGAGTGTCTGTCTGAGTGTCTGTCTGAGTGTCCGTGCGAGTGTCTGTGTGAGTGTGTGTGTGTCTGAGTGAGTATCTGAGTGAGTGTCTGAGTGAGTGTCTGTGTGAGTGTCTGTGTGAGTATCTGAGTGAGTGTCTGAGTGAGTGTCTGGGTGAGTGTCTGTGTGAGTGTGTGTGTGTCTGAGTGAGTGTCTGAGTGAGTGTCTGTGTGAGTGTATGTCTGAGTGTCTGTCTGAGTGTCTGTCTGAGTGTCTGTCTGAGTGTCCGTGCGAGTGTCTGTGTGAGTGTGTGTGTGTCTGAGTGAGTATCTGAGTGAGTGTCTGAGTGACTGTCTGTGTGAGTGTCTGTGTGAGTATCTGAGAGTGTCTGAGTGAGTGTCTGTGTGAGTGTCTGTGTGAGTATCTGAGAGTGTCTGAGTGAGTGTCTGTGTGAGTGTCTGTGTGAGTGTCTGTGTGAGTGTCTGTGTGAGTGTCTGTGTGAGTGTATGTCTGAGTGTCTGTCTGAGTGTCTGTCTGAGTGTCTGTCTGAGTGTCCGTGCGAGTGTCTGTGTGAGTGTGTGTGTGTCTGAGTGAGTATCTGAGTGAGTGTCTGAGTGAGTGTCTGTGTGAGTGTCTGTGTGAGTATCTGAGTGAGTGTCTGAGTGAGTGTCTGTGTGAGTGTCTGTGTGAGTGTCTGTGTGAGTATCTGAGTGAGTGTCTGAGTGAGTGTCTGTGTGAGTGTCTGTGTGAGTGTCTGTGTGAGTGTCTGTGCGAGTGTCTGTGTGAGTGTATCTGTGTGTGTGTCTGTGTGAGTATCTGTGAGTGTATCTGTGTGAGTGTCTGTGTGAGTGTCTGTGTGAGTGTCTGTGTGAGTGTCCGTGCGAGTGTCTGTGTGAGTGTCTGTGCGAGTGTCTTTGTGAGTGTCTGTGTGAGTGTCTGTGTGAGTGTCTGTGTGAGTGTCTGTGTGAGTGTATCTGTGTGAGTGTCTGTGTGAGTGTCTGTGTGAGTGTCCGTGCGAGTGTCTGTGTGAGTGTCTGTGTGAGTGTATCTGTGTGAGTGTCTGTGTGAGTGTCTGTGTGAGTGTCTGTGTGAGTGTATCTGTGTGAGTGTCTGTGTGAGTGTCTGTGTGAGTGTCCGTGCGAGTGTCTGTGTGAGTGTCTGTGCGAGTGTCTGTGCGAGTGTCTGTGAATGTCTGTGTGAGTATCTGAGTGAGTGTCTGAGTGAGTGTCTGTGTGAGTGTCTGTGTGAGTATCTGAGTGAGTGTCTGAGTGAGTGTCTGTGTGAGTGTCTGTGTGAGTGTCTGTGCGAGTGTCTGTGCGAGTGTCTGTGAATGTCTGTGTGAGTATCTGAGTGAGTGTCTGAGTGAGTGTCTGTGTGAGTGTCTGTGTGAGTATCTGAGTGAGTGTCTGAGTGAGTGTCTGTGTGAGTGTCTGTGTGAGTATCTGAGTGAGTGTCTGAGTGAGTGTCTGTGTGAGTATCTGAGTGAGTGTCTGAGTGAGTGTCTGTGTGAGTGTCTGTGTGAGTGTCTGTGTGAGTGTCTGTGCGAGTGTCTGTGTGAGTGTATCTGTGTGTGTGTCTGTGTGAGTATCTGTGAGTGTATCTGTGTGAGTGTCTGTGTGAGTGTCTGTGTGAGTGTCTGTGTGAGTGTCTGTGTGAGTGTCCGTGCGAGTGTCCGTGCGAGTGTCTGTGCGAGTGTCTGTGTGAGTGTCTGTGTGAGTGTATCTGTGTGAGTGTCTGTGTGAGTGTCTGTGTGAGTGTCTGTGTGAGTGTCCGTGCGAGTGTCTGTGTGAGTGTCTGTGTGAGTGTATCTGTGTGAGTGTCTGTGTGTGTGTGAGTGTCCGTGCGAGTGTCTGTGTGAGTGTCTGTGCGAGTGTCTGTGCGAATGTCTGTGAATGTCTGTGTGAGTATCTGTGTGTGTGTCTGTGTGAGTATCTGTGTGTGTGTCTGTGTGAGTATCTGTGTGTGTGTCTGTGTGAGTTTATCTGTGTGAATGTATCTGTGTGAGTATCTGTGTGAGTATCTGTGTGTGTGTCTGTGTGAGTATCTGTGTGTGTGTCTGTGTGAGTATCTGTGTGAATGTATCTGTGTGAGTATCTGTGTGAGTTTATCTGTGTGAATGTATCTGTGTGAATGTATCTGTGTGAGTATCTGTGTGAGTATCTGTGTGTGTGTCTGTGTGAGTATCTGTGTGTGTGTCTGTGTGAGTATCTGTGTGTGTGTCTGTGTGAGTATCTGTGTGAGTATCTGTGTGTGTGTCTGTGTGAGTATCTGTGTGTGTGTCTGTGTGAGTATCTGTGTGTGTGTCTGTGTGCTGTGTGAGTATCTGTGTGAGTATCTGTGTGTGTGTCTGTGTGAGTATCTGTGTCTGTGTGTGTGTCTGAGTGAGTGTATCTGTGAGTGTCTCTGTGTGAATATCTCTGTGTGAATATCTCTGTGTGAATATCTGTGTGTGAGTGTCTGTGTGTGAGTGTCTGTGTGTGAGTGTCTGTGAGTGTATCTGTGTGAGTGTCTGTGTGAGTGTCTGTGTGAGTGTCTGTGTGAGTGTCTGTGTGAGTGTCCGTGCGAGTGTCCGTGCGAGTGTCTGTGCGAGTGTCTGTGTGAGTGTCTGTGTGAGTGTATCTGTGTGAGTGTCTGTGTGAGTGTCTGTGTGAGTGTCTGTGTGAGTGTCCGTGCGAGTGTCTGTGTGAGTGTCTGTGTGAGTGTATCTGTGTGAGTGTCTGTGTGTGTGTGAGTGTCCGTGCGAGTGTCTGTGTGAGTGTCTGTGCGAGTGTCTGTGCGAATGTCTGTGAATGTCTGTGTGAGTATCTGTGTGTGTGTCTGTGTGAGTATCTGTGTGTGTGTCTGTGTGAGTATCTGTGTGTGTGTCTGTGTGAGTATCTGTGTGTGTGTCTGTGTGAGTATCTGTGTGTGTGTCTGTGTGCTGTGTGAGTATCTGTGTGAGTATCTGTGTGTGTGTCTGTGTGAGTATCTGTGTCTGTGTGTGTGTCTGAGTGAGTGTATCTGTGAGTGTCTCTGTGTGAATATCTCTGTGTGAATATCTCTGTGTGAATATCTGTGTGTGAGTGTCTGTGTGTGTGTCTGTGTGAGTATCTGTGAGTGTATCTGTGTGAGTGTCTGTGTGAGTGTCTGTGTGAGTGTCTGTGTGAGTGTCTGTGTGAGTGTCCGTGCGAGTGTCCGTGCGAGTGTCTGTGCGAGTGTCTGTGTGAGTGTCTGTGTGAGTGTATCTGTGTGAGTGTCTGTGTGAGTGTCTGTGTGAGTGTCTGTGTGAGTGTCCGTGCGAGTGTCTGTGTGAGTGTCTGTGTGAGTGTATCTGTGTGAGTGTCTGTGTGTGTGTGAGTGTCCGTGCGAGTGTCTGTGTGAGTGTCTGTGCGAGTGTCTGTGCGAATGTCTGTGAATGTCTGTGTGAGTATCTGTGTGTGTGTCTGTGTGAGTATCTGTGTGTGTGTCTGTGTGAGTATCTGTGTGTGTGTCTGTGTGAGTTTATCTGTGTGAATGTATCTGTGTGAGTATCTGTGTGAGTATCTGTGTGTGTGTCTGTGTGAGTATCTGTGTGTGTGTCTGTGTGAGTATCTGTGTGAATGTATCTGTGTGAGTATCTGTGTGAGTTTATCTGTGTGAATGTATCTGTGTGAATGTATCTGTGTGAGTATCTGTGTGAGTATCTGTGTGTGTGTCTGTGTGAGTATCTGTGTGTGTGTCTGTGTGAGTATCTGTGTGTGTGTCTGTGTGAGTATCTGTGTGAGTATCTGTGTGTGTGTCTGTGTGAGTATCTGTGTGTGTGTCTGTGTGAGTATCTGTGTGTGTGTCTGTGTGCTGTGTGAGTATCTGTGTGAGTATCTGTGTGTGTGTCTGTGTGAGTATCTGTGTCTGTGTGTGTGTCTGAGTGAGTGTATCTGTGAGTGTCTCTGTGTGAATATCTCTGTGTGAATATCTCTGTGTGAATATCTGTGTGTGAGTGTCTGTGTGTGAGTGTCTGTGTGTGAGTGTCTGTGTGAGTGTCTGTGAGAGTGTCTGTGTGAGTGTGTTAATTTCTATGTTTCCCTTTTGTTTATTGAGAACTTGGAGCCCACAGGTTAAAAATACAATTAATTGACTGGCCAGCTAATTTTTTTAAATACCAAAATATTGTTCACCCTTCCAGGCTCTATTCCGTGAAGTCTCACTCACCTGCTGTCCAGGGAATCCAGGCTGTCCTTGAAACCCCTGGAAAAGAATACTGAGAGATTAGCCCTGGATACGGAGATTTTACAATGCTGTTCTTCAACTTCAGCGTCTTCATTGGAGCAGTTCCTCCCTTCAGATCCACAACTCACCACAATTCTTGACAGCAGTTTTGCTCCCAGTTACCCATTATGCCACTTTGGACCAGCTATTGGACGATGCCCAAGGGATGGGTTAGCTTGCCTCTCTCTCGGCCTTGGTTTCAAAAGTGAAAGGTCAGTGTTTGGAACAGGAGGAGTCCATTCCGCCCATCAAACCTGCTCCATTGCTCAGTTAGAATATGGCTGATTTGTACCTCAATTGCATTGACTCACCAATGTTCCATATTTCTTAATGCACCTACCCAGCAAGAATCAATCAATCTCAGTTTCAAAAATTTCAATTAACTCCCCGAATTCAGAGATCTTTGAGGGAGAGGCGTCCAGGTCTCCACTACTCATTGTGTGAGGAAGTGCCTCCCAAAGTCAAATAAACAGCCTGTTTCCAATTTTAAGGTCATGGTCCTTGTTCTAACTCATGCAGGCTGCATCAGGAAGAACATCCCTCTGGTCTGGGACACATTCAGTTCCAAGAGGAAGGATAGTGCTCCATACACGGTGCCTTTCGATCTCTGTCAGAGGGAAACTTTCCTGATGTGAATCTGGATTAGAACCAGATTGATGAAGAAGATTTGTGTTCTAGTCAATATCTATGTTCTGAAGCCTTGACGGAGATGTGAGGCCTGGGAAAGAGAGGCATGCGTTCCATGACCCACGTCTCCAGCAGGATAGAGTCCTCATGCTGGGCTCATCGATCAGAGACAAGGTACAATGCTGGGACCACAATCCCCGTGAGATTGGTTGGTTACCAAGAATTGAGATGGAAGAATTTACTCAAAGGTCTATGTCACTAATTATAATCAGAAGCACCACTTACTTGATCTCCCTTCTCGCCTCGAGAACCAGGTAAGCCTGTGTTACCTGTTGGACCCTGCCAAGGAAGAAAAACAGAAAGGTTTAACATTTGTAACAAACGGACGAGAGGTGAGCTTAGATTGGAGACTTGACCTTTAGTGTTGAAGTCCTATTTCCTATTTGTACTTCTGCTCAATGAGCACCTGCATTGTAAAATCTGCCTCATTGATCATGGACTTAGATCAGATTCTCATCCCCATACCCATCATTACAAATACATATAATGGTGATAAAGATACAAAGTCTTCAACATAGTCAATCTCAGGTAGGGGGCCCTGGATATGCACATCTCATCTTGGATGAGAGTCGACTGCTGTGCCAAAGGTTCATTATCGGGTCAATTTCATTTTTTTAAAAATAAATTTAGATTACCCAATTATTTTTTCCAATTAAGGGGCAATTTAGCGTGGCCAATCCACCTACTCTGCACATTTTTGGGTTGTGGGGGCGAAACCCACACAGACACGGGAAGAATGTGCAAACTCCACACGGACAGTGACCCAGAGCTGGGATCGAACCTGGGACCTCAGCGCCGTGAGGCGGTTGTGCTAACCACATATTTTTATTGTAAAATTTTTCATTCTTACAAAATAAATCCCCACTAAACAACAAATGCATAAAGGTTTAATATGTGAATAATAGTCAATAATTATCAATGCCACTAAACTCAACCTTTCAACATATATCTGAAAAAAACTAATCACCCCTCCTAACAGCGAATAACTCTTGGAAAAGGGAAATTAATGTCTGCCATCTTGAGTAGAACCCTTCGACTGATCCTCTAATGGAGTGCTTGATCGTCTCCAGACATGGGTACTCCATTTGCTCACCCAACCAAGCTGAGGCACTGGGTGGAGTAGGAGACCTCCACCCCAGCAGAACTTGCCTCCGGGATATCAACAAGGCCAAGGCGAGGACATCTTCCTTCACCCCCGTCTGCAGCACCGGCCAGTCCAAAACCCCAAAGCTGATAAGGCTCCAGCTCGATATCAAGTGTCAGTAGGGAAGGAACAGACCTCACGACCCATCTAAACAGTGCTACGAATGCTAAGTGCTGTTTGAAACAGGCACATTCCTCTGGGGGCAATGTCCCTCTCCTCCAGATCAGGTTACTCTATATGGAGCACCCTCTTGTTCCACCATCTGCAATACCCAATTGATGGTTTTGGTGCTTTGAGTAGAAGCCACTTGTTTTGACCTGAAACAAAGCCAGTGCTCTCAGGGCAATTAGCAGCCCTTTAACAACTGCTGCTACATGATTACCCAAACCAGCTCCTTGGCATACAGTCATAGATAATTACAGCATGAAAACATACCCTACAGCCCAACCTGTCCATGCCGCCCAGTTTTGAACACTAAGTTAGTCCCAATTGCCTGCTTTTCCCATATCCCTCCATACCCAGCTTTCTCATATAACTGTCTAAATGCTTTTTATAAGACTAAAATGTACCCGTCTCTACTACTGCCTCTGGCAGTTCGTTCCAGATACGCCCCACCCTCTGTGTGAAAAAACTGCCCCTCTGGACCCTTTTGTATCTCTCCCCCTTTAATTTTCCCTTGGAGAACCCACTGAAGTATTAAAACTATCGGACCTTGTGTCATGTGGTAGGGTCAGTTGGTACCCTTGTCCAACACCAAATATCCCACTGGGCCTAGACTACACTATTAGCCCTGTGGTTACCCGGAACACTGACACGACGATAGCAACAGCTCTCTGTGGAGGAACAGTCCACCAATGGCGCTGCTCTCCTCAAGACACCCAATATGGTCAACCTTTTATGATTCCTTTGACTGTTCTTTACCAACTTGCTTGTGAGAAGTGCAGGCAGCAGTTGTATCCAAAACCCTCATTTCACCTCGAATTCTGCAGATTGCCAACCAGGATTTAACTCGCATCTCAATTGGACAGAGCAGCATGCCTAAAATCTTCACCTGTGGTGTCTTCATTAAGACAATAATGTCTTTGTGCACCTTTGGCCACTTCATCCAATTCACTTATCAGTCCAAAGATGTGCAGGTTAGGTGGATTGGCCATGCCAAATTACCCTTAGGTTAGATGGGATTGCAGGGATAGGGTAGAGATGTTGGGTCAAGTAGGGTCCTCTTTCCAAGAGCTGGTACAGACTCGATGGGCCTAATAGCCTCCTTCTGCACTGTAAATTCTATCATTCTATGATTCTATGAATTGGAAACGTGAGACCCCAGCACTGATCCCTGTAGCACACCACTTGTTACACTCTGCCAACCAGGAAATAATCCATTTATGCCTACTCTCTGTTTCCTAATTGCCAATCCATCTTTTGTCCATGCCAATAGATAATCTCCTACACAATGAGCTTACATTTTCCACAATAAATTGCTAGCGGTGCACTCTAAAGTGCCTTTCAATCAGCTGTGTCTCTTTGACTCGACCTACACAACCCCTCTACCCTCCCCATCCCGAGTTTAATTCAACAAACGATTGAAGCTCCCTGGCTTTTCCATTGAACCTACACTTGGCCCTTTTGTACAAGTTAGATCTAGTTTAAAAAAGAAAAATTTAGACTACCCAATTCTTTTTTTTCCAATTAAGGGGCAATTTAGCGTAGCCAATCCACCTACCCCGCACATCTTGGGGTTGTGGGGGTGAGACCCACGCAAACACCAGGAGAATGTGCAAACTCCGCATAGGCAGTGACCCGGGGCCGGGATCGAACCTGGGACCTCAGCGCCTTGAGGCAGAAGTGCTAACCACTGTGCCACCGTGCTGTCCATAAGTTAGATATAGTTTGTGTGTTCTATAATAATTGACCTTTTCTAATCAATTCATATCAATCTCAATCTCGTCAATTAATTTCAGAACACGGCATACTCACCGTTGGGCCTGCTGGACCATGGGAACCAGGGAGACCAGGCGGGCCCTGCAATGAGAAGCAATCTGTCAGGGTGGATGAGCTTGGATGGAAGATGTGTTCAGTGTAGAGCTGAACAGAGGCAGTCTTAATAATGGGAAGGACTGAGAAGTTAAGAGGCTCATACGGTTCAGGTTCAAATAGTTTGGTTGAACCTGAAAACGTATCAGCATCAAAAAGTCTCACATTCGGCACCAAACAATGCACAGAGGTGAGAATGTGTGGAGCACCTTGGTCAATCAGGGAAGGCTGAAACAGCACCAAGGTCAATTACTCCCATGTTTACACTCAGACTCATTGGGTCAAATGTTCTCCGGACATTCTCCACCCACTGTGGCAAGCAGTAAGCAGCTTGGCCACTTGGCCTCAAAAGGGGTACCGGAGGTCGCTCAGAAAATGCTCAATGCTCCTTGTCCACTTTGAACAAGAGCAGAAGTGTTTCTTCTGGACCTTGAAAACAAAATGAAGGTCAGAGAGACAGAGAGAGAAAGGAATAGAGAGCGTATAAGAGGAGATGGTGAAAGAAAGAAAGGTACAATTGAAACATAAATCGGCCTGAACAACGTCATGGGTCCTGAGATGGTTGATATAGATTTTCGGCCTTTATCATCTTGTCCTTACCGACTCGCCTTTCTCTCCAGCGGGACCTGTGTAACCTTTCTCTCCTTTAAGCCCCTGAAAGAAACATTAATATATTTATGGGGGCATCTTTGCACAAGCCAAACTTCAGGAACAAATTAACTCTACTGCAAAAATTGATGGCCTGAAGGAAGATCACATGACAAGGACACCCTGCTATAAGTAAGCAAGATACTTGGTATTTTTCTACAAAAGCTTTCACAGTTGCCGAGATTCTTCTGTAGGTCAGTTGGGAAATCATTTAATGATTACAGAACAACTTGTAAGAAACAGTAGCAAGGCAGTAATTATAAAAGATAGACATCATCTCAATCCTTTGGAAAAGATGTGAGCAAGTTTTGAAACTGCTCATGCCTTTGCACTTTGTTCTGTCTAATTTACTGCCCTTGAGGCCATTCATTTAAAAAAAAATGTATTTTATTACAAACATGTGTCAAAACATGTTACAGCAAGTAAACACCCCGGGAAACATACTTCCCAGCAATCAACTATAGAGTCTGTACAAATGTTTTCCCTTTTCCACCCCCCGCGACGAACAGCCCCTCAAACACGGTCACAAACATCTCCCCCTTTTCTCAACCCCCCTGCAGAGCTCCTTAATATTCAGGCCATTCATGATAAACCTTGTGGCAGCCAATGGCTATCAATGAAACTGTTGCCAATTTAACACAAATATGGACATGCTTCCAGTTTGTCCTCCCTCGCTCCATTTCAGTAGTTTTTCAGCAAATGTGACAAAAGACGACCTTTCGTATAAAGTTACAGCGCTTACATTCCATTCTCCAATCCTAAAGCTGGGATTACACCAATGGTTAGGTACAAAGAAAAACTCCCGTTAAACTGTCCCCATCAAACATTCCCAGAACAGGTACAGCACGGGGTTAGATACAGAGTAAAGCTCCCTCTACACTGTCCCCATCAAACACTCCCAGAACAGGTACAGCACGGGGTTAGATACAGAGTAAAGCTCCCTCTACACTGTCCCCATCAAACACTCCCAGGACAGGTACAGCATGTGGTTAGATACAGAGTAAAGCTCCCTTTACACTGTCCCCATCAAACACTCCCAGAACAGGTACAGCATGGGGTTAGATACAGAGTAAAGCTCCCTCTACACTGTCCCCATCAAACACTCCCAGGACAGGGACAGCACAAGGTTAGATACAAAGTAAAGCTCCCTCTACACTGCCCCCATCAAACACTCCCAGGACAGGTACAGCATGGGATTAGATACAGAGTAAAGCTCCTTCTACACTGTCCCCATTAAAAACTCCCAGGACAGGTCCAGCACAGGGGGTGCTATGTCTTTTCGTCCGACGTCATTTCGTCCAACGACACTTCGTCCACGTCTTTTCGTCCAACGTCTTTTTGTCCGCCCGTCTTTTGGTCCAACGTCATTTTGTCCGGTGATTTTTTTCGTCAAAGATTTTTTGTGACTTTTTACGTGTTTTTGCTGGATGATTTTTTTTGTCAAAGACTTTTTGTAACTTGACTTTTAGTAACTTGCTTAGTAGCACCACTCCACTTTAACTTTTGTACATGGAAATCTTCTCTAATGCACATAATATACAATAAAGGATCTTTATTACCGGCCTCTTTCCTTTAACGAGCCTCGTTAAAGGATAGTTATTATCGTTCTCTCGTTAAAGGATAGTTATTATCGTTCTCTCCCCTTTAACGAGCCTCGTTAAAGGATCCCACAGCGAAAATTGATTTCTTGAGGAATGTTGCTCACAATTTACATCAATTTTAAGTAATTTCGGGAATTCATCAGTAGTAAACTTTTAGATCTTTTTAACTGCATTTTTAGATTTTTTAACTTTTTAACTGCATTTTTAAGCTTGTATTTTACTTGAATTTCATCAATTACTTGCATTTTAGCAATTAAATTCACTTGCTGTATTGTGCCTGCTTTCTATCAATTAAATGCTTTTATACGGAGTTGATTTGCAATTGGTTAATTGGACGAAGTGACGTTGGACCAAAAGACGGGCGGACAAAAAGACGTTGGACGAAAAGACGTGGACGAAGTGTCGTTGGACGAAATGACGTCGGACGAAAAGACGCGACACGAGCACAGGGTTAGATACAGAGTAAAGCTCCCTCTACACTGTCCCCATCAAACACTACTCGGACTGCAGCATGGTGTTAAATACAGAGTAAAGCTCCTTCTACACTGTCCCCATCAAACACTGACAGGACAGGTACAGCACAGGGTTAGATACAGAGTAAAGCTCCCTCTACACTGTCCCTATCAAACACTCCCAGGACAGGTACAGCACGGGGTTAGATACAGAGTAAAGCTCCCTCTACACTGTCCCCATCGAACACTCCCAGGACAGGTACAGCATGGGGTTAGATACAGAGTAAAGCTCCCTCTACACTGTCCCCATCGAACACTCCCAGGACAGGTACAGCATGGGGTTAGATACAGAGTAAAGCTCCCTCTACACTGTCCCTATCAAACACTCCCAGGACAGGTACAGCACGGGGTTAGATACAGAGTAAAGCTCCCTCTACACTGTCCCCATCGAACACTCCCAGGACAGGTACAGCATGGGGTTAGATACAGAGTAAAGCTCCCTCTACACTGTCCCCATCGAACACTCCCAGGACAGGTACAGCATGGGGTTAGATACAGAGTAAAGCTCCCTCCACACTTTCCAATTGATGGAAGTGAGCTCCAGATGTAGGTCAGCATCTAATGTTTCAACATTTTCTGTACCAGCTCTGTCTACTCTTTTATACAATTTAGAACTAATGTATAGCCAACATTGTACTACACTTGTTGACTTCTTCCCACATGATGTGCAGTGGTCTGAATCAAGGCAGAGGAATTTCCAATCACGACTTCAGATCAAACAAAGGGCGGGTGACAAACAATATGGAATAGAAATCCTGGTTTCCTGAATGTTCTCTCATGAATACCCTCTGCTCTCTTCCATCTCTCCCAACTCTCGATTGTTCACGTTTGACCAAGAAACAACAAAGCTATTAAGCATGAGGGCATCACAAGCCAATTGCATCTTCCCATGATGCTCACACCTATATTCTCCTGCCTGGGGGCAGCACTGGACGCTGACTGGACGTTCAATCTGGGATCTTCCAGATTCAAATGGCTCCATTTCCCTGCAGGCTGAACATTCCCCAACTCAGAAACACATCTTAATTCTATGCAGAATATCGGACACCGGCTCTCTGTTAGAACATAGAACATAGAACAGTACAGCACAGAACAGGCCCTTCGGCCCTCAATGTTGTGCCGAGCCATGATCACCCTACTCAAACCCACGTATCCACCCTATACCCGTAACCCAACAACCCCCCTCTTAACCTTACTTTTATTAGGACACTACGGGCAATTTAGCATGGCCAATCCACCTAACCCACACATCTTTGGACTGTGGGAGGAAACCGGAGCACCCGGAGGAAACCCACGCACACACGGGGAGGACGTGCAGACTCCACACAGACAGTGACCCAGCCGGGAATCGAACCTGGGACCCTGGAGCTGTGAAGCATTTATGCTAACCACCATGCTACCCTGCTGCCCCTGTTCTGGAGAGTTCACTGTGTCCCGTTCTGTCCCAATTCTGGTAACTGTCCATTTCACAGACACACCTCACAATGAGGACCTACCGGCAGACCAGGCATTCCCACTGATCCAGGGTATCCGGAGGTGCCTGGAGGACCCTAAGAGACAAACACATCACAACATGGTTATACAAAGTGACTATGATAGGTCATCCCAGCTTATTATGGTGGGGGTGGGGGATAGGGAGGGGGTGCTTGCGAGGCAGGATTTGTGTTCCCGATAGCCCATGAGGACAATCACAGAGTAGGTAAGGGAATGGGCGCGTCTTCAGTGGCCCTATTGGATGGTCCCCTCTGGGAAGCACCTTGAAGGGCTGCTCTGTGTTATCATCACTCTGGTTGCACTATGATCCTTGTTCATACCATAGACTGAAGGAGTTCGAGGAGGCCATTCGGCCCATTGTTGCTGGCCCTTTTAAAGAGCTATCCAATTAACCCCACTCCTCTGCAATTTTCCCATCACCCTGCTAATAGGTTTCCTTCAAGTATTTATCCAGTTTCCCTGAAAATCAAGAGTGAATCTGATTCCAGCATTCTTTCAGACGTTGTGTTCCTCATCGTAACAACTCACTGTGAACACTTTGTTCCTCGTGTTGCCTCTGGTTCACCAATTACCTTAAATCTGTTGCCTCTGGTTACCATTGCGAACTTTAAATACTTTCCCTGACAGCTCTTTTGGGTGTACCCTACACAACATGTCTGCAAGGGTTCAAGAAGGCAGCTCACCACCATCTTCTCAAGGGCAACTAGGGATGGGCAACAAATGCTGGCCTAGCCAGTGGCACCCATAACCCGTTCAAGAACAATTTTTAAAAAAAACATCAAAATCCTTCATGATTTTATCAAATCTCCCCTTAATCTTTTCTACTCTAAGGAAATTAACTCCAGTTTCTCCTTCCTGGCTGATTAACGGAAGTCCCTCAAACTTGTAAACTTTCTGTGCAATTTCTCCAAGGCTTTGTCATCCTTCCTGAAGTATAGTGCCCAGAATTGAACAAATACTCCAGCTGGGGTCTAACCAGTGTTTTATAAACCTTTATCATAACTTCCTTGCTTTTGTATTTTTTGTTTCTTTTAAGTAAGCCAACAATTCCATTGCTTCTGTGTTCTGCTTCCGGTGTGGATGAGGGCAAGAGTTGGAATTGAGTTGGCATGTGGGCATGGAGAGTGGGGGGGGGGGGGGGGGGGGGGGGGGGGGGCGCAATGGGGTGTGAGGGCCGAGGGCCTAAAATGTGATCAAAGTAGCAGAGAACTGAGACTGGCTTTCGCACCGTTCATCTGGGCACCTGGCCATTCCTGTGGTCACTTGCGATCAGATTCTCAGAACAATGGGCCTGACCTCATCCCACCTCCCCCTCCACCAAAAATGCCACCCCACTCCCACTACCGGACTATCCCCCCGCACCCTCCACAGTGGGTATTGCATTAATCGGGGGCCTTTCTCCCGCGGTGGATGTGACAAGTTCCAGGCTTGAGCCATCCACCTCGGTAGTGAATATCTGAACCTTGGTCTCTTCCTCTCTCTTTCTGCCCCCGCTATCCCCTTCAAATACAGATGGAAAATAATAGCCTTGGAATTACAGAATTGTGAAACGTCCTAATGCTGTAGGCAGCATCTTTCCTCACTTTCTGACATCAGTACTACATGGGTTGTCCACTGAGATAAGAAAATCCTAGTTTTTTCATTTGTGTCTGTAAAGATGCACTTTCACAGACTTCAGTAATGAACATAAAAGGCATTTATTAATAAAAATTGTTCAGCAGCCTTATGGCTGCAGCTAGCACCCAACCTGCCTAAGAGAACCACCCCCCTCCCCCTCCCCCCACCGGAGTTATTATCCACTTTGAGTCACGATTGGTCATCCAAGCCAGGTGACCCTTATTCTGCTGTGTTGCCCTGAAAGAAAATAACATCGTGGAGGTAAGTCCTGGCTCCCTGCTTCCTGGGAAAGCTGCTAAACTATGTTTTTATCCATGGTGAAATTGAGGAACACATGTTGCCTCTACAGAATACTGGTATTGCACCTGCACTTCTCCCCTAGTGTCCCACTCCCAGTTACATGGTTATATGTTCTGCCGCCGATGAAAGTGCTCTTTTATCCTCCAGTGATATAACTCCCTACTTCTGGCAGTAATATGCACACAGATACATATCTGACGTTAATGTTTATTCAGTGCTTCAAGGGCCTGAACTCACCTGATCTCCTTTATGCCCAGTCATCCCTGGTAATCCTCGCTCTCCTTGAAGACCCTGTTGGTGAAAAATATTTTTCTTTTAAAGAGAGATTCCTGGTGGAATCATGAACGTCCTGAACTCTTTGTCAAGGTGAGAATCTTGTGCTCCAGCTTTCCCCAGTCAGGCTTCTCAAAATATTATCCCTGCCCAGGAATAAACTTCTCCACTCAGAATCACCTCTCAGCCTTGCTGTGTGAAACCTATGGCCCTGTTACTGAGAAAACACATCAAAGATGGTGTAACACTGAGCTTGCAAGACCCTGACACTTAGTGAAGAGATCAGGCCTTTTGTCTCACCCCGACTCTGCCTCAATTCACAGTCTTTGTCACTGAATAACCGGGGTGGTTTTGCCCCAGCTGTGCCACTGTGAAATTAGAGCAACTGGTCCCATCATGAGGGAGGCCTCATTGGGCCCGAGTTTAAAACCGGATAAAGTAAAATACCTCCCCTCAATGATAGGAGCAGCGACAGTACATTGATTCCTCCCAGCTCCTTTGTAGATTTACATCACAACCTCCACGTCCCTGGTCATTCAATGGGAGCACGCTTGTTTTTGAGCCAGAAGGTCATGGGTTCAGGTCCCTCGGGAAGAGGGTCACTCCGAGGGCTTCTGCACAAACACCCAGGTCAACACTCCCAACGCTGACATGTGATGAGATGTGCAAGTGTCACCTTATTTACCTTCTCAGGTGGATGTTGTCAAGATATGCACTCATGCACATAATGAGGTAAAGACAGGCAGTGACAGACACCCAGGTTAGCCAATCAACACACAGGACAGAACACAACCAATCACCAGACAGAACACTAGAGGGGGGTTTCCTACTATAAAACACATGAGGCATCAGCACTCCACCTCTTTCCACTGGTGACAAATGTAGTGACAGTCAGGGTGTATATATAGTTAGCACCTTCTGCACGTGGCTCAGAGCTAGTCTGGTCTAGTTAGTTAGTTAGCATACTTAGAGTAGTAGAGTGTCAACCCACAGCAAGCTGTGTGCACTGTTACAGAAGTTCAATAAATCGTATTGAACCAATGTCTAAGTTTGGTGTCTGCTTTCCAGTCTAACTGCATCCAGTTGCAGTCTGTGTTACCCCAGGGTCAATAACATGACATGGTACCAGTAATCTACTTCATCTAAGTAATTTACCTTGAGTGATTCAGTGACGACCAGCAAGTGCCTTCCAGCGGCATGGAGTAGATCCAGGCCCCTCCACAGCTCCGGATCTCCGGAAATCTCAGCGCCAACTTGCGGGTCTTCAAGCAGAAGTTCAGTCTCTACATTGAGGCTTCGGGCCTCAAGGGTGCATCTGATGCCAGAAAAATCACGCTGCTCCTATCAACTGCGAGGGACCAAGCCATCCAAATCTTCAACTCGCTCATTTTTGCTGACGGGAGGACAAGACCAAGTTCAAGACCGTGTTAGCCAAATTCGACAGTCACTGTGAAGTCGAAACGAACAAGAGCTTTGAGCACTATGTCTTCTAGCAACGCCTTCAGGGTAAGGATGCACCTTTCCAATCCTTTCTAACTCATCTCCGTATATTAGCGCAGTCCTGCAACTACGGTGACACTGCTGAGTCCATCATGAGGGATCGGATCATGTTTGGGGTCCACTCCGACGCCCTACGGTAGCGGCTCCTTAAAATAAAAAACATGACCCTGCCAGTCGCAATCGAGACGTGTAAAGTGCATGAACATGAGAGAAGTTGGTACTCCCGTCTTAAAATCAGCAGAACAGGACGTACTTGCCTCCCACGAGGCAGAGAGTGTACAGGCCATCGCCTGGATGCGGCGCCTTAGTATCGATGAAGGCGGCCATTTTGTGCGCTTTTCCCGGGGTCCCACGCATGCGCACCACGAACAGGAGAATGAAGTGGCCGAAGACCACACTGTGCAGGTGCAAACGCCGTCTGACCGCACTACGCATGTGCGACGACGCACGGTGCGTAACAACATCAACGTCATGCGTGCCCGAACTGCGGCACTGCCTACTTAAAGCGGCAATGCCCTGCAAGAGGCAGGCGATGTTTAAACTGTGGGAAGCCTGGACATTATGCAGCTTTGTGCAGGTCTGCACTACCGGTCGTGGCCCGGAGATCCCACTTCCAACGCAAACGTGTTAGATATGTGCAGCACGGGCTGCTGGATTCTAATCCTGGTAGCTCCACAGATCCAGAGGTTGACCAGAGGTCCCCATATCGTGTGGCAGCATAACTATGTTTGACAAGGTCTCCTCAAATTCAGCAACACACCTATCTATCCTCAATGTGGATTCTGTGGACGAATGGCGTGCTGTCGTACACGTTAACCAATGCAGCATCCGTTCAAGCTGGACACTGGTGCTTCAGCCAATCTCACATCTCGAGCAGATCTTGACCGCATCAAAAGGCGACCAGAAATTCTTCCGCCGGCCTGCCAGCTTCTTGATTATAATGGCAATGCCATTACTGCATTAGGGTCTTGTCATCTGCAAGTCTCCAACAAGACCATCAACGCCACACTGCGATTCGAAATCGTCAAGCCCGACAAGGCTTCCCTGCTTGGTGCCCATGCATGCAAGCTACTCAATCTCGTCCAGCGCGTACATGCCATGTCCTCTGCCAATGTGAATCTTCAGGCTGACACTGACGAAATCCTGTCACAATACCCGGATGTGCTCAGTGGGATGGGCATGCTGCCGTACCGCTACAAATCTTACTCAGGCCTGATGCCACGCCTGTGATCCATGCACCACGCCGGGTGCCGGCTCCTCTGAAGGACCGTTTAAAGGCGCAGTTGCAGGAGCTCCAAGACCAGGGTATAACCTCTAAAGTGACGGAACCAACTGACTGGGCAGCTCAATGGTCTGTGTGAAGAAGCCCTTTGGAGAGTTGCGCATATGTATAGATCCCAAAGATCTTAACCGGAACAAAATGCAGGAACACTACCCAATTCCGAAGCGGGAGGAGCTAACCAGTGAGATGGCACACGCCAAATTCTTTACAAAGTGAGATGCATCGCGTGGTTTCTGGCAGATACAACTGGACGAGTCCAGCAGGAAGCTCTGCACATTTAATACACCTTTCGGAAGTTACTGTTATAACCGTATGATGTTTGGTATGTTTCAGCCTCTGAAATCTTTCACAGGATCATGGAGCAGATGATGGAGGGCATTGAGGGTGTGCGTGTCCATGTAGATGATGTAATCATATGGCACACGACCCCCGAGAAACACATGTCTCGTCTCAAACAAGTCTTTCGACTTATCCATGCCAACGGCCTCAAGTTGAACAAGGCTCCTTTGGCGTGTCATCCATCAAGTTTTTGGGCGATCAAATATTCCAGCAGGGTGTGTAACCGGACTCGGACAAAGTCAAGGCCATCAACACAATGAAGACCCCGGAAGACAAGAAGGCGGTACTCCGCTTCCTGGCTATGGTTAACTTCTTGGGAAAGTTCATTCCCAACCTCGCATCACACACCACGGTTCTCAGGCATCTGGTGAAGAAGTCCACTGCCTTCCAGTGGCTACCCACACATCAAGCAGAGTGGCTTGAGTTAAAGGCAAAGCTCACCACTGCTCCGGTACTAGCGTTTTTTGACCAAGAGTGGGAGACAAAAGGCTCCACGGACGCCAGCCAGGATGGCATTGGTACGGTGCTCCTCCAGAGGGATGACTCCTCGTCCTGGGCTCCAGTGGCCTATGCGTCCAGGGCCATGACTCCCACTGAACAGAGGTACGCTCAGATAGAGAAAGAGTGCCTGGGCCTCCTAACAGGCATTGTAAAGTTCCATGACTACATCTACGGTCTACCAACCTTCACAGTAGAGACTGACCACAGACCCTTGGTCCATATCATTCATAAGGACTTGAATGACATGACGCCCAGGCTTCAGCGCATTCTACTTCGACTCTGCAGGTAGAATTTTGAGTTGGTTTACACACTGGGCAAAGAGCTAATCATTGTGGACGCCCTGTCTCACGCCATCACCTCGCCCTGTGAACGGGTAGACTTCATCTGCCAAATTGAGGCACAGGTGCAACTGTGTGCCAGCAACCTCCCGGCCTCAGATGAAAAAGTGGTCAACATTCGAGAAGAGACTGCCAAGGGCCCCCTTCTGCAGCGGGTCTTGCATCACCTCGCAAATGGTTGGCAGAAAGGGTAATGCCCTCAGTTTTTTAATGTCAAGAACAACCTGACAGTCATCGAGGGGATTCTCCTCAAGCTAGATCACATCGTTATTCCTCGCAGCCTCAAGAGCTTAGTGCTCAAACAAATCCACGAGGAACACCTTGGTGTTGAGAAATGCAGGCGCAGGGCCCGGCAGGCAGTCTATTGACCTGGAATCAACCGGGACATATTCAACATGGTCATCAATTGTGCAACCTGCCAGCTTTTCCAGCCTGCTCAGCCCAAAGAAATGCTCCAGCAACACTAGATTGTGACCTCTCCGTGGTCTAAAGTGGGAATCGACCTTTTTCACGCCAATGGGCATGACTATGTGCTCATCATCGATATTGCAGAAAATAAGGAAGTATGGGATTGAAGGTGATTTAGCGGTTTGGATCAGTAATTGGCTAGCTGAAAGAAGACAGAGGGTGGTGGTTGATGGCAAATGTTCATCCTGGAGTTCAGTTACTAGTGGTGTACCGCAAGGATCTGTTTTGGGGCCACTGCTGTTTGTCATTTTTATAAATGACCTGGAAGAGGGTGTAGAAGGATGGGTTAGTAAATTTGCAGATGACACGAAGGTCGGTGGAGTTGTGGATAGTGCTGAAGGATGTTATAGGATACAGAGGGACATAGATAAGTTGCAGAGCTGGGCTGAGAGGTGGCAGATGGAGTTTAATGCGGAAAAGTGTGAGGTGGTTCACTTTGGAAGGAGTAACAGGAATGCAGAGTACTGGGCTAATGGCAAGATTCTTGGTAGTGTAGATGAACAGAGAGATCTCGGCATCCAGGTACATAAATCCCTGAAAGTTGCCACCCAGGTTAATAGGGCTGTTAAGAAGGCATATGGTGTGCTAGCCTTTATCAGCAGGTGGATTGAGTTTTGGATCCACAAGGTCATGCTGCAGCTGTATATAACTCTGGTGCGGCCGCACCTGGAGTACTGCGTGCAGTTCTGGTCACCACATTATAGGAAGGATGTGGAAACTTTGGAAAGGGTTCAGAGGAGATTTACTCGGATGTTGCCTGGTATGGAGGGAAGGTCTTACGAGGAAAGGCTCAGGGACTTGAAGTTGTTTTCGTTAGAGAGGAGAAGGCTGAGAGGTGACTTAATAGAGACATATAAGATAGTCAGAGGGTTAGATAGGGTGGACAGTGAGAGTCTTTTTCCTCGGATGGTGATGACCAACACGAGGGGACATAGCTTTAAATTGAGGGGTGTTAGATATAGGACAGATGTCAGAGGCAGTTTCTTTACTCAGAGAGTAGTAGGGGTGTGGAACGCCCTGCCTGCAACAGTAGTAGACTCGCCAACTTTAAGGGCATTTAAGTGGTCACTGGATAGACATATGGATGAAAATGGAATAGTGTAGGTCAGATAGGCTTCAGATGGTTTCACAGGTCGGCGCAACATCGAGGGCCAAAGGGCCCGTACTGCGCTGTAATGTTCTATATTCTATATTCTATACTTCACAAGTTACCCGGAGGTGGTGAAACTGTCCGACCTAACATCAAGGACAGTCATCAAGGCCTGCAAGAAGAAATTTGCCAGGCATGGTATTCCGCTCACTGTCATGAGCGACAACGGTCCCTGTTTCCACAGCCAAGAGTGGTCCAATTTCGCCAGGTCGTACCAATTTAAACACATTACCTCAAGCCCATACAACCCGCAGTCTAACGGGAAGGTCGAAAAAGGGGTCCATATCGTGAAGCAACTGCTCTGCAAGGCTGCGGTCTCGACTTCTGACTTTAACCTTGCGCTCCTGGCGTACAGGGCAACCCCTCTGTCCACCGGTATGTCTCCGGCACAACTACTTATGAATCGAGACCTGCGGACGACTGTTCCGGCCATTCATTTACCAGACCTGGATCACCTCCCAGTGCTGCAAAAGGTGCAGCAACTCAGAAACCGGCAAAAGCTGACATACGATGCTCATGCTACTGATTTGCCTGTGCTATCTCCGGAAGATGCTGTTCGCATCAAGTTGCCTTGTGGAGGCTGGTCGGCTCCAGCTGTTGTTGTTCGACAGGCTGCTCCCAGGTCGTTTGTGGTTCGTATGGCTGATGGATCAATTGTCAGGCACAACAGAAGGGCACTATGCAAACTTGACTGCCCACCACCGAATCTCACTTTTCCAGCTGTCGTTATGCCTCCTCCGGACACCTCGCTCCACGAGGCCACCAATCTGGTAGCAATCCCGCCTGTCAAGGCACCGTCGTCCCCACCTCCACCTCTCAGGCAGTTGAAAAAGATCCAACGCCAGCCATGTACATATTCATTCACTCGCCATTTGCTGTAAATAGTTGTACCTGTATATATGTCGTATATGCTCTAAGCAGCCGACAAATTTTTTTTTAAAAAGGGAGGATGTCATGATATGCACCCATGCACATAATGAGGTAAAGACAGGCAGTGACAGACACCCAGGTGAGCCAATCAACACACAGGACAGAACACAACCAATCACTAGACAGAACACTAGAAGGGGGGTTTCCTACTATAAAACACATGAGGCATCAGCACTCCGCCTCTTTCCACTGGTGGCAACTGTAGTGACAGTCAGGGTGTATATATAGTTAGCACCTTCTGCACGTGGCTCAGAGCTAGTCTGGTCTAGTTAGTTATAGTTAGCATACTTAGAGTAGTAGAGTGTCAACCCACAGCCAGCTGTGTGCACTGTTACAGAAGTTCAATAAATCGTCTTGAACCAACGTCTAAGTTTGGTGTCTGCTTTCCAGTACAACTGCATCCAGTTGCAGTCTGTGTTACCCCAGGGTCAATAACACAACAGATGTCAAAGGTCACAAGGCACTATTCTATATCAAAACTTAGCCTCAGGATCACAGAATCCCGCCTCTAATTGTAAGCAATGGGTGTTTTGCTCACTGGCTGGGGAGCTGATGAGAGCCCCACTTTGCCAGGTTCTTGGAAGGCCTACCACATTGATTGCCAATCAGGCACTTAACTGGGCAGCAGCAGGTCCTCCCCCAGGATCAAACAGCACAAGGCAGAAATCCTGCCCACTAAGAGCTGCCAGCTAATCAGAGGCTGGCAGCTGTGCAATGTTCAGCAGCACCAAACAAATAATTGGCTGCTGTCGGTTAGCGCACACTCGAGGCCCCGGGTCACTAAGGGTCCCAGGGCCCAGGCGGATGACAAAAGCAAATTACTGAGGATGCTTGAATCAGAAACAAAAACAGAAAATACTGGACAATCTCAGCAGGTCCGACAGCATCTGTGGAGAGAATAGTGAGCCGTTTCGAGGCTGGATGACTCTTTGTCAAAGCTCTGACAAATCGTCATCCAACTATAAAACACAGGTGAGTATTGGCGGGAGAGAGATTTTGGGGTGGTGGGGGTGGGGGGGGGGGGGGGGGGGGGGGGGGGTGGGGGGGGGGGCATGTCACAGAGAAGGAGGTCAGCGGCATCGGCTGATTCTCAGTACGCCCCTCCTCCAGCACCCTTGATCAGGTAGCGAGTGCCTATGAATGAGCATCCTCCATGCCCTCACCCTCCCCTGCCCGCCCGGTAGTCTGCAAGTAACTCCAACAGGGTTTTCTCTTCAAGCTTCCTGCTCGATGAAGACCCAGTCTGCTTGAGGGCCCCAGTTGGTGGAGGGTTGGGAAGCCATTTGTAGTGATTGTGGTGACTGTCTCTTTTAATCAGTACAGATGAAAAGGGCTATCTGATTTGCAGGACCAATGGGAACGGAGAGTGAATTATCACCCCAGAGGGTGGAGTCCTCTCTTGGGCAGAATACATTGAGCAGTCATGTAATGCGCATGTTAGCAGCTTGGACCTGCTTCTCCAAGGTAGCTTAGTGCTGCAAAACCTCCGATACCAAGTTACTGTTTGTTAATAAATACCATCTTGTTGCTGACAAAGCCCGAAATCTCTTGACAATGCAAGAAGTGGCCACGCTACAAAATACCGTTTACAAGGTTTCCTGCCATACACTTATCAGGGCGAGGTCCCACCCACCCTCCACCCACTCCACCACCAAACCCGCCATGGAGAAGGGTATTAAATTCTGACCAATAAATGTATTGCCACTAACTCTACAACTCACCACCAATGTCAATCAGCATCTCTTTAACGCGTATGATGAGTGCCTCCCACTAGTCGATACATAATCTTAATTTCTACAATTAACAGGTGCACCAGGATAAGACCCATTCAGCCTGAGTCCGAATACAAGAGTCAAACAGGGCAGATGCCAGGGAGATCAGAATCCTGCCCCATATTTATGACGGGAATGCCTGGAATTATGAAACTATTGCTATTGTGTGGAATGCCATAGGCTCCATGTGTTGTCAGGCAAGTAGTTCACACCGCAAACATCCTTACAGATATTCCATGTCAGGATTTTCCGGACAGTCCAGTGAACGGGATCTTCCGGTCCTGCCGAGATGACACCCCCTCCCCCCACCCACCATGGTTCACCAGTGAACAATGGGAAAACGTGTGGAGGGGAGGGGGGTGAATCCCTCTCCTTATTTGGGGAATTTCTCTGTCCATTCCTGAGGGTTCCACACAAAAAGCAAAAGGACACTTTGTTCATTGGCTACTTACAGGTAAACCTGACGTTCCAGGACCACCAGCGAATCCAGGGGGACCCTAAAGAGAAAAACATATTCAATTAGTGCCAAATTTCCCATGTTTTCATATACTCTAGGTGAGACTTAACGGGTGCCTTGTATAAGTTCAGCATAACCTCCTTGCTCTGGCACTCTATTCCCATTTTAATAAAGTCCAGAATACTATTTGCTTTATTAACTGCTCTCTCAACCTGTCCTGCCATCTTCAATGATCTATGGACAGGTAGACTCAGGTCTCTCTGCTCCTTCACACCCTTAAGAATTTTACCCCTTAATTTATATTGTCTGTCGATGTTCTTCCGACCAAAATGTATATTCTCATGCTTCTCTGTATTGAGCTGCATCTGCCACCTATCTGCCCACTCCACCAACTTGCCTATGTCCATAAGATCATGAGATGTCGGAGCAGAATTAGGCCTCTCAGCCCATCGAGTCTACTCCACCATTCAGTGAGGTAAAGACTGAACTGATATAATCCTCAACTCCCCTTTCCCGTCTTATCCCCATAATCCTTGATTCCCTTACTAATTAACTCCTCCTGATGTCCTTTTGAGGTTTTACACTGTCCGCTTCACAGTTTACAACACTTCCAACTCACTCTCACTCTAATTCTGTTCTCATGAGCTAACCCATGATCAAGAACAGAAGCCTTTACTGACCTTACCTCTCTCCACTGACACTCAGGCTCCATAACCGGGATTCTCCTTTCCGGGGACTAAGTCCCACGCCGGCGGGAAAACTGGCATCAACGGCTCCGGCGTCTATGGGCCCCCAAGGTAATTCTCCACTTCCCTCCACTTTCTCGGGGGCTAGGTTGACGCCGGATGAATTGGCGCCGCTCCAGCCAGCGCCGAAGGGACTGACCAAGTTCACGCAAGCACCAAAGGGCTGGCGTGATCTCGCGCATGTGCGGAACTGCTGGTGTGTTTTGGTACATGCGCGGGGGGTTCTCTTCTCCACACCGGCCATGGCAGAGCCCAACAGGGGCTGGCGCGGAAGGAAGGAGAGCCCCCACAGCACAGGCCCGCCCGCATATCGGTGGGCCCCGATCGCTGGCCAGGCCGGGGTCGGATCTCCCCACCCTGGGCCACTGGGCCCATTGGGGCCCGGAGAATTGCCGGTGGGGCCACTACCAATGCCCCCCCCCCCCCCCCCCCCCCCCCCGTGGCGTGGCATGAACCCCGAACCCACACGAAAAACGGCACCGAAGAATATGGCACCCAGCGGCGGGGTGGGATTCATGCCACCTCCCCCGGGTATTCTTCGACCCGGTAACATAGCTATAATTATAACTTCCTCCCCCGTGTCACATCAGGCATGTGGAAACATTGTGAGGGGGCTGTTAAACTGAGGCCAGCCATCAACAGCCTTCCCCTGAGCCTCTTGACTGAATGTTTCTCTTGTTATGAGTCTGGACGAGAACTCCAATTTTGGTTCAGATTCCAGATTGGAACCTAATTATTAGCATTTGGTGAACTGTGAAGTAATGTTACTGCGCCACAGGAGTAATAACACTGATCGGTGGACAGCTTTTACATTAAAAACAAACTTTAATTTGAACACAGAATTAAAGCACAATAGCAACAAAGCAATAGCTTTATAGCTAACAGTTACAACATCTTAACTTGCTCCTGAAACCTGCCTCTATATTCCAATTAAGCAACCCATGTATTTCAAATACCATAGATGTTTAAAGTTTTTTTTTAATCAACATTTTATTAAGGTATTTTTGGTATTATTGCAACAACAAAATAAACAATGTACATGAAACTATAAACATTGTGCAAAAGCCATCTCCCTCCCTTACAGGCCCCACCTTTATTAACCCCCAATTCTAAGCTAAACTAACCCTCCCTTTTGCTGACGATTAATTTTCCGCGAAGAAGTCGACGAACGGTTGCCACCTCCGGGTGAACCCTAACATTGACCCTCTCAAGGCGAACATGATTTTCTCCAAACAGAGAAAGCTAGCCATGTCCGATAGCCAGGTCTCCGACTTTGGGGGCTTTGAGTCCCTCCAAGCTAATAGTATCCGTCTCCGGGCTACCAGGGACGCAAAGGCCAGAACGTCTGCCTCTTTCTCCTCCTGGATTACCAGGTCTTCCGATACCCCGAAAATCACCACCTCTGGACTCAGCGCCACCCTTGTTTTTAACACCGTGGACATGACATCTGCAAACCCCTGCCAAAATCCCCTAAGCTTCGGACATGCCCAGAACATGTGGACATGGTTCGCCGGTCCTCCCGCACATTTTGTACACCTGTCTTCCACTCCAAAGAATCTGCTCATCCGGGCCACTGTCATGTGGGCCCGGTGAACAACCTTAAATTGTATCAGGCTGAGCCTGGCACATGTTGCGGATGCGTTGACTCTAGTCAACACATCTGCCCAGAGACCATCCTCTATCACTCCTCCCAGCTCCTCCTCCCATTTGCGGTTCAGCTCCTCGGTCTGCTTCTCCTTTGACCCCATAAGTTCCTTGTAAATGTCGGAGACACTCCCTTCTCCTACACACCCTCTGGAAACTACCCTGTCTTGAATCCCCCTTAGCGGTAGGAGCGGGAAGGTTTACACCTGTTTATGTAGGAAGTCCGGCACCTGCAGGTACCTGAATTTGTTTCCCCTCGCCAACCCAAACTTGTCCTCCAGTGCCCTCATACTCGGAAAGCTCCCGTCTATAAACATATCCCCCATCCTCTCAATCCCTGCTCTCCGCCATGTCCGTAACCCCCCATCCATACTTCCCAAGGTAAACCGGTGATTATTACAGATTGGGGATCAGACCGATGCTCCCTCTTCTCCCACATGTCTCCTCCATTGCCCACAGACTCTCAGGGCCACCACCACCATGGGGTTGGTGGAGTACCTGCTGGCGGGAATGGCAGAGGCGCGGTTACCAATGCCCCCAGACTGGTGCCCTTGCATGAAGCTGCCTCCATACGCTCCCATGCCGACCACTCCCCCACCACTCACTTCCTGCTCATGGCTATATTCGCCGCCCAGTAATAGTTACTAAAATTTGGCAGCGCCAGCCCGCCCTCTCCCCGACTCAGCTCAAGCATTACCTTCCTTACTCGCGGGGTCTTGCCCGCCCAAACAAAGCCAGAGATCACTTTGTTGACCCGTTTAAAAAAGGACCGCGGAATAAAGATGGGGAGACATTGAAACATGAACAGGAATCTCGGGAGGACCATCACCTTCACCGTCTGCACCCTCCCAGCTAATGACAACGGGAGTGCGTCCCATCTCCGAAAATCGTCCTTCATTTGGTCCACTTGTCGGGCAAGATTTAATTTATGCAGCCGGTCCCATTCCCGCGCCACTTGAATGCCTAGGTACCTAAAGCTCCCCCTACTAATATAAATGGCAGGTCCACCAATCGCCTCTCCTGTCCCCTCCCTGGACCGCAAACATCTCACTTTTCCCCATATTTAGCTTATACCCCGAAAACCGGCCAAATTCCCCTAGAATCCTCATGATTTCTTCCATCCCCTCTATTGGGTCCGATACATACAGAAGCAGGTTGTCTGCATAGAGCGAGACTCTGTGCTCCACACACTCCCCTGCATCAGCCCCTTGAGGCTCACAGAGCAATCGCCAACGGGGCATCCCTGTCTCGTCCCCCGGTGCAGTCTAAAATAGCCCGATGTTATCCTATTCGTCCGTACGTTTGCCACAGGAACCTGATGCAGCAACTTGACCCAGTCAATAAAGCCCCGCCCAAATCCGAACCGTCCCAGTACCTCCCACAGATAATCCCATTCTACCTGATCAAAAGCCTTTTCTGCATCCATTGCGATCACTACTTCCACCTCCCTACCTTCTTACATTGGCCACCAACTGCCTGCCCTTAATAAACCCTGTCTGGTCCTCCCCAATAACGTCCGGAACATAATCCTCAATCCTGGAGGACACAATTTTGGCCGGCAATTTGGCATCCACATTCAACAGGGATATCGGCCTGTAGGATCCACACAGCTCCGGTTTGTTGTCCTGCTTCAGATTCAGCGAAATTGTGGCCTGTGACATCGTCGGGGGCAGCACCCCTCTTTCCCTTTCCTCATTGAACATCCTCATCAACACCGGCCCCAATATCCCAGAGAACGTTTTGTAAAACTCTATTGGGTACCCATCCGGCCCCGGGGCTTTACCCGCCTGCATGGCCTTCAAGCCCTCCACTATCTCTTCTAACCCTATTGGGGCCCCCAGCCCTTCTACCCACTCCCCGTCCACCTTTGGGGAAATTCAACCCCTCCAGGAAGTGACTCATCCCCTCCAGTCCTGTAGGGGTTCCGACCTATACAGCCGACTGTAGAAATCCCTAAACGCCTTATTCACCCCTGCTGAATCTCCAACCAGGTTCCCATCTCCGTCATTTACTTTCCCGATCTCCCTGGCTGCCTCCCTCTTTCTAAGCTGCTGTGCAAACAACCTGCTGGCCTTCTCTTCCTACTCATAGATCGTCCCCCTCACCTTTCTCAGCTGCTCCACCACCTTCCCTGTGGTTAACAAACCGAACTCCGCCTGTAGCCTCTGCCGTTCCCTTAAAAGCCCTGCCTCTGGGTCTCCGCATACCTCCTATCGATCTGCAGTATCTCCTTTACTGGTCGGTCCGTCTCTGCCCTGTCCACCTTCTCCCTTTGGGCCCGTATCGAGATCAGCTCCCCTCTGACCACCACCTTCAGCGCTTCCCAGACCATCGCTGCTGAAATTTCCCCCGTGTCGCTAACCTGCAGGTAATTCTGAATACATTTCCTCAGCCGCTCGCACACCCCTTTGTCAGCCAAAAGTTCCACATCTAACCTCCATTGCGGGCACTGGTTACTGTCTTTACTAACCTGCAGGTCAACCCAGTGCGGAGCATGGTCTGAGATTGTGATCGCCGAGTACCCCGTGTCCACCACCCCTGCCAGTAAGGTCTTGCTCAAAATAAAGAAATCAATCCCGGAATACACGTGTGAGTAGGAGGAGAACTCCCTCACCCTCGGCTGCCCAAAACTCCATGGATCCACCCCCCCCCCCCCCCCCCCCCCCCCCCCCCATCTGCTCCATGAACCCTTTTAGTTGCTGGCACCCTGCCCGTTTTCGAGCTTGACCGGTCCAAGCCAGGGTCAATAACTGTGTTGAAGTCCCCTCCTATGACCAACCTGTGCGAATCCAGGCCCGGTAACGTCCCCAGCATCCTCTTTATAAACTCCACATCATCCCAATTTGGGGCATACACATTTACTAATACCACCTGCACCCCCTCTAGCTTCCCAATGGCCATAATGTACCGACCTCCCACATCCGAGACTATTCTACCCACCTCAAACACCACCCACTTATTGATCAGGATCGCGACCCCTCTAGTCTTTGAATCCAGTCCCGAGTGAAAGACCTGACTGACCCAGCCTTTCCTCAATCTAATCTGGTCAGTGCATCTGAGGTGCGTCTCCTGCAACATTACCACGTCCACCTTCAGTCCCCTAAGATGCGCGAACACGTGCCCTCTGGACCTGCCCATTTAACCCTCGAACATTCCAGGTGATCAGCCTAGTTGGGGGCTCATTCCCCTCCCCCTCCCCCCCGCCTTCACTGATCAGCCATCCCCTTTATAGTGCCCGCTTCCAGCCCATGCTCCGTGCTTCCTTCGGCCCGCCCCTAGGCAGCTTCCGCCCCTAACCTCCTCTCAGTTCCTTAGCCCAAGTCCCTCCCTCGTCAGCAGAACATTTACCCCCCCCCCCAATAACACCACTCTGTAATCCAACCCCTTTACGAAACCGAACATATGCACCCCCCCACTGCGCTTCCGTGAGCTAGCCTGCCCATCCCTGAAGCCGGATAGTCTCGCACCTATTGTTCCCTCCCCCACTCATACAAACATACTCCAACATCAAACAATCCCGACACAATTGCCTGACAGAAAAACCCCAAGATCTAAACAAGCACACCTCCATCCCCCAACAGTGCAAATGAAAACCTTAACTCACTCAGCTTTACCGCTGGTCCCAAATCCATGCAAAAGGCATTACAAATAGCTTCCACAAAACGAAAAACGAGAAACTTTTTAAAAAAAAAGAACAGAGAAACAGCAAAAAAAAAGCATGAACGTTGCAGCAAAGTTCAAAAGTTCTCAGTCCACCACCAGTCCTTTCCTTTTGGCGAAGTCCACTGCGTCCTCAAGCGACTCGAAATAAAAGTGCTGTTCCTCGTGCGTGACCCAGAGACAGGCCGGATACAACAGTCCGACCTTCACCTATTTCTTAAAAAGGATCGACCTAATCTGGTTGAAGTCTGCTCTTCTCCTGGCCACCTCCACACTCAGGTCTTGGTAAACCCGCAGGATACTGTTATCCAACTTACAGCTTCGAGTCTGCTTGGCCCACTGTAGAATGCGCTCCTTATCCAAGTACCTGTAGAATCTCACCACTATTGCCCTCGGGGGGTCTCCCATTCGCGGCTTCCTCGCGAGTGCTCTGTGAGCCCTGTCCACCTACAAGGGCCGGGAGAATGCCCCATCCCCAAGCAGCTTCTCAAACATGTCCGCTATGTATGCCCCAGCGTCCGCTCCTTCGGACCCCTCCGGGAGCCCAACTATTCTCAAGTTCTGCCGGCGAGACCTATTCTCTAGGTCCTCCAGCTTCTCCAGGAGCCTCTTCTGCCGGTCTCTCAGCATCCCCACCTCCAACTCCACCGCAGTTTGATGTTCCTCTTGCTCAGTCAGCGCCTTCTCTACCTGCTGGATCGCCCAATCTTGGGTGTCCAATCTGAGCTCCAGCCGCTCAATTGACTCTTTTATCGGGTCCAAGCAGTCCCGTTTCTGCTTAGCAAAGCCTTCCTGAATTACTTGCATCAGCTGCTCCGTTGACCGCTGGGTCGACAAACGAGAGGTCCGGTCCTCCGCCGTGCTGTCTCCCGCTGCAGCTTCAGTCCAAGCCTTCTCTGTCTTCTGTTTCTACCTTTACGAGCACTTCTCGTCCTTCTCTCCATGTACCGATGTGGGAATTCAGTACACAATTGCCTCTGTCATCAGCTTTACAATTCATGTCTGGTCGAAAATCGGGGGAAGAGGTCCAAAAGTCCGACCCGGTCGGGAGCCAACAAATGTGCAACTTACTCCTTCATAGCCACCACCGGAAGTCCACAGATGTATAAAGTTGACAACCAGGTTTTACTTGCTTATCTTGGTGCAGAGTCCTTGGAGTCCTTTTTTTAGGACCAAGCTGAAAGCTTTCTGCTCAACTTAGAGCCCTGTAAGCATCTATTTTGTCCAGACAGACCTCGCCCCTTCCATTGGCTTCAGCAGCTGCACTCAAAGCACACAGCATTCTTCTGTCTCCTGTTACAAGATGTGCCTCAATTTGTTTAGCCAGGCTCAAATTATTACATTACATTTGTTCGCTATCTGTAAACAGGTAAAATGGCTTTTAATATCTATGAGCAAAACACTTCCCTTGCAAAAATCACTATTACCTCACAGCTCTAGCAGACATACTTTCTGTAAACACTTTAACACAGTTCTAATACCTCAAAAACACAAACCATAAAATATGGCAATTTCTTATATTCATCACACTCTTCAGAGCTGAAAAGTGGTACACTTGTCTCAAACTGAGAGGATCCACTTGATAAATATGCACAGCTTAGGCTGGTGGCATCACTGGAGTTGGATGTGATATTTTAGTCCACGGCCTGGGTGGGGAATGTTTCATTGTGTGGTTGGGGTCCAGATGAGGATTTGGGGGATTACCTATTCTCCCAAAGTATACTACACGTGTCTGTAGTTTCTTAAAGCCATTGCTCTTTATTTACAACCAATATTTATACATTTGGACCTGTACCTGAGGTTAGAGCTTCTCCTTCTTCCCATCTCCTGAGATCTGATATCTTTATTACATCAGCATCATGCATGCTTCTGATGTTAAGCCCTTACACCCTACATCATACATATATACCCTTGTGCAGGGAAGTAGTGGCTTCTCCATCCTCCTCCCCCTGAGCCAGAGGTGCCAGAAAGGGATCATGAGCCAGGAGAGGTCCAGGATGGAAGGCATGTTGGTTTCCTCATTGGCTGGAAGCAGTAGGAGTGTCCCCTCAGATCTTACAAGGAATCCTTGGACTGTCCTTGCCCATGGCATCCCCCACTGCCCGACCTTTCTCCAATGAATTCGAACCCAGCCTCCCTCCACTTATCCCTCCCCGCAGTGTTGTACACTGAGGCAGGCTGTGGCCTCTCTCCTGTGAGCTAGTTTGGCCTCGTTCGAATCTTGTCTTTGAGGTGATTGGGACAGTGCATTCCAGGACATAACAACTCACTGTGCAAAATGATTCCCCTCTCCCCTGCTTCTTTTGAAAACTATCTTAAATCTACTTCTTCTGGTTACTGACCCACCCGATATTTAAAGCAGGTTCTCCTTATACACTCCATAATAACCCTTCTGTAGTTCTCTCACCCAATGGAATGGTACATAATGGGGCTGCGGGTGGGAGTGAAGACCCTGTATGGATAATATTTATGGCCGACGCAACACTATTTGTTCAGCCATTGAGTGGATGGAGAACATGTTCCGAGGGAGAAATTGACAGACGAATAGAGGGTTTATGTTTCAAATGACTGTCCCATTCCAGCCCGGGCAGATTAAAGCAATACTTACGGGTGGCCCTGGGGGTCCAGCATATCCTCGGAGTCCTGGGGTACCCTGGAGAAAGATTATTGTTTCTTTTTAGTGCAAATTAATATAACAAATTGGACAAGTTGGTTCCACGTATTTCCATGTAACCACAAGATGTGCAAGGCGAGGAAGACCATTTTAATTAATTTATCCAGAACGATAAGTTTGAGAAGGACAGTTCTGCTATCAATCCAAAAATTAGTTTTCATTAATTTGATTTTCTACAGTTTAATTTCTCCAGGTTATCTTTTTCCATAACCACAACTATCTTTATAATTTGCTCTCAGTTTCCCCCTACCCTGGTGAAATAGTCCAAGGGCTAGATTTTTGATTCAGACACCGTAACTTGGGGCAGTTTCTGACCCCTTGACACCTCCTCCCATAACCACCATATTTTCATCTCCGAGAGAGGTGGGTGGGCAAGATTGGGATCCGTTGCCTCCTTGGGAGGGCCTGAGGCAGTGTCAGAGTCGGGCAAGTTCCAAGACAAGCAAGGTAGAAGGCCCTCCATGGTTCCCTGGGATATTTGGCTTAGCTCTGCACATCGTTCTTATGCCCCTTAACTGTCACCAGCCATTCATTCCCCATACAAGCTCTATGCTTTCTCATAACTCCCATGTCCCCTCCATGCTCCCATGTGTCTTCATAGAATTTACAGTGCAGAAGGAGGCCATTCGGCCCATCGAGTCTGCACCGGCTCCTGGAAAGAGCACCCTACCCAAGGTCAACACCTATCCCCATAACCCAGTAACCCCACCCAACACTAAGGGCAACACTGAGGGCAATTTATCATGGCCAATCCACCTAACCTGCACATCTTTGGACTGTGGGAGGAAACCGGAGCACCCGGAGGAAACCCACGCACACACGGGGAGGATGTGCAGACTCCGCACAGACAGTGACCCAAGCCGGAATCGAACCTGGGACCCTGGAGCTGTGAAGCAATTGTGCTACCCACAATGCTACTGTACTGCCCCACAATGCTACCGTGCTTCCAGAACTACTCATCCAGCATCCACTTTGTACAGGCATTAGAAGCCTTGTAATCGTAATGGGAAGCCTTTGAAATGGACTTGTTGAAAAAATAAACCTCTGATGATCTAATAACAAACTCTTTTGGGGGGGGGGGGGGGGGGGTAGATTGTCAGCTGGTGTTCGCTGTGGGTGAATCTCTCCTGCGAGATCTCATTCGTGGATTTTCCCCGCCCCTAACTGGTGACATAACAAGGTTCCCACCCTTTACATGAATTTAAATGCATTTTAAAGTATTTAAAACGCTTCCCCGCCATATGCTCTCCCAGGTAGGGATTTCTCCCCTCACTGATGTGGTGTCGCGTTGGCGAGTTTAGCAAAAGCTTGTGCAAAATGGGAAGCTGTCGAGGTGAACCCTCCTGCGGCCCAAGGGTAAGTATAGCACATGGGAGGGGGGGGGGGGGGGTGGAAAGAGAGATATGTGCATTGCCTTCAGGGGAGAGAGCTCTGACACTGCTCCCAGGCAGTGCCCTCTGACAATGGCAGGGGGCTGGGCCAGCATTGTTCCCGCTGGAGACACCCCATGGAGGAGGCATGGTTTTTCTTACATGTGTTTGAGGGGGTTGGCCCACTGATTAGGGGTGAGAGTACGGTTGTCCCGGTGTTTGTGTGGCAGGGGGGGAAAACATGTTGATCAATGCTAGTGAGGGGGTCTCCCATGTCCACCAGGGGATGAGGGAGAGTTCCTTTTTGACGCAGATTGGGTTACCATTTAAAGGTGGCGGCCCGATCTCTGTGCTGATGTTGCCAGCTCTATCAGGGTCCGCCCCTTCAGAGTGACGGAGGAAACCACGCCCCCAGATTCTCTGTGCACAGAGTGCCAGAGAATCTAGAGAGAAAACTCGGCTGTACAGCTGGAGGGCTACACACAGGTTTTATCGCTAAAACAGACCCTGCAACCAAGATGGCGCCAGAGTGAGGCGACTCTCTGTGAACTCTCCAATCCAATCCAGACACTCTGAAAAAATATTGCCAGATTCTGCCCACAGTCATTCGCACTGCACGGAAAATACACCAGCTCCATTGACAAAATGTAATTCTGTTGAAGGGGCCGTTAAGTTGTGAAATCTTCCCAGCTCTGGGTCATTGTCCATGTAGAGTTTGCACTTTCTCCCCGTGTTTGCATTGATTTCTCCCCCACAACCAAAAAATGTGCAAGCTAGGTGGATTGGCCTCGCTAAATTGGAAAAAATGAATTGGGTACTCTAAATTTTTTTTTTTTTTAAATAGTTGTGAAATCAAACAAAAAATTTTCAGAGAATCCCTCCCCTTAAATTTCACACAGTGAGGATGAGTGATTAGACTGTGGGTGAGATTATGCTATCAAGGCTTGCATTCCTTAAATTATAGAAAGTTAATGGGTGCTTGATTGAGGGATTTGAAACAAATTGATAGACAGGTTAGAGAGGATCATTTTGGCACTGGTGTGGAAATTCAGCACAATCTTAAAATCAGGCAGGGCCAGTGAAGGAAAGAAATTGGGAAACACTTCACCTGATCAATTGATAATTATAATCCGAGATTGATAGATTTTTGCTAGCCCAGTGTATTAAGGGATCCGGATGGAGTTTGGGTACAAATGAACCAAGGTCTCATTAAGTAGTGGACAGGCTTGAGGGGTTTAATGGCCTCCTCCTGTTCCAATATTCAACTGCACAAAGGAGGAGGAGGGTGAGTGGATGTAGCAAAGAATGAAGAGAACAAGAAAGTTCTGAGAAGCTTCAGAAGAGAAGGGAGGCAAGAGGTGAAAGAATTGTCCATCAAACTTCACTTGCTAAACTGTAACCAGGCTCAACAAACATGGAGCCGGATTCTCGGTAGCACAACGGAACGTTTGTGTTTGGCGATCGGGCAGAGAATGGATTTCCACGCCGAAATCGGGGCTGGCGCCAGTCCGACGCCAGTCCAACATGCTCCGTCCCCTCCAAACTGCTGTCATCGTGAAGTGCGCCACTTCAACGGTATTGTCGCGTCACCGGCTGGCCCACCCATGATGCTCTGCTCTCAGTGGGCCTAATTCCCACGTGTGGTCCCAACTGTGCAGGAACCCAGCGTGCTGGCGGCGGACTATGTTCAGCACCACCACACTCAGCTGGGATCTGTGCCGCTGGCAGATGGGAGCAAGGGTTAGGGAAACTGGCGGAGGGGGGTCAGGGGGTGGGCTGTGGGATCGCGGTTTATGGGTTGAGTTATGCGCATGCCCAGCGCCATGTTGTACGGCGTAACCAGTGCAGGTCGCCAGGCGTGCGCATGCGTGGCCCGGGACCCGTCCGTTTTTGGCGCAATCCGTGGGTGTTTTACGCGGTGCCGGTGCGAGCCCCTCACCAGTACCGGGATTGATGAGGGGTTCGCACCAATTTGCCGGTCGTGAAACACCATGGGTCCCATGCCGACGTCGGCACATAGCCGCAGAAACAGAGAATTTCGTCCATTATCCCTTGTGTGATGGTCCTAACAATGAGACACATTGTCCGGGATTCACTGTTGCGCGTTTGCACCACTACCGCTGCTGGCGAAGACACAGAATCTGGGATTCTTTACTCCTGCCTCTTGTAAATAGGATTTCCCATTGAAGCCAGCCCATGCCGGCGGGAAACCCGCACACGGGAGTGCGCTGTCGGCGCGACTGGACAATTACGCCCATTTTTCTCAGATCTTTTATTTCTATTTTTTTCTCCTCAAGTTCCTTTTTCTTTCCCTCAGCTCATGCTCATCGCCTTCCCATTTTCAGCATTGCTTCCTTACATCACCGTGTCCTTACCTGTTCTCCTTTCACGCCTGTTTCACCTGGAGGTCCAGGCATCCCAGGAAGCCCCGGATATCCGCACTCTCTATGGTTTGGCTAGAATTAAAACAAAACAAATGGTTGTGATTGTCAGAATTTTTCAATCACTCTGTTTACACATTCCTGAATGTCAAGGGGCCACTCGTGCATATACTTCCATTCCCCTCAAGAACAGCAAAACACAATGAACAGAATGTGAACCAAATGGAGCAGACAGACCCAATGTCACAAAAGATGCAGGACTCCTAGTTTCCCACTAGGCCCTTAGAAAGGCTTCAAAGGACGACTTAAGTCCATCAGACATACATCCAGCGAGATACCCCGAGAATTGAATGCAAGGAATTCTGAGAGTCCAGTGAATAACCCAGACAACAGGAATTGATGGAGAGCAGGAGGGTTAAATACAAAGTAAAGCTTCCTTTACGCTGTCCCCATCAATCACTCCCAGGACAGGTAGCAAGGAGTTAGATATAGAATAAAGCTCCCTCTACCTGTCTCCATCAAACACTCCTGGGACAGGTACAGCATGAGATTAGATGCAGTGTAAAGCTCCCTCTACACTTTCCCTCTCCCTCTACACTGTCCCCATCAATCACTCCCAGGATAGGTACAGCACGGGGTTAGGTACAGAGTAAAGTTCCCTCTGTGCTGTCCCCATTAAACACTCAGAACAGGTACAGCACGGGTTTAGATACAAAATACAGCTCCCTTCACACTGTCTTGTACCTGCCACTAATTCCAATTAAGCAACACAACCAGTATAAATGCCATTTAGAAATCAAGTTAACCAAACCGGCTACTTGCTTATCTGTGCAGACCTTTGGAGAGATGCTTTTAAGAGCAGATTGAACATACCTGTCTTGTCAGACCCTACTGCTCAACCTAACAGCATTTGGCAAAACTGCAAACTACAGAGACTTGGCTTCTCCAATTACATCATCTGTATGCCACATCGAAGCCCCATCACCTGCTTAACTAGGACTAAACACAATCCCTCATTAAGTATTTACATTCCAGGGAATATCCAGCAATCAAAACAATGTACCATCAGCCTCTCTGTAAACAAGTAAATGATCAAACTCAATCATTACATCACCTTTTACAACTCTTTAATAGCAGCTTTAGTAGACACACTGCCTCCATGTATTTTAAAGCAGCGTATTCAATAAAATCACTGCCACAAATATGAAACACAATACTTAACAATTTATATATTAATTATATTATGTATATCTTATGCACCTGTATTTAGACTTATCAGGAGTATAGATGTTTTTATTGGTTATTCCAGGCCTCAGGATTACAAATCCTGTGACATAACAGCTGCTCTGTACCCTGAGTAGCAAAGGTTTAAAATTCTGTCATATTCAGTTGGTGCTCTTCCTATGGGTCCAGGATGTCTTTAATTTTGAGCATGAATGCTAATATGTGAGGACAGTTTTGTGCTGTTAACCCTTACCCAGTAGGATTAGCAGTTGGCATCCAGTTATGTTCACATCAATGCTGATAAAATGTTCTCCAATTCTGTGGAGGATGATGTCCCCGCCATTTGCAGAAGAAAAACCCCTCTGCCCCCGAGCCACCTTTCCGATGGGCTGAGAATACTGAGGGAGATTGAATCCCGGGAACCGTAACTTTGGGATGTGGAAGACTGGGAATTGGGGTTGAGGAGATTCTCTGGTTGCAAAAAGGGAGTTATAGAACTGTAATGTCTAAAGCACAGCTTCACATTATTAAAAGTAGAATGGTAGGGAAGCACAGCGGCACAGTGATTAGCACTGCTGCCTCACGGCACCTAGGACCCAGGTTCGACCCAGGCCACTGTCCGTATGGAGTTTTTCCCCTGGTCTGCATGGGCCTCACCCCTACAAACCAAAAAAAGATGTGCAGGGCAGGTGAATTGGCTACATTAAATTGCCCCTTAATGAGAAAGAATTGTGTACACTACATTTTCTTTGGGGGGGTGGGGGGGGGGGGTAGTATAAAGGGTTAACAGAAGGGATATGCTAATGTATGATGTTGTCGATGATGATGTTCCACTGACATCAGTCAGTCATGTGTTAGGCTCTCGAGAAACAGGCTGGAATCATACCTTGGAGCTATGTGCCTACTCTGTAACCTGTTTAGATGTTTTACTAAGAAATAAATGTTAAGCAGAAGGTTGGAGAATTTTTCACCCCAAACACACAGAACTATTTGATCACCGATTAACTTGTCTCTCATTGCTTTGTATCTGCAAGAACAAGCTAGGTGATAAAGGTTAGTTAGGAATAATTCAATTGATTCCCAAGGTTGTTGCGAGAGTTGGTTAAAATATGTTTGGTCAATTACTAAATTTTGCTTCAAGCTAAAATCGGTGTCAAATGGGATGAAAGTACTCAGTGCACCCCTACATAACCTGCCTCAGGAGAATGTTGTCGCTATTGGGGCTACTGCATAAAGAAAGGAACTAATTTGAAGCTTTGTCGCTTTTCGTGAAGACTTGACGCTGCTCGGTGCCAGAAAAAATGGCATTTCCATAATTCTCACTGCTGGGCCCTCAAGGCAGTCAAATGCACGGGGCAAGGGCAAAGACTGCCCACTAGATTTGATCATAGTTGCCTTGCTTCAGTTGCCTCCTTCTTCCACCAAAATTTCTTGAGCTGCTTTCAAAGGTATTCACGACGCCCTCTGCTGCTCTTGTTCATGTATTTGCTTGTTTGGCCCCTTGTTCCGCACTGTAACCAATCACTATTTTTTGATGTACCATTGTCTCTGTCGATTATTCTTTTGTCTACTATGTACGTACTGTGACATTCCCTTGGCCACAGAAAAATACTTTCCACTGTACTTCTGTACACATGACAATAAATATCAATCAATCAGGTTTCTTCACTCTGGTTCCCTTTGAGAACACTAATGTGCTTTTTTTCATTGATGTCTCCACCACTGCCACCATGTTGTATGATGTGTTCTTCTATCTTACACTCTAGGTGTGGAATTTGATTCTTAGACAGACGATAGACACACTCTGGAACGTGCTTCACATTTTCTTGCTACATCTAAACAGGTTACAGTGTTGACACATATCCCGTGGGAATGATTCCAACCTCACTCTCAAGAGTGACTGACTGATGTCAGTGGTCTATTTTCATCTACATCATACATTAGCATATCCCATCTGTTAACCCTTTCGATAACATAATCCTCCTCGTCATTTCTTCCTCATGCGCTTATCCAGCTTCTTATCCTCCATGAATGTATCAATACTATTCGCCTCAACTATTCTCTGTGATAGTGAGTCCCACATTCAACCCACCCTCTTTGGGTAAAGTCATTTACAGAAATGGGAGCAGCGACAGTCACTTTGCAATACCATCTGCCCTGTAACTATCTGGGATCTCAGCACAAACTCCACAGGAACAAGGGCAGTTGGTGTAACAGTAAGAATTTGGTGTTGCAAGATACATACTCTCTCCTCCTCTATCCTCGGGAGTTCACGTTGCTGCTGCTTGCACTGTGGAGGAAAGAGAAAGAGTGGTTATGTCATAGTACAGGAACAGGACGAAGTCTGCTCTCCGTGCTTATATATGTATATATTTATCTACACAAAGGTATGAAATAGGAGGAGAATTCGGCCTTTGAGCCTGCTCTGCCATTTGATAAGATCATGGTTGATCTGTTTGTGCTTCAAATTCCAGAAAGGCTGCGAGTGTTGTATTCCTGAAGCTGCAAATAACCGGAATGAATGAATCTACAGATAGACCAGAATACACTCTCTCTCGGAAGGCTGTGAGTGCTGTATTCCTGAAACTACAGAGGCCTGAATGAATCCACAGTGAAAATCTCAAACTGAAAGCAAAACATGAAGAGGAGTAAGGTTCTGGAAACAGCCATTTGAAACAAATCTTTTTCTCTTCTAATGTTTTTGTTACCCCTTACCCCTATCACTCCCCCCTGTGTTTGTCTGTCTTGTGTGTGTAGAGGGTGGGTGTCAGGTTAAAGTGAAGTGGGCAATTAGGAATTGATAATATTTATCCAGTTGTTTTACTGCATATTCCTTACAGTTCTTGTTATAAATAAACAGTAATTGTGTTTAAACTACAAACCTGGTGACTGTAATTATTGGACAGTTAAGGCCAAAGACTTTGGGTATTTTCCCAAGAATTACTGGTTAATTCACTTGTTTTGTGACTGCAGGACAAGTGAGTCAGGAATTGACTGCACACTAGCCCAGGGTGTTGTAACAATTGGACAGATGTGGAAAGAATGTTTCAAATTGCTGGAGAATTCAAAACTAAGGGGCCATAAAACAAGCTGGTTCATAATAACAAGCTGGTTCATAATTGCGGCAAATGAGATTCATTCAAAGAAGAGTAAATGAGAGAAAAGGCCAAAGAAAGATATGCTTGAAGGCTGAGATGAAGACAATGGAACAGGAGCAGTATGGACCAGTTGGGCTGAATGGCCTACCTTTGCTAAACAGTCCAAACAATTGTGTGCATATTCCAGTGTGTACAAATTGAGTTTATGTGATCTTGCCTCATAATCCAACCTTGGAGAACTGTTAACATTGTGTGGTGAATCTGTTCTTCCAAGACCAATATATGCTTCTACGTGTGAGGTGACAAAATTGTGCCCAGTTATGATCTAACCAGGGACTTGCTTAGCTGTAGATAAACTGTGTCCCCTTTTATATTCCGGTTTTGATTATTTATTTGGACCTGACTGCAACATTTTAATGATATGCTTTCAGAAATTCCTAAATCTCTTCAAACCACCATTGTTACTTGATTTAACCATTTACCCTCCTACCCATGAGGGCAGTCCTGCCCTTGAACCATACATGTGGGGACTGTTCTCTCTTGGGAGGGGCTTGCGTGTTGGTGAATCCTCTCAAAGTGTCACCTGCCATCTGACAACTTGTTTTTGCAATTAAGGGGCAATTTAGCGTAACCAATCCACCTACTCTGTACATCTTTGGGTTGTGGGGGTGAGACCCACACAGACACGGGGAGAATTTGCAAGCTCCACATGGACAGTGACCGTGGCCGGGATCAAACCCAGGTCCTTGGCGCTGTGAGGCAGCAGTGGCCATCTAATAACTGAGGGAAGGCCGGTGAAAGAGAGTGTTGCTGGGCATTTGAAATGGGGCATTTGAAACCAGGAACCTTGGTGACACACCATAGATCTCCTACAGTGCATTTGGTTCATTGAGTCTGCACCAATCCTCTGAACGTGCACCCTACCTGGGCCCACTCTTTACCCTGCCTCTGTAACTCCAGAATCCCATTTAACCTGCACATCTTTGGACACCAAGGGGCAATTTAGCATGGCCAATCCACCTACCCTGTATTTCTTTGGACTGTGGGAGGAAACTGGATCATCCAGAAGAAACCCACGCAGACAGGTGGTAGGCTGGAATTGAGCCAGGGAACCTGGAACTGTGAGGCAGCAGTACTAACCACTGCGCCACCGTGCCATCCTTGAAATGCCAACACGGAAGCTGTCCAGGACAGTGAACTACTGATGGGGGCACCAACCCCTCCACATGGAAAGATTGTAAAATAATGAATGGCCCCTTGAGGGCAGACTGACCTTTTCACAGTGGTCCACACCAGCTGCTCCGGGAGTGCCATGTCCGATTTGCTCCACCTTCGGCCCTGTGAATGCCTGTGCTCCAGGAAATCCTGAACTACAGTTACCACAAAAAGTCTGCAGAGAGAAAAAGGAATGGTGATAAAAAATGAGGATCTAAAGGAAGGAACAGGCAACACCAGCTTGTGACAAGCTGTGACGCTTGACAAGCTGTGACACTTGTGACGCTGAATCCCAAATCTGGCATCCAGCCATTGAATGCGGAGTACTGATTGGACATTATTGGGATCATAAACTGATACGTCACCAAATGACGTAGGCTGGTTTAGCTCACTCGGCTAAATCGCTGGCTTTTAAAGCAGACCAATGCAAGCCAGCAGCACGGTTCAATTCCCGTACCAGCTTCCCCGGACAGGCGCCGGAATGTGGCGACTAGGGGCTTTTCACAGTAACTTCATTGAAGCCTACTCGTGACAATAAGCGATTTTCATTTCATTTCATTTTCAAATGGATGTTATCAGTAGAGGGGTACAACACTATGTGTATCTTATGAATGCAGGGTCGCACCACAGTGTGTATATATTTTTGAAATAAATTTAGTGTACCCAATTCATTTTTTCCAATTAAGGAGCACTTTTAGTGTGGCCAATCCACCTATCTGCACATCTTTCGATTGTGGAGGTGAAACCAACGCAAACACGGGGAGAATGTGCAAACTCCACACAGACAGTGACCCAGAGCTGGATGGGAACCTTGACGGCGTGAGGCAGCAATGCTAACCACTGCATCACCGTGCTGTCCTCACCATGTGTACATTTTCTGTAGAGAGAAAAAGCACATAAGACCATAAGATGTAGGAGCAGAAGGAGGCCATTCGGCCCATTGAGTCTGCTCTGGCATTCAATGAGATCATGACTGATCTGATGCAAGAACCCTCAAAGCCACTTTCCCGCCTAATCCCCATTGATTCCCTGACTGATGAAAAATCTGTCTATCTCAGTCTTGGACATACTTATTGAGTCTCTACAACTCTTTATGGTAAAGAATTCCACAGATTCACTACCCTCTGAGAGAAGAACTTCCTCCTCATCTATGTCTTAAATGGGCAACCCTTTACTTTGAGATTAAACCCTCTGGTTCTAGACTCTCCCACAAGGAGGAACATCCTCTCAGTATTAGCACTATTTGTATATTGTTGCATATGGACATCTTGGAGGGAGATGGTGGCATAATGGTAATGTCACTGAAAGAATAATCCTGAGGCCCAGGCTAATGTTCTGGGGGCAAGGGTTCAAATCCCACTGTGGCAGCTGGTGGAGTTACAAAATTCAGTTTTTGTATCTCATGAACAAAATGTAGGAAAGGTCATTCAGCCTCTCGCACCTGGGCCACCAACCTACCAATTAGAACATGGTTGATCTGTATCTTAACTCCATTTTGTCATTTTCATATCCTTGCCTAACAAAACTCTACCAATCTCAGTTTTGAAACTTTCAATTTGGCACACCACCCACTCCCCCTCACGAGCCTCCCCAGAATTTCTCCTGGCCCTGGTAGGAAGCAGGTGTCTCCTGGCACACCCCTGCATGGATTAGCTTCAATTTTAAAGTTATGAATCCATGTTCTTCACTCCTCCACCCACACAGTAAATAGCTCTTCACTTTCCACGTATCAAATTATTTTATCACCTTAAACCCCTTAATCTTCTATACATAAGGGAATAACGTACATACGCCTCACCTCTGCAACCTGTAGTCATAATTGAAGCCTTTCAGTCCTGGTATCATTCTAATGAATCTGCACGGCATGCCCAAGGCCAATACATCCTTGTTGAGGTACAGTACAAAAAACGAAATGCAATGCTCTACATAGGGTCAGATCAGAGCTCTACACAACTTTCGTCCTTTGTTGTCAAGCCTTCTTAAGACAGAGGTCTGAATTGGCCAGTGAAGAGAGCACGGGTGTTCGCGCATTTAAAGGACTAAAGGAAGATGTGGCAGTGTTCCAGGAGACACATCTGAAGGTCACAGACGAGATAAGACTAAGGAAGGGTTGGGTGGGTCTGGTGTTCCACTCAAGGCTGGACTCGAAGACCAGGGGGGTAGCAATTCAGAACAGCAAGCGAGTGGCATTTGAGGCTGGGAGAATAGTGGCTGATAAAGGAGGTAGGTATATAATGGTGAGTGGGAAGCTGGAGGGGGTCCGAGTGGTGCTCGTGAATGTCTACGACCCAAACTGGAACAATGTGGATTTTATGAGGCGTGTGTTAGGCAAAATCCTGGACCTGGAGTCACACAACTTGGTCATGGGAGGGGCTTTAATACAGTCACTGAAACTGAATTGGATCGCTCAAAATCCAGGACAGGGAAGAGGCCGGCGGCGGCAAGGGAGCTGAAGGACTTTATGGAACAGATGGGGGGCGTACACCCCTGGAGGTTTACACGGCCGTGGTAAAGGAGACAGAATACTCGGCGATCATGCCGCGCACTGGGTAAATTTGCGGCTTGGGGAGGAGAGAGGACAGCGCCCGCTGTGGAGACGAAATGTGGGGTTGTTAGCAGGTGAGGTCGTTTGCGGGCGGGTGAATAAGAATATCCAGAACTATTTGGAAACAAGCGACACGGGAGAGGTTTCGGCAGCGACGGTCTGGGAAGCCCTGAAGGCAGTTATTAGAGGGGAACTTATATCGATCCGGTCCCATAGAGAAAAGAGGGAAAGGGCGGAGAGGGAGAGATTGATGGAGGAGTTACTCCGGGTGGATAGTAAATATGCGGAGGCCCCGGATACGGGACTCCTGAGGGAGCAGCGCAAGCTTCAGGTGGAGTTTGAATTGTTGACCACAGGGAAAGCGGTAGAACAGCTGAGGAAGGCCAGGGGTGCAGTGTATGAATATGGGGAGAAGGCGAGCAGGATGCTGGCGCACCAGTTTAGGAAGAGAGAAGTGGACAGGGAGATTGTGGGAGTAAAGAATAAGGAGGGCAACTTGGTCTCAGACCCAGAGGGGGTGAATGAAGTTTTTAAGGAATTCTACAGGAAACTATATGAATCGGAATCCCCGGCGGGAGCGGAAGGCATGAGGCAATTTCTGGACCAGTTGAAGTACCCGAGGGTGGAGGAGGGTCTGGTGGAGGGGCTGAGGGCACCGATCGAGACAGAAGAAATTATTAAGGGGCTGGAGGACATGCAGTCGGGCAAAGGTCCGGGGCCGGATGGCTTCCCGGCGGAATATTTTTTTAAATTTTCAGAAGTGTTGAGCCCACTATTGATGAGGACCTTTAATGAGGCGAGAGAGAAGGGAATTCTTCCCCCTACAATGTCGCAGGCCTCGATCTCACTCATTCTGAAACGGGATAAGGACCCTGAACAGTGTGGGTCTTACAGGCCAATCTTGTTGCTAAATGTGGATGCCAAGCTATCGGCTAAGATCTTGGCCACGACGATAGAGGGTTGTGTCCCGGGGGTAATAGGGGAAGACCAGACTGGATTTGTTAAGGGCAGGCCCCTTAATCGGTGACTGTTATCAGTAGGAGTGACCACAGCACAATCTTTGCAGAGTCAGAGTCCTGTCTTCACATTGAGGATACCCTCCATCACATCATGTGCACTATCACCTTACTGAACGGGATAGACTTCAAACAGACTGGGCAACCCGAGGCACTGCAGGCCATCATCAGCAGCAGAATTGCGCTCCACCAAAATCTGTAACCTCATGGCCCAGCAACTCCCCCACTCTACCACTATCACCAAGCCAGGGAATCAACCATGGTTCAATGATGGGTGCATGAGAGCATGCCAGGAGCAACACCAGGCATACCTGAAAATGAGGTGTCAACCTGGTGAAGCTACAACACAGGACTACGTTGTGCCAAACAGTAAAAGTAGCGAGCAATAGATGGAGCTAAACAATTCTACAACCAATGGATCAGATCTAACCTGGCAGTCCTGCCACATCCAGCCATGAATGGTGGTGGCCAATTAAACAACTCACTGGAGGAGGAGGCTCCACAAATATTCCCATCTTCGTTGATGGGGAAGCCCATCACATCATTGCAAAAGACAAGGCTGAAACATTTGACTAGTTGAGTTCAGTGATTGTAATCTTTGGTTGCATTTATTTTTACAGATCCCTGCCCCCGTGTTCCTGTCATTGGTCGCTCAACACATTTACCCTCACAAGGCACATATACTCCTGCCAATGTGAAAGCCAGTCAAATTCCTTTTTTCCTATCTTCAATATCTTTTGTGACTAAAAAATAAAAGTTTTATTTAAAATAAAACCATTTTTTCAATGCCTGGTTGATTTTTCTCCTGACCTGCTCACAGCAATATCCTGGAAATTAATATTTAATTCTTAGATACTCCAGGTTAATCTTGGAGAGTTAAAAACCTCATATTGGTGCTGTTGGAGACCTCCAAGCTCTCAGCCTGCCTCTGGACTGTCCAACTGTGTGATGATATGATCTGCATACTCGTCTGCCATTGGGCCAGAACGTCGGCTTACCATTGGCCCTGGTCGGTCATGTGCCTCTCGACCGATTGGCCGAGAGGCTGAGTTAACCACGCCTCTATCAACGAGGTATAAATGCTCAGAAGCCTGACGATCGTTCCTTTCCACTGTAGACGATCGCCAGGCTGTGTTCTAGTTAATTAAAGCCTGACATTGGTAAATCACTCGCCTCGCGTGCAATCGATGGTGCATCAAACTGCTGATATGAGAGTAAAGTGTGCCAGGCGGTAGAGTAATGAGTGCCAGATATTTTTATGGATATATATGAAATGCCTTAAAATGACGCAGCTTTTAAACGCTTCGCAGTTTTTAGCAAGTGTCTTTTACTGCCACTTTTTTCATTTAAAAATACCCTGCAAATCCTTTTAAAGTAAACGTGTTAATAGCTTGGTTAGATAATGAATAAGAGGTCTCTCTTAACGCACATTTATGTTGACAATTGCACATGTTTATTTACCAACGGATGTGCCTCTGTTAACTCTCTCAAAGAGGTCTGAAGTTAGACCACTCTGCTGCCCATTCCCCATCGGACTTTCAATGTATCTTTTTCAAGCAAATATGCAACTCCCTTTCAACATATAATATTGTTAAAGTCCATACCCAACAGTCTGCTCTTACCTTAAAGTACGAACTGTTCCTGTCAGCAACCAGTGATAGCGAAGACTGAAACATAAAGGGTAATTTTTTTTTAATAATTCATTTAGACATAGAACAGTACAGCACAGAACAGGCCCTTCGGCCCTCGATGTTGTGCCGAGCAAATGATCACCCTACTCAAACCCACGGATCCACCCTATACCCGTAACCCAACAACCCCCCCCTAACATTACTTTTTAGGACACTACGGGCAATTTAGCATGGCCAATCCACCTAACCCGCACATCTTTGGACTGTGGGAGGAAACCGGAGCACCCGGAGGAAACCCACGCACACAGGGGGATGACGTGCAGACTCCACACAGACAGTGACCCAGCCGGGAACCGAACCTGGGACCCTGGAGCTGTGAAGCATTTATGCTAACCACCATGCTACCGTGCTGCCCTGTTGAGACTGGGGAAGATTGTATATTTAAGAACAAACCACAAAGGGAGTCTGCTGTGATTTAGTGGTAGCTCTCTCACCTCAGTTAAAAGGGCGGAGGTTCCAGTCCCACGTGAGCACAGATTCTATGTTGACACTCCCAATACAGAGCTGAGAGAGTGACGGACTGAATGTCCCCTCTGTCAACTCGGGCAGATTCCAACACACTCTTTTAAGAAGACTGTGGAAGGTATTTTGGCCAAAGATTTATGCTTTAAACAGCGTCAACAAAACAGATTACCTGCCCAACTATGATAGTGTTGTTTCTGGGGTCTTGCTATGCAAAAATTGGCTGCCATATTTCACGGCATGAAAATAATGACTGCAATTTCAACACTAATTGATTGACTGTAGACTACTTTCGGAGGGTTTGTGAAAGCAACTATCCAAATTGAAGTCTTTCCTTCTTTTTCAGAATAGCTACAATTCCAAAGGAAGTCGGGTGGGATTTTAGGTCAAGATGCCCTTGGTGAACGGGGGTCAATACATGTCCTTGAATCAAACTGAGCCTCATTCTTATGCATAGAATTAGACATCTATCCGAGCACACTCAAGAGATCACCAGCGGTTCACGATTGCTTCTCTGTGAGGGGCTCCCAGAGAGTGCGAGCACCATCCCCAGTACCACTCGTACTTTGTCCTGTTTCACATTACTCTCAGCCCCCCGCTGTAACCATAGGTATATTGTATGGGAGATAAAGGGATAACAACTTGAATCAAGTACTTCCTACCACCAGATGGTGATCAAGAGCAGTCACATATATATCACGTGACGATTCTTGATTCTAGGAGAAGGTGTTTAAGTGTGAGATAGAGTAGTTGTGTCTTTGAGAGTTCTGCTGTTAGAGTTATCATAGTTTATTTTAGCAGCCTTATACTGTGGGAATACGTTTGAATCTTATGTAAGTAGTGTTAATAAATCAGCTTTGTTCATTTACTTAACTTGATGTTCTTTGTTCAACACAATGCATGCAAGATATCCAGACAAAGAAAACAGAGAACATCACATCCCCATGCATCACACTGACTTTGCTATTAACCTCTGTCACTGAACCTCTGAGATGGTTAAAGGGGGTAGGTGGTCTGCGATGGAGAGGCAGGGCGGATTAGGAGAGGCAACAAGAAGCTTTGAGAAGAAGATGGGGAGAGCGTTCGGGAGGGGGTGACATTGGATTTGAGAAGGGACCTATGAGAGGGTCTGGGCAGAGGACAAGGTGAGTGTCTGGGAGGAAGGGAGAGAATCTATGAGCATGGTCTGTGGAAAGGCTGGGAAAGAGAGTAGGACAGGTTTTGGAGGGAGAGTGGGATAGGGTCTAGGGAGGAGAGTGGGACTGGGTCGGGGGGGGGGGAGTGGTACAGGGTCTGGAGGGACAGTGGGAGAGGGACTTGGAAAGAGAGTGAGACAGGGTCTAGGGAGGGAGAGTGGGAGAGGGACTTGGAAAGAGAGTGGGACAGGGTCTGAGGAGGGAGAGTGGGACAGGGTCTGGGGAGGGAGAATGGGAGAGGGACTGGGAAAGAAAGTGGGACGGGGTCTGGAGGGAGAGTGGGAGAAGGACTTGGAAAGAGAGTGGGACAGGGTCTGAGGAGGGAGAGTGGGACAGGGTCTGGGGAGGGAGAATGGGAGAGGGACTGGGAAAGAGAGTGGGACGGGGTCTGAGGAGGGAGAGTGGGTCAGGAACTTGGAAAGAGAGTGGGGCAGGATCTAAGGAGGGAGAGTGGGACATGGTTTGGCGAGGGAGAGTGGGAGAGGAACTGGGAAAGAGAGTGGGAGAGGGACTGGGAAAGAGAGTGGGTCAGGGTCGAGGGAGGGAGAGTGGGAGAGGGACTGGGAAAGAGAGTGGGACGGGGTCTGAGGAGGTGCTTTTGGGAGGGGAGTGACTGGAGCCCCTCCTCCTACGAAGAAAAGGAACAAAGGAACATAGGACTTCAGGAGCATAAGGAGGCCATTCAGCCCTTCCAGTCTCCTTCACCTTTCAATAAGATCAAGGTTGATCTGGCTGTTGTCTGAACTCCAGTTTCCTGTCTGTCCCCAATAATTCTCGACGCCCTTGTCTAACAAAACTCTGACTCAGCCGTGAATAAGTTCAATTACCCAGCCTCACTACCTCTTGGTGTAGACTTCCACACTCCAATGACCCTCTGAGAGAAACATTCTCCTCACCCCTCTCTTCAAAAGGGAGGCCTCCTATTCTTAAACTATGTACTTGAGTTCTATTTTCCTACACAAGTGGAAACATCCTTTTGTTTGGACCCTGTCAAGTTCCCTCAAGATCGTATATGTTTCAATAAGACCACCTCTCATTCGTCTAACCTCCAGTGAGTTTAGGTCCAACCTGTTCAACCTTTCCTCATAAAATAAGCCAGGAATTAGTTGGATGAACCTTCTCTTCTTTTAAAATAAGGAGACCAAAACTTTACACAGCAGTCCAGATGTGGTTCACCAGGGCCTTGTTTAGCTGCAGTAGAACCTCCCTACTTTTATATTCCATTCTCCTTGCAATAACCGGCAACATTCCATTTTATTTCCTAATCATTTGTTGTACCTGCAGAGAAACGTTTTGTGATTCACGTGCCAGGACACCCAGATCGCTCTGTCCCTCAAGAGTTCTGCAATCTCTCCCTATTTGCTGCTTTTCTATTCTTCCTGCTAAAGTGAACAAGTTCACATTTCCCTACATTATACTCCATTTGCCAATCTTTCTGTCACTCACTTAACCTATCTATTTCTCTTTGCAGATTCTCCAACTCCTCGGAACAATTTACTTTCCGAGGTTGGAAATCTTCTCATCCCTGCCCCCACTCCATGGCTGGATTGGGAAGGGGATGACTGGGAGTGGAAAACTGCACAGCCTCTTTGTAGATCCCAGAGTGACAATCCTGCTTCTTTTGCCCCACAAAGCTCTTGCCAGTATGAGGCTATTTCTAACCGGTCGGCCATGGGACTTATCAGGGAGAGCATTGCAAAGGCTCCAACTGGATCCTATCAAAAAGGTAAGTGATTTGGACACCTGCTGCGAGGTCCCCCTGGACATGGCATTATGGGTGTTCCTGGGTGACATGGATACCAATGCCATTTGAGACAATAACAGCAGCTGACGTTAGGGAAAAATCGAGCCCCCACTGTTAGAAAATGGGTGAAAGTGAGCAAATGCTTCACTAGAGGTACTGGGCTATGGAGTTGCAATTCAGTCTGGTGGGTCAGGATATTAAGGCCCATCAGTTATACACAACATTAGAAGACATTTCTCTGTCTCCACAATCCGAACAATCAAATATACACAATACCGTTCCTGGAAGTCCAGGGGCACCTGGCATCCCATCATTCCCTGGAATTCCCTGAAAAACAGAGACAGTAGTTGGATTAGAATCTTATGTGTCAAGACTGAGCTTTTTATCACAAATGGAAGGACATGGCATGAATTGTGCATTTGGAATTGTATTTTGATGAAGGTCACAAATGAATGTTGGAACTGACAAGAAGTGATTCCTGAAGAATCAGGACCTTTTATGGTACTTGAAGAAGATCTGGCTGACTGGTTTTAGCAGCAATCATTTGAAAAGTTGAAAAACAATTGAAAAGGCCACTTGCTGGGGGCCACATGAGAGAAAAAAAAAATGAAGTTGTGAACCTGCTGGCTTTTTGAAGCAAATTGTGTTGGGAAGGAAAGCTTCCTGAACAGGTTTTGTCACTCCATACCTTGCCTAAAATTGTGTGTGGCTGTCAACCTCTAGCCAGAGAACCTCTTTACCTGAGAGTAACGGGTCTGCATTTGGGTCTGCATAGCTGAGCGCAGTTGGTGAGAACTCTTAGACGTTCACCAGGATTTCACATGAGGACCTCCAGGCCGACTGAGATTCTGTGAACATTATCCTTCATTTTGTAATGTCATCCGCTGATGCCTATCTGTTTGTCCTTTGTTTGATTCTGTGTGTGTGTGCCTGGGGGAATTCATTGGGGCGAAGGAGATACTTATGCTTCCCAGTTACAACTGTGGGCGAGATCCTCTGGCTCTTCAGGCTGGTGGGGTCTTCTGGGCCTGCCGACGGTGCACCCAGCCTCGGGGTACCAGGCAGCATGGGGTGGAATCAATGGCAAATCCCATTGACATCCCGTTGGCCAAGGACGGGCCTCCACCCATCGCCGAGAAACACACCGTGGGGAGGGCAGAGATTCCCGCCATGACTATTAATCTATCATTGCAACTTGTTAAAAGAAATGTTGTTTAAAATAAGCAATCGTTCTCCCCCCCCCCCCGGCCTGCCATTCGCGACCGTTTCACGACGGAGGCAACCACACCAGGTCGCTGCCGTCGTGAAACAGTGTGGAGATGCCCGTTTGGGGCTTGTTGGGGGCCTGGTGGGGAATGAGCACCACGACTGTGCTCGGGAGGGGACAGGCCCGCGATCAGTGCCCACCGATCGTCGGGCCGGTGTCTCAATTGGACGCACTATTTCCCGTCCGCCGCCCGCAAGATCAAGCCGCCATGTCTTGTGGGGCGGCTGAGGGGAAAGACGGCCACCGCGCATGCGCGGGGTCGAGCTTTCAGCGTCGTGACGTCAGCCGTGCAAGCGCGGGTTGGTGCCAGCCAACCCGCGCATGCGCGGCTGACGTCGTTAGGCGCGCGGCCGTGTCATTCTCGGCGCGATGCCCCCGCGGCCGAGAGTTACGGAGCGCCGCTCCTAGCCCCGCCGGGAGGGGAGAATAGGGGGCAAGGAGTGGCCTCCGAGGCCATTGTGAAACTCGGCCAATTTAAAACGTCCCTCCCGATATTTCCCGGGAGCGGAGAATTACGCCCGTGGAGTATATCAGAGTGTTACAGTGAGGGGTGTGGGGTATATCAGAGAGTTACAGTGAGGGGTGTGGGGTATATCAGAGAGTTACAGTGAGGGGTGTGGGGTATATCAGAGTGTTCCATTGAGGGTGTGGGGTATATCAGAGTGTTACAGTGAGGGGTGTGGGGTATATCAGAGTGTTACAGTGAGGGGTGTGGAATATATCAGAGTGTTACAGTGAGGGGTGTGGAATATATCAGAGTGTTACAGTGAGGGGTGTGGGGTATATCAGAGTGTTCCATTGAGGGTGTGGGGTATATCAGAGTGTTACAGTGAGGGGTGTGACATGTATCAGAGTGTTACAGTGAGGGGTGTGACATGTATCAGAGTGTTACAGTGAGGGGTGTGGAGTATATCAGAGTGTTACAGTGAGGGGTGTGACATGTATCAGAGTGTTACAGTGAGGGGTGTGGAGTATATCAGAGTGTTATAGTGAGGGGTGTGACATGTATCAGAGTGTTACAGTGAGGGGTGTAGGGTATATCAGAGTGTTACAGTGAGGCTTGTGGGGTACATTTGTGTGTTACAGTGAGGGGTGTGGGGTATACCAGAGTGTTACAGTGAGGAGTGTTGGGTATATCAGAGTGTTACAGTGAGGGGTATGGGGTATATCAGAGTGTTACAGTGAGGGGTGTGGGGTATATCAGTGTTACAGTGAGGGGTGTGGGGTATATCAGAGTGTTACAGTGAGATGTGTGGGGTATATCAGAGTGTTACAGTGAGGGGTGTGGGTATATCAGAGTTTTACAGTGAGGGGTATATCAGAGTGTTACAGTGAGAGGTGTGGGGTATATCAGAGTGTTACAGTTGGGGTGTGGGGTATATCAGAGAGTTACAGTGAGGGAAGTGGGATATATCAGAGTGTTACAGTGAGGGGTGTGGTGAATATCAGAGTGTTACAGTGAAGGATGTGTGATACATCAGTGTTACAGTGAGGAGTGTGAGGTATATCAGAGAGTTACAGTGAGGGGTATGGGGTATATCAGAATGTAATACAGTAGTGAGGAGTGTGGGGTATATCAGAGTGTCACAGTGAGGGGTGTGGGGTATATCAGAGTGTTACAGTGAGGGGTGTGGGGTATATCAGAGTGTAATAGTGAGGGGTATCAGAGAGTTACAGTGAGGGGTGTGCGTATATGAGAGTTTTGCTGTGAGGGGTGTGTGGTATATCAGAGTGTTATCGTGAAGGGTGTGGGGTATATCAGAGTGTTATTGTGAGGGGTGTGGGGTATATCAGAGTGTTACAGTGAGGGGCGTGTGGTATATCAGAGTGTTACAGTGAGTGGTGTGGGGTATATCAGAGTGTTACCGTGAGGGGTTTGGGGTATATTAGAGTGTTATCGTGAGGGGTTTGGGGTATATCCGAGTGTTACAGTGAGGGGAGTGGGGTATATCAGAGTGTTACCGTGAGGGGTTTGGGGTATATCAGAGTGTTACAGTGAGGGGTGTGGTGTATATCAGAATGTTACAGTGAGGGGTGTGGGGTATATCAGAGTGTTACAGTGAAGGATGTGGGATATCAGTGTTACAGTGAGGGGTGTGGGGTATATCAGAGTGTTACAGTGAGGGGTGTGGGGTATATCAGAGAGTTACAGTGAGGGGTATGGGGTATATCAGAATGTAATACAGTAGTGAGGAGTGTGGGGTATATCAGAGTGTTACAGTGAGGGGTGTGGGGTATATCAGAGTGTCGCAGTGAGGAGTGTGGGGTATATCAGAGTGTCGCAGTGAGGAGTGTGGGGTATATCAGAGTGTTACAGTGAGGGGTGTGGGGTATATCAGAGTGTAATAGTGAGGGGTATCAGAGAGTTACAGTGAGGGGTGTGCGTATATGAGAGTTTTGCTGTGAGGGGTGTGTGGTATATCAGAGTGTTATCGTGAAGGGTGTGGGGTATATCAGAGTGTTATTGTGAGGGGTGTGGGGTATATCAGAGTGTTACAGTGAGGGGCGTGTGGTATATCAGAGTGTTACAGTGAGTGGTGTGGGGTATATCAGAGTGTTACCGTGAGGGGTTTGGGGTATATTAGAGTGTTATCGTGAGGGGTTTGGGGTATATCCGAGTGTTACAGTGAGGGGAGTGGGGTATATCAGAGTGTTACCGTGAGGGGTTTGGGGTATATCAGAGTGTTACAGTGAGGGGTGTGGTGTATATCAGAATGTTACAGTGAGGGGTGTGGGGTATATCAGAGTGTTACAGTGAAGGATGTGGGATATCAGTGTTACAGTGAGGGGTGTGGGGTATATCAGAGTGTTACAGTGAGGGGTGTGCGGTATATCAGAGAGTTACAGTGAGGGGTATGGGGTATATCACAATGTAATACAGTAGTGAGGAGTGTGGGGTATATCAGAGTGTTACAGTGAGGGGTGTGGGGTATATCAGAGTGTCGCAGTGAGGAGTGTGGGGTATATCAGAGTGTCACAGTGAGGGGTGTGGGGTATATCAGAGTGTTACAGTGAGGGGTGTGGGGTATATCAGAGTGTAATAGTGAGGGGTATCAGAGAGTTACAGTGAGGGGTGTGCGTATATGAGAGTTTTGCTGTGAGGGGTGTGTGGTACATCAGAGTGTTACCGTGAGGGGCGTGGGGTATATCAGAGTGTTACAGTGAGTGGTGTGGGGTATATCAGAGTATTACAGTGAGGGGAGTGGGGTATATCAGAGTGTTACCGTGAGGGGTTTGGGGTATATCAGAGTGTTACAGTGAGGGGTGTGGGGTATATCAGAGTGTCACATTGAGGTGTGTGGGGTATATCAGAGTGTCACAGTGAGGGGTGTGGGGTATATCAGAGTGTCACAGTGAGGGGTGTGGGGTATATCAGAGTGTCACATTGAGGTGTGTGGGGTATATCAGAGTGTCACAGTGAGGGGTGTGGGGTATATCAGAGGGTCACAGTGAGGGGTGTGGGGTATATCAGGGTGTTACCGTGAGGGGTGTGGGGTATATCAGTGTTACAGTGAGGGGTGTGGGGTATACCAGAGTGTTACAGTGAGGGGTATGGGGTATATCAGTGTTACAGTGAGGGGTATGGGGTATACCAGAGTGTTACAGTGAGGGGTATGGGGTATATCAGTGTTACAGTGAGGGGTATGGGGTATACCAGAGTGTTACAGTGAGGGGTATGGGGTATATCAGTGTTACAGTGAGGGGTATGGGGTATACCAGAGTGTTACAGTGAGGGGTATGGGGTATATCAGTGTTACAGTGAGGGGTATGGGGTATACCAGAGTGTTACAGTGAGGGGTATGGGGTATATCAGAGTGTTACAGTGAGGGGTATATCAGTGTTACAGTGAGGGGTGTGGGGTATATCAGAGTGTCATAGTGAGGGGTGTGGTGTATATCAGAGTGTTATAGTGAGGGGTGTGGGGTATATCAGAGTGTTACAGTGAGGGTGTGGGGTATATCAGAGTGTTACAGTGAGGGGTGTGGGGTATATCAGAGTGTTACAGTGAGGGGTGTGGGGTATATCAGAGTGTTACAGTGAGGGGTGTGGGGTATATCAGAGAGTTACAGTGAGGGGTGTGGGGTATATCAGAGTGTTACAGTGAGGGGTGTGGGGTATATATCAGAGTGTTACAGTGAGGGGTATGGGGTATATCAGAGTGTTACAGTGAGGGGTGTGGGGTATATCAGAGTGTTACAGTGAGGGGTATAGCAGTGTTACAGTGAGTGGTGTGGGTTCTATTCAACCTGTCCACATTGACCTGAACAGTTTTCCTTTGTGCATCCTTTCTCTACCTGTCTTACCTGTCGGCCGTTTCCTCCGGGTAACCCTTCTGGCCCGGCTGGGCCTGGCTGCCCAGGTGGGCCAGGTGGTCCAGGTGGTCCCTGGAGAAAAATAATTGGGAAACATATTTGCTGATTTTAAAATCAGGATTGGAAACTGAATACTGAAGATGGAGACCTCATCCTCATGTTTGTTGAAATCTATGAAGTCCAGGTAAATGGCCAATGAAACCAGTTGTCTAGAAAGTCACTCTCACCTGAGGAGGCAGATGCCACAACACTCCAGCTGCCTCTGAATCACCATCTTGTCCCTGCAATAAATTGAAAAGCACGGTGGTCCGTCAATGCGAACAATGTTGCAGGTAACTGGCCACAATCCCTGTGGCATCTTGCATCAATATTTGCTCAATTCCCCTTGTCACACCTGTGACCATCAGAAGGAATGCCACCAATGCTGACCCATTCAATAGTCAAACCCTCACCCCAAATTGGATTTTCCAGTTACCATGAGTTGATTTTGTGAACAGTAATTGTGGTGAATGTAAGTGAGAGAACTCATTGTGAAGAATTACTGAACACTACAGTCTAAAAGAGCAAAATCTAATCCTGTTTATCCGCTTTTACACTCCTCCCTCTCATGGACGTTCCCCACACACTTGAGAAAACGCATCAAATTCAGAAGCTATGACGTTAAGACTGAGCTGCTGATTTCGAGCTTGAATTTCATGTCACGGGACACAACCTCCATCTGATACCCTTTAACATCAGTGTGAGCACCAAGGCACTGACACTAAATACAAACAGCACACACGAGAGATTTCCATCGTCACAGAGAACAGGAGAGATTTAATCTTCTGATATTTCATTCCTGTAGCGATAGGATAGGTCATCAGGCTTTGAGGAGTCAAGAGGTGAGTTACTTGCAACAGGGTTCCTGGTGTCTGACATAAACGACACAATCAACAATTTGTACATGGACACATGACTTCAATAATCTCTGTCCACCACCATGATTTTTGTGTAGGTACTTACAGAGTCTCCGGGGTTTCCCCCTTGTCCTGGTTGGATCGGATAGGCATTAATACAGATACATGGCTCAGCAGTTGCTCCCTGTGCAGCACAAAGTACAGGTTCAGTGAACTATCGAAACGTTACTCTAACACACAGCAGAGTGACAAGAAACGAGCTCTCAAGTAAATATTACAGCGAGTGGTTTCCCTGCACTGGCCCCATCAAACACTCCCAGGGCAGGTACAGCACGGGGTTAGATACAGAGTTAAGCTCCCTCTGCACTGTCCCCATCAAACACTCCCAGGACAGGTACAGCACGGGGTTAGATACAGAGTAAAGCTCCCTCTACACTGTCCCATCAAACACTCCCAGGATAGGTACAGCACGGGGTTAGATACAGAGAAAAGCTCCCTCTCCACTGTCCCCATCAAACACTCCCAGGCCAGGTACAGCATGGGGTTAGATACAGAGTAAAGCTCCCTCTACACTGTCCCATCAAACATTCCCAGGCCAGGTACAGCAGCGGGTTAGATACAGAGTAAAGCTCCCTCTACACTGTCCCCATCAAACACTCCCAGGACAAGTATAGCACAGGGCTAGATACAGAGTAAAGTTCCCTCGACCCTACCCCGTTAAACATCCCTATTTTATCACAGCTTTAATTCTCACCATCTCTGAACACTTGGCACAATGCAATTCAAGCAATTTGATACTGAAGAATGTGGGACATCGTTCCCTTTACTCATACGGTGAAATAGCAAGGAAACCATTCAATGATGCAGCCCATCTGTCAAGAAATTGACTGAAAATGTTTGCCCCCCCCCACCATGGATACAGCTTTGGAGGTAGTTGGGGACTCCATTGGGCGGGAACCCCGCTGATGTCTCACCTCCAAATTCCCAGGGGCCTCACAGAGGTGAACAAGCAACAAAGCCAATTAACACCCCAGTTACTGACCATTTTACCACAGCGCTACTACTTTCCTGGGATCTCCTGATGCACGTCAAGCCTGGCCTTGCTGTGGAGGAGGTGGGAGGTCAGTGGGCCCTGACTTTGACAGTATCAGAGAGTGAGCGCTGGTCACTAGGGGCAGCTGCAGGAAGTCATCTGGACTGGTCAACTTTCCACCCTGAGGTACCACACAGTTCTTTGTCATCCTTCTCAGCGTTGCAGAATGAGGCCTTCACGAGTACTGCCACTCTCAGGCACTCACCCAGGACCCACTTACATAGCAACATTCACCCTTCCCAGTGGGATTACTGTGTGGACGTTGTTTTTGGATCCTCTCATTGTACCGCTCGTTGCTCGCGTCCACCCTCTGTCCTCCTTTAATCAGCCAATTAGGTCAGTTAGGAGACCCCCGCGCTCCTCTCCTGTACAGCTGCTCCGGTGGAGGTACTGAGGTCATGCACAGGCTCAGGGCCTTCATATGGTCCCAATGTTCGGGACCCAATGCCTGGAGGAGATTGCAGTAAATTGAAATGTGTGCAACATGACAGTGGGGTTTCACACAGCTTTCAGCTGTGTGGTTTGATGGACTGACAACGGAACTGAGGGCAGATACAAGGGGCTGAATGGATTCTTTGCTGTATCAATCATTGATAGAGGCAGGACAATCCAATCAATGCAGTGATATAAAGCCTCTCCAACCTACGAGTGTCACCGTGTCAAGGAAGACCTTCTACTTGACTGAATACCCACAATTAAACTCCAGCAGCAGAGTGCTGGATCGGAACTGCTTACTCACTGGTTTGAGATTTTACAATAAATTCATAAACTCATTAACACAGGCTTACCTTTTCACCTTTAATTCCTGGAACACCCTGAGAAAAAATAAACAAGAAAGAAGTTTGTTCTGTCAGTGGGAAGCGTTCGAAAACCTAGTCCTTTACCGTGGTGACTGGATGTTTAATGTTTGTGTTCCATTTTCCAGTCTCACCCTCTTTATATTAAACAGGCAAACACCTCAATGAAACTGGTGGACAGGGGAACTGCAGCGCAGCTCCGAGTCAACTCCGCCACTCCATCTTCAGCACAGCTCCCTGAACCCACTCCGCCACTCCATCTTCAGCACAGCTCCCTGAACCCACTCTTCTATTCAATCTTCAGCACAGCTCCCTGAACCCACTCCACCGTTCCATCTTCAGCACAGCTCCCTGAACCCACTCTGCCATTCCATCTTCAGCACAGCTCCCTGAACCCACTCCGCCACTCCATCTTCAGCACAGCTCCCTGAACCCACTCTTCTATTCAATCTTCAGCACAGCTCCCTGAACCCACTCCACCATTCCATCTTCAGCACAGCTCCCTGAACGTGCTCCGCTATTCCATCTTCAGCACAGCTCCCTGAACCCACTCTTCTATTCAATCTTCAGCACAGCTCCCTGAACCCACTCCACCATTCCATCTTCAGCCCAGCTCCCTGAACCCACTCCACCATTCCATCTTCAGCACAGCTCCCTGAACCCACTCTTCTATTCAATCTTCAGCACAGCTCCCTGAACCCACTCTTCTATTCAATCTTCAGCACAGCTCCCTGAACCCACTCCACCATTCCATCTTCAGCACAGCTCCCTGAACCCATTCCACCATTCCATCTTCAGCACAGCTCCCTGAACCCACTCTTCTATTCAATCTTCAGCACAGCTCCCTGAACCCACTCTTCTATTCAATCTTCAGCACAGCTCCCTGAACCCATTCCACCATTCCATCTTCAGCACAGCTCCCTGAACCCACTCGGCTATTCAATCTTCAGCACAGCTCCCTGAACCCACTCTTCTAATCAATCTTCAGCACAGCTCCCTGAACCCACTCTTCTATTCAATCTTCAGCACAGCTCGCTGAACCCACTCTTCTATTCCATCTTCAGCACAGCTCCCTGAACCCACTCTTCTATTCAATCTTCAGCACAGCTCCCTGAACCCACTCTTCTATTCCATCTTCAGCACAGCTCCCTGAACCCACTCTTCTATTCAATCTTCAGCACAGCTCGCTGAACCCACTCTTCTATTCCATCTTCAGCACAGCTCCCTGAACCCACTCATCTATTCAATCTTCAGCACAGCTCCCTGAACCCACTCCACCATTCCATCTTCAGCACAGCTCCCTGAACTTGCTCCGCTATTCCATCTTCAGCACAGCTCCCTGAACCCACTCCACCATTCCATCTTCAGCTCAGCTCCCTGAACCCATTCCACCATTCCATCTTCAGCACAGCTCCCTGAACCTTCTCCGCTATTCAATCTTCAGCACAGCTCCCTGAACCCACTCCACCATTCCATCTTCAGCACAGCTCCCTGAACCCACTCTTCTATTCCATCTTCAGCACAGCTCCCTGAACCCACTCTTCTATTCCATCTTCAGCACAGCTCCCTGAACCCACTCTTCTATTCCATCTTCACCACAGCTTCCTGAACCTGCTCCGCTATTCAATCTTCAGCACAGCTCCCTGAACCCACTCCACCATTCCATCTTCAGCACAGCTCCCTGAACCCACTCTTCTATTCCATCTTCAGCACAGCTCCCTGAACCCACTCATCTATTCAATCTTCAGCACAGCTCCCTGAACCCACTCCACCATTCCATCTTCAGCTCAGCTCCCTGAACCCATTCCACCATTCCATCTTCAGCACAGCTCCCTGAACCTTCTCCGCTATTCAATCTTCAGCACATCTCCCTGAACCCACTCTTCTATTCCATCTTCAGCACAGCTCCCTGAACCCACTCCACCATTCCATCTTCAGCACAGCTCCCTGAACCCACTCTTCTATTCAATCTTCAGCACAGCTCCCTGAACCCACTCTTCTATTCCATCTTCAGCGCAGCTCCCTGAACCCACTCTTCTATTCAATCTTCAGCACAGCTCGCTGAACCCACTCTTCTATTCCATCTTCAGCACAGCTCCCTGAACCCACTCTTCTATTCAATCTTCAGCACAGCTCGCTGAACCCACTCTTCTATTCCATCTTCAGCACAGCTCCCTGAACGTGCTCCGCTATTCCATCTTCAGCACAGCTTCCTGAACCCACTCTTCTATTCAATCTTCAGCACAGCTCCCTGAACCCACTCTTCTATTCCATCTTCAGCACAGCTCCCTGAACCCACTCATCTATTCAATCTTCAGCACAGCTCCCTGAACCCACTCCACCATTCCATCTTCAGCACAGCTCCCTGAACTTGCTCCGCTATTCCATCTTCAGCACAGCTCCCTGAACCCACTCTTCTATTCAATCTTCAGCACAGCTCCCTGAACCCACTCCACCATTCCATCTTCAGCTCAGCTCCCTGAACCCATTCCACCATTCCATCTTCAGCACAGCTCCCTGAACCTTCTCCGCTATTCAATCTTCAGCACAGCTCCCTGAACCCACTCCACCATTCCATCTTCAGCACAGCTCCCTGAACCCACTCTTCTATTCCATCTTCAGCACAGCTCCCTGAACCCACTCTTCTATTCCATCTTCACCACAGCTTCCTGAACCTGCTCCGCTATTCAATCTTCAGCACAGCTCCCTGAACCCACTCCACCATTCCATCTTCAGCACAGCTCCCTGAACCCACTCTTCTATTCCATCTTCAGCACAGCTCCCTGAACCCACTCTTCTATTCAATCTTCAGCACAGCTCGCTGAACCCACTCTTCTATTCCATCTTCAGCACAGCTCCCTGAACGTGCTCCGCTATTCCATCTTCAGCACAGCTTCCTGAACCCACTCTTCTATTCAATCTTCAGCACAGCTCCCTGAACCCACTCTTCTATTCCATCTTCAGCACAGCTCCCTGAACCCACTCATCTATTCAATCTTCAGCACAGCTCCCTGAACCCACTCCACCATTCCATCTTCAGCACAGCTCCCTGAACTTGCTCCGCTATTCCATCTTCAGCACAGCTCCCTGAACCCACTCTTCTATTCAATCTTCAGCACAGCTCCCTGAACCCACTCTTCTATTCAATCTTCAGCACAGCTCCCTGAACCCACTCCACCATTCCATCTTCAGCACAGCTCCCTGAACCCACTCTTCTATTCAATCTTCAGCACAGCTCCCTGAACCCACTCTTCTATTCAATCTTCAGCACAGCTCCCTGAACCCGCTCCACCATTCCATCTTCAGCACAGCTCCCTGAACCCACTCTTCTATTCAATCTTCAGCACAGCTCCCTGAACCCACTCCACCATTCCATCTTCAGCACAGCTCCCTGAACCCACTCTTCTATTCAATCTTCAGCACAGCTCCCTGAACCCACTCCGCCACTCCATCTTCAGCACAGCTCCCTGAACCCACTCGGCTATTCAATCTTCAGCACAGCTCCCTGAACCCACTCTTCTAATCAATCTTCAGCACAGCTCCCTGAACCCACTCTTCTATTCCATCTTCAGCACAGCTCGCTGAACCCACTCTTCTATTCCATCTTCAGCACAGCTCCCTGAACGTGCTCCGCTATTCCATCTTCAGCACAGCTTCCTGAACCCACTCTTCTATTCAATCTTCAGCACAGCTCCCTGAACCCACTCTTCTATTCCATCTTCAGCACAGCTCCCTGAACCCACTCATCTATTCAATCTTCAGCACAGCTCCCTGAACCCACTCCACCATTCCATCTTCAGCTCAGCTCCCTGAACCCATTCCACCATTCCATCTTCAGCACAGCTCCCTGAACCTTCTCCGCTATTCAATCTTCAGCACAGCTCCCTGAACCCACTCCACCATTCCATCTTCAGCACAGCTCCCTGAACCCACTCTTCTATTCCATCTTCAGCACAGCTCCCTGAACCCACTCTTCTATTCCATCTTCACCACAGCTCCCTGAACCCACTCTTCTATTCCATCTTCAGCACAGCTCCCTGAACCCACTCTTCTATTCAATCTTCAGCACAGCTCGCTGAACCCACTCTTCTATTCCATCTTCAGCACAGCTCCCTGAACCCACTCATCTATTCAATCTTCAGCACAGCTCCCTGAACCCACTCCACCATTCCATCTTCAGCTCAGCTCCCTGAACCCATTCCACCATTCCATCTTCAGCACAGCTCCCTGAACCTTCTCCGCTATTCAATCTTCAGCACAGCTCCCTGAACCCACTCCACCATTCCATCTTCAGCACAGCTCCCTGAACCCACTCTTCTATTCCATCTTCAGCACAGCTCCCTGAACCCACTCTTCTATTCCATCTTCAGCACAGCTCCCTGAACCCACTCCACCATTCAATCTTCACCACAGCTCCCTGAACCCACTCTTCTATTCAATCTTCAGCACAGCTCCCTGAACCCACTCCACCATTCCATCTTCAGCACAGCTCCCTGAACCCACTCCGCCATTCCATCTTCAGCACAGCTCCCTGAACTTGCTCCGCTATTCCATCTTCAGCACAGCTCCCTGAACCCACTCTTCTATTCAATCTTCAGCACAGCTCCCTGAACCCACTCCACCATTCCATCTTCAGCCCAGCTCCCTGAACCCATTCCACCATTCCATCTTCAGCACAGCTCCCTGAACCTTCTCCGCTATTCAATCTTCAGCACAGCTCCCTGAACCCACTCCACCATTCCATCTTCAGCACAGCTCCCTGAACCCACTCTTCTATTCCATCTTCAGCACAGCTCCCTGAACCCACTCTTCTATTCAATCTTCAGCACAGCTCCCTGAACCCACTCTTCTATTCAATCTTCAGCACAGCTCCCTGAACCCACTCTTCTATTCAATCTTCAGCACAGCTCCCTGAACCCACTCGGCTATTCCATCTTCAGCACAGCTCCCTGAACCCACTCGGCTATTCCATCTTCAGCACAGCTCCCTGAACCCACTCGGCTATTCCATCTTCAGCACAGCTCCCTGAACCCACTCTTCTATTCAATCTTCAGCACAGCTCCCTGAACCCACTCTTCTATTCAATCTTCAGCACAGCTCCCTGAACCCACTCTTCTATTCAATCTTCAGCACAGCTCCCTGAACCCACTCGGCTATTCAATCTTCAGCACAGCTCCCTGAACCCACTCCACCATTCCATCTTCAGCACAGCTCCCTGAACCCACTCTTCTATTCCATCTTCAGCACAGCTCCCTGAACCCACTCTTCTATTCAATCTTCAGCACAGCTCCCTGAACCCACTGCACCATTCCATCTTCAGCACAGCTCCCTGAACCCACTGCACCATTCCATCTTCAGCACAGCTCCCTGAACCCACTCCACCATTCCATCTTCAGCACAGCTCCCTGAACCCACTCTTCTATTCAATCTTCAGCACAGCTCCCTGAACCCACTCTTCTATTCAATCTTCAGCACAGCTCCCTGAACCCACTCTTCTATTCCATCTTCAGCACAGCTCCCTGAACCCACTCTTCTATTCAATCTTCAGCACAGCTCCTTGAACCCACTCTTCTATTCAATCTTCAGCACAGCTCCCTGAACCCACTCTTCTATTCAATCTTCAGCACAGCTCCCTGAACCCACTCGGCTATTCAATCTTCAGCACAGCTCCCTGAACCCACTGCACCATTCCATCTTCAGCACAGCTCCCTGAACCCACTCCACCATTCCATCTTCAGCACAGCTCCCTGAACCCACTCTTCTATTCAATCTTCAGCACAGCTCCCTGAACCGATTCTTCTATTCAATCTTCAGCACAGCTCCCTGAACCCACTCCACCATTCCATCTTCAGCACAGCTCCCTGAACCCACTCTTCTATTCAATCTTCAGCATAGCTCCCTGAACCCACTCTTCTATTCAATCTTCAGCACACCTCTCTGAACCCACTCTTCTATTTAATCTTCAGCACAGCTCCCTGAACCCACTCTTCTATTCAATCTTCAGCACAGCTCCCTGAACCCACTGCACCATTTCATCTTCAGCACAGCTCCCTGAACCCACTCTTCTATTCAATCTTCAGCACACCTCTCTGAACCCACTCTTCTATTTAATCTTCAGCACAGCTCCCTGAACCCACTCTTCTATTCAATCTTCAGCATAGCTCCCTGAACCCACTCTTCTATTCAATCTTCAGCATAGCTCCCTGAACCCACTCTTCTATTCAATCTTCAGCACACCTCTCTGAACCCACTCTTCTATTTAATCTTCAGCACTGCTCCCTGAACCCACTCGGCTATTCAATCTTCACCACAGCTCCCTGAACCCAGTCTTCTATTCAATTTTCAGCACAGCTCCCTGAACCCACTCTTCTATTCAATCTTCAGCAAAGCTCCCTGAACCCACTCCACCATTCCATCTTCAGCACAGCTCCCTGAACCCACTCTTCTATTCAATCTTCATCACAGCTCCCTGAACCCACTCTTCTATTCAATCTTCAGCACAGCTCCCTGAACCCACTCTTCTATTCAATCTTCAGCACAGCTCCCTGAACCTGCTCCGCTATTCAATCTTCAGCACAGCTCCCTTCGAAGTGAATGGTTAAAATGATAAATCTGTGACTCTGAATATTCCTTTAAAGTGCAAAGAGCAGTCGATGGGACACAGACCCCAAACGATGTGCCGCTAATTAGCGAAGTTCAGCACAGTATAAAGATTTGAAATCTAGAATTCAGTCAATATCAATTTGCTAACTGATGCAGCGGAGATAAAGTCATTCAGCTTTTCCTGAGAATTCTCTGTTGGGCTCACTCTGGAAGATTCTAATTTTCTCCAGGAGGTGTTGGGAGTAAGTTCACAGTGGAAAGGTCGGGGGGCTGTGTCTAATTTACTTCCTACTCCAGGTTCCTTCTTGCTACTGCAGTCTTGAGATGTTGCCTAGGATATGACTCACATTTAAAGAGGCCGCCTCTCCCACCCATCATGTCTGCCACTGGACAGTTTGAGTTGGCTAATTGGTCCACCGATCATACAAAGAAATGTGGGAATGATCAATAATAGATTGAGCAGCACTTACTGGCAGGCCTCGTTTCCCTGGCAACCCGGAGTCTCCAATTTCTCCATCCTTTCCCTGGGAAGTACAAAGAACAGTCAGTCCATCAAGAGCCAGAGAGGCCAAAATATGAAAAATGCTGAACAATCTCGGCGGGTCTGACAGTATCTATGGAGAGAGAACGGAACTAACGTTTTGTGCCTGGATGACCTATTGGCAAAGCGAGAGAGAACTGGAGGAAAAGCACTGTTATCAGCCTCAGGGAGGTCACTGCATCAGGACTATTCCCCGTGACCTCCACTGAATGTGAACTCTCCTGGTAATGAGGGGGCGGGGCTTCCCCTTAACAGGGGGTTAGCTCACGAGTATAAAAGCCCAGGCCTGGGTGCACATTGGGGAGGGAGGGAGATCCTTCAGGCAATGGAGAGCTTGTATATCATAAAGAAAACCCAATACTTCCAGTGGCGGCCAAGGAGGGGTAGGTCGCACGTTTGATAGCTCCTGTCTGTAACGGACTTTTAGACCTTTCTCCCCCCCATTTTTTTTCGGATTTTAAGGGATAAAACAGTGAAGAATGAGACAGTAAGGAGAAATCCCCCTCCGGTGTATGGAGAATTGACCACAAGTGGCCGTGTTAGATGACAAAGTCCTATAAGGGAGACACAAGCAGAGGTGGTAACACGGCACAGCATGGCGGAGAGCAAGGGCCGCAGGGAGACGGTGCAGTGGTCGACGGAGCAGCTGGTGAAGATTTTCGAGGATTGCTTCGCCAAGCGTAAGGAGGACACGCTGGACCTGATTAAGGCTTCGATTGATCAAGTCGTTCAGAATCAGGAAATCCACGGGAGAGCTATCCAGGAGGTCGAACAAAAGTTGTCCGAGCACGAGGAGTATATAACCGTGCTGGAGACCAAGGTGGAGATGATGAACGACCGCCAGAAAAGCATGCAGGAGAAGCTGGAGGACCTGGAGAAGAGGTCCAGGAGGCAGAATCTCAGAATTGTTGGCCTCTCTGAAGGCAGTGAGGGATCAGATGTGAGTGCTTATGTGAGGGACATGTTGGAGAAGTTGATGGGGGAAGGGCGCACAGAGCCCACACGAGGAAGCACAGAGCAAACAAACCGCCAAGGGCCATGGTGGTGCATTTTCACCGTTTCATGGACAAGGAACACGCTTTGCAGTGGGCCAAGAAAGAACGGAGCAGCAAGTGAGGGAACTGTGAGTTGCGCATTATCAGGACCTGGAACGGATTTGGCCAAGAGGTGAGCTGGGTTAATCGGGCAGAAACGGCCCTCTTTAAGAAGGGGGTGAAGTTCGGGATGCTGTACCCAGCCCGCCTGTGGGTCACACATAAGTAACTGGACTTCGACTTTGAAACGCCAGACGAAGTATGGACCTTTATTAATGAAATGAACCTGGAGGCGAATTAAAAGACACTTAAGCCTTGGAGAAGTACTGTGCAGCGATTTGTGGTGCTGGATTGTATAAATTTAAGTAGCTCTATGTGAAATAATGGGCTGTTTGGATGGTTAAAGGTTGATCTGTCTTGCAGGGATCTTGTTAGGGGGGCGATGGGCTTTGAATTTAGTTCTGCTTTTTGGGTGACTATTTTTCTAAAGTGATTGTTTCTTCACTGTTTTTTTTTTCTTCGTTTGTTTGTTTACTGGGGAATGTGATGCTTTTAAAATGTTTATTCATGTGGCGGGGAGAGAGGAGAGTACAATAGGGAGACAGACTGCTTGGTGCCAGGGACGGGAGCTATCGAGTCAGCATGGGTCAGCTGACTCTCAGAAGCGCAGTGGGGAGTGGGCAGGTGTTAAGCTGGAGCTTGACTTGGGGGATTGGATTTTTAGTGTTGCTGCTTAGGGGGTGAGTGGGGGGAGCTTCTTTGCTAACAGGGAAGGAACTGTTACTAGGGGACAAATGGGAGGCGACAGCCCGAGTGGGGACTCGAAGAAGCGGACAGCGCAAGCTCGAGGCTGGCCTAAAAAGGGTGATAGCTAGTCAGGGGGGGGCGGGGTTGGAAGCCCCCCATCCAGGCTGATCACATGGAACGCGGACTGAATGGGCCGGTCAAGAGGGCTCGCGTGTTCGCGCATTTGAGGGAACTGAAGGCGGACGTGGCAATGCTACAAGAGACACACCTAAAGGCTACAGGCCAAGCGAGATTGAGGAAGGGGTGGGTTAGCCAAGTGTTCCACTCAGGACTGGACTCAAAGACCGGGGGGTAGAGATCTTGATCAGCAAACAAGTGGCATTCGAGGCAGGGAGAATTGTGTCAGACAGGGGGGGGTAGGTACATAATGGTGAGTGGGAAGCCGGAGGGGGTGCAAGTGGTACTTGTGAACATATATCTTCCGAATTAGGATGATGTGTAATTTATGAGGCGGGTGTTAGGTAAGATCCCAGACTTAGTGTCACATAACCTGATCATGGGAGGGGACTTCAACACGGTAATTTATCCGGAATTGGACTGATCAAAATCCAGGACAGTGAGGAAGCTGGCTGAGGCAAAGGAATTGAACGGTTTTATGGAACAGATGGGGGGAGTAGACCAATGGAGGTTTGCACGGCCGAGGACGAAGGAGTTTTCCTTTTTTTCCACATGTCCACAAGGTATACTCTCGCATCGACTTTTTTGTTCTGAGCAGGGCGCTAATACTGAAGGTGGTGGATAAGGAGTACTCGGCAATTACAGTGTCGGATCAAGCCCCGCACTGGGTGGATCTACGGGTTAGTGTGAAGAGAGGGCATCGCCCGCTATGGAGACTGGATGTGGGGTTGCTAGTGGACGAGGCAGTCTGTGGGCGGGTTAACAAGTCCATCCAGAACTACCTGGAAACAAATGATACGGGGGAGGTCTCTGCAGCGACGATCTGGGAAGCCTTGAAGGCAGTGGTCAGAGGGGAATTAATCTTGATACGGGCCCACAGAGAAAAGGTGGAACGGGCTGAGAAGGATAGGTTAGTGGAGGAGGTACTCCAGGTGGACAGGAGATATTCAGAGGCCCCGGACGCGGGGCTACTGAGGGAGCGGCGGAGCTTACAGGTGGAGTTTGGGCTGTTGACCACAGGGAAAGCAGTGGAACAGTTGAGGAAGGCAAGGGGGGTGATCTAGGAGTATGGGGGAAAGGCAAGTAGAATGTTGGCGCACCAGCTCAGGAAAAGAGGCGCGGCCAGGGAGATGGGTAAAGTAAAGAGGAGAGACGGTAATACTGTCCTGGACCCAGCGGAGGCGAACGAGGTGTTTAAGGACTTTTATTGTAAATTATATGGGTCGGAACCCCCGTCTGGGGTGGAGACTACCCGTTGGAATTCTATAAGACATTTTCAGAGATATTGAGCCCACTGCTGGTGAGAACATTTAATTAAGCAAGAGAGAAGGGAATCCTCCCCCCAACAATGTCGCAGGCCTCGATTTCATTGATCCTGAAACGGGAGAAGGATCCGGAGCAATGCGGGTCATACAGGCCGATTTCTCTACTGAATGTGGATGCCAAACTGCTGGCTAAGATACTGGCCACAAGGATAGAGGATTGTGTCCCGGGGGTGATAGGGGAAGACCAGACGGAATTTGTTAAGGGCAGGCAGGCAACTCACGGCTAATGTTTGAAGGCTTCTAAATATTATTATGATGCCCTCAGAAGGAGAGTAGGTGGAGGTGGTGGTAACGATGGATGCGGAGAAGGCTTTTGATCGGGTGGAGTGGGATTACCTGTGGGAGGGTCTGGGAAGGTTTGGGTTTGGTGAGGGCTTTATTGACTGGGTGCGGTTGCTCTATCAGGCACTAGTAGCGAGTGTGTGGATGAACTGGCTGAGGTTGGGTTATTTTGAACTACACTGAGGGACGAGACAAGGGTGCCCCCTCTCTCCGTTACTATTTGCTCTGGCCATAGAGCCATTGGCCATGCCGTTAAGAGCCTCGAGGAATTGGAAAGGGCTGGGGGGGGGGGGGGGGGGGGGGGAGGGGGGGAGAGAGAGACCCGGTCTCGCTCTACACAGATGACCTGCTCTTGTACATTTCAGACCCGTTGGAAGGGATGGGGGAAGTAATGCAAATCTTGGGGGAATTCGGCAATTTTTCGGGGTATTATTTGAACACGGGGAAAAGCGAGATGTTTGCGATCCAGGCAAGAGGGCAGTTTGGGGTCCAACACCGTGCCTTGCCAGGGGACATGAAGGTTCACACTAACAAGATACACGAGTTAAGCATCAAGTGTGATGTCATCCTGTGGGGAACACACATGATTGGGCAGCACGGTAGCACAAGTGGATAGCACTATGGCGTCACGGCGCCAGGGTCCCAGGTTCGATTCCCCGCTGGGTCACTGTCTGTGCGGAGTTTTCACATTCTCCCCGTGTGTGCGTGGGTTTCCTCCGGGTGCCCCGGTTTCCTCCCACAGTCCAAAGACGTGCAGATTAGGTGGATTGGCCATGATAAATTGCCCTTAGTGATCAAAAAGGTTAGGAGGGGTTATTGGGATAGGATGGAAGTGAGGGCTCAAGTGGATCAGTGCTGATTCGATGGGCCATACGGCCTTCTTCTGCACTGTATGTTCTATGGAATATGCTGGATATTCATAAGATGACTAAGGGTTCCTTGGACCCGCCCATGGACGTATCTCTCGGGGGTGTGGGATGTTATAACCCTCATGGAGGTCACTCAACAGGACTATTAGATTCTCCGTAACCTGCACTGAATACGAACTCCCCCGGTAGCTAGGGGCAGGGCTTCCCCTTTACATGACGAGATAGACGACGAGTATAAGAATCCCGACCTGGGATTAGGTCGAGGAGGGACTTTGTTCCCTTTGTTCGGGGGTGGAGGGCTTGTTTATTGTAAATAAAACTCAACCTGTGTTTCTTACCTGCTTGGTCAATGCGTAGTGCTTTAGCAGATTCCACAAGTACCTTCCTTTTGAGTGTCAGAGAGACATTCCCATCAATAGTGGCATGCACATAGATCTTAAATCAATTATTCAGTAGATGATTGTCATGTCTCCCCCATCTCGCCATTAACCCAACCAAAACAGTCTAAACAACACCCAACATATTCCACCACTCCTGGCCTTTTCAGCAGCAGACCCATCCCCCATCAAAATGTCACGTATTTCCTGCCCTCAGAGTTGGTCGCCCTGCCCAGCCCTGGTACAGCACAGGGTTAGATACAGAGTAAAGCTCCCTCTGCACTGTCCCCATCAAACACTCCCAGGACAGGTACAGCACGGGGTTAGATATAGAGTAAAGCTCCCTCTACACTGTCTCCATCAAACACTCCCAGGACAGGTACAGCATAGGGTTAGATACAGAGTAAAGCTCCCTCTGCACTGTCCCCATCAAATATTCCCAGGACAGGTACAGCATAGGGTTAGATACAGAGTAAAGCTCCCTCTGCACTGTCCCCATCAAATATTCCCAGGACAGATACAGCACGGGATTAGATACAGAGTAAATCTCCCTCTGCACTGTCCCCATCAAACACTCCCAGGACAGGTACAGCATGGGGTTAGGTAAAGAGTAAAGCTCGCTCCACACAGCCCCCATCAAACACTCCCAGGGCATCTGCAACATGGGGTTAGATACAGAGTAAAGCTTCCTCTGCACTGTCCCCATCACATACTCCCATGACAGGTAGAGCATGGGTTAGATACATAATTAAACTCCCTCTACACTGTCCCCATCAAACACACACAGGACAGGTACAGCACGGGGTTAGATACAGAGTAAAGCTCCCTCTACACTGTCCCCATCAATCACACACAGGACAGGTACAGCACAGGGTTAGATACAGAGGAAAGCTCCCTCTACACTGTCTCCATCAAATACCCCCAGGACAGGTACAGCACGGTGTTAGATATGGAGTAAAGCTCTCTCTACATTGTCCCTAGATATGGAGTAAAGCTCCCTCTACACTGCCGCTATCAAACACTCCCAGGACAGGTACAGTACAGGGTTATATACAGAGTAAAGCTCCCTCTACATTGCCGCTATCAAACACTCCCAGGACAGGTACAGTACAGGGTTAGATACAGAGGAAAGCTCCCTCTACATTGCCCCTATCAAACACTCCCAGGTACAGCACAGGGTTATATACAGAGGAAAGCTCCATCTACACTGTCCCCATCAAACACTCCCAGGACAGGTACAGTACAGGGTTAGATACAGAGTAAAGCTCCCTCTGCACTGTCCCCATCAAACACTCCCAGGACAGGTACAGCACAGGGTTAGATAGAGAGTAAAACTTCCTCTACGCTGCCCCTATCAAACACTCCCAGGACAGTTGCAGCACAGGGTTAGATAAATTTCTCCACATGATTCAGGGGGCCCTCAGGAGAGGTCTGAGGAATTGCAATATTCCCCACTTTTCATTCACCAAGACATTGTGACAATGGTTGCTCTGAGGGCAAACAGCTAACCCACCCTTGGCTGTGGGGTGGCTTGTAGTTCGAGGTTAAAGTGAATACTTGGTTCTTACCCGTATCCCAGGCAACCCCACACCAGGGGCTCCTGGGTGACCTGGGATCCCGTGCTCACCACCTTGTCCCTAAAAGGCAAGATAAATGACTGTTAAATAATTGGTTCCATACTGCCTCTAGTATCTCTCTGAAAGTAACTTACTCAGGAGCCAGGATTACATGCCCATGGACTCCATATAAAAATGTTCACAGGTGACACTCATGCTCTTTCTGGGATAAATTTTAAAACATCATCATTATTGTACGGTCGGCATCGGCGGCAAGGCTGACGTTTGCTCAGTTTGTTGACCACGTTGCTGGGACAATTCGAAAGAAGAGTCAACCACATTGGCATGGGCTTGGCATCACATATCAGCCAGACCCGGTAAGACCACTGCTGAACCAACTCCATCTTTATTCTCTTATTTCTTTCATCAGTCACTGGGCTGGGTCTCTGCGACACTGGGCTGGGTCTCTGGCGCACTGGGCTGGGTCTCTGCGACACTGGGCTGGGTCTCTGTCGCACTGGGCTGGGTCTCTGCGACACTGGGCTGGGTCTCTGCGACACTGGGCTGGGTCTCTGTCGCACTGGGCTGGGTCTCTGCGACACTGGGCTGGGTCTCTGCGGCACTGGGCTGGGTCTCTGCGACACTGGGCTGGGTCTCTGCGACACTGGGCTGGGTCTCTGCGACACTGGGCTGGGTCTCTGCGACACTGGGCTGGGTCTCTGCGACACTGGGCTGGGTCTCTGCGACACTGGGCTGGGTCTCTGCGACACGGGGCTGGGTCACTGTCGCACTGGGCTGGGTCTCTGCGGCACTGGGCTGGGTCTCTGCGGCACTGGGCTGGGTCTCTGTCGCACTGGGCTAGGTCTGTGCGACACTGGGCTGGGTCTCTGTGACACTGGGCTGGGTCTCTGCGACACTGGGCTGGGTCTCCGCGACACTGGGCTGCGTCTCTGCGACACTGGGCTGGGTCTCTGTGACACTGGGCTGGGTCTCTGCGACACTGGGCTGGGTCTCTGCGACACTGGGCTGGGTCTCTGCGACACGGGGCTGGGTCTCTGCAACACGGGGCTGGGTCTCTGCGACACGGGGCTGGGTCTCTGCGACACGGGGCTGGGTCTCTGCGACACTGGGCTGGGTCTCTGTGACACTGGGCTGGGTCTCTGCGACACTGGGCTGGGTCTCTGCGACACTGGGCTGCGTCTCCGCGACACTGGGCTGGGTCTCTGCGACACTGGGCTGGGTCTCTGCGACACTGGGCTGGGTCTCTGCGACACTGGGCTGGGTCTCTGCGACACTGGGCTGGGTCTCTGTCGCACTGGGCTGGGTCTCTGCGACACTGGGCTGGGTCTCTGTCGCACTGGGCTGGGTCTCTGTCGCACTGGGCTGGGTCTCTGCGACACTGGGCTGGGTCTCTGTGACACTGGGCTGGGTCTCTGCGACACTGGGCTGGGTCTCTGCGACACTGGGCTGGGTCTCTGCGACACTGGGCTGGGTCTCTGCGACACTGGGCTGGGTCTCTGCCGCACTGGGCTGGGTCTCTGCGACACGGGGCTGGGTCTCTGCGGCACTGGGCTGGGTCTCTGCGGCACTGGGCTGGGTCTCTGCGGCACTGGGCTGGGTCTCTGCGACACTGGGCTGGGTCTCTGCGACACTGGGCTGGGTCTCTGTGACACGGGGCTGGGTCTCTGCGGCACTGGGCTGGGTCTCTGCGACACTGGGCTGTGTCTCTGCGACACTGGGCTGGGTCTCTGTGACACTGGGCTGGGTCTCTGCGGCACTGGGCTGGGTCTCTGCGGCACTGGGCTGGGTCTCTGCGACACTGGGCTGGGTCTCTGCGACACTGGGCTGGGTCTCTGCCGCACTGGGCTGGGTCTCTGAAAAATGAAAATGAAAATCGCTTATTGTCACGAGTAGGCTTCAATGAAGTTACTGTGAAAAGCCCCTAGTCGCCACATTCCGGCGCCTGTCCGGGGAGGCTGGTACGGGAATCGAACCGTGCTGCTGACCTGCTTGATCTGCTTTAAAAGCCAGCGATTTAGCCTTGTGAGCTAAACCAGCCCCCTGCCGCACTGGGCTGGGTCTCTGTCGCACTGGGCTGGGTCTCTGCGGCACTGGGCTGGGTCTCTGTGACACTGGGCTGGGTCTCTGCGACACTGGGCTGGGTCTCTGTCGCACTGGGCTGGGTCTCTGCGACACTGGGCTGGGTCTCTGCGACACTGGGCTGGGTCTCTGTGACACTGGGCTGGGTCTCTGCGACACTGGGCTGGGTCTCTGTCGCACTGGGCTGGGTCTCTGCGACACTGGGCTGGGTCTCTGCGACACTGGGCTGGGTCTCTGCGACACTGGGCTGGGTCTCTGCGACACTGGGCTGGGTCTCTGCGGCACTGGGCTGGGTCTCTGCGGCACTGGGCTGGGTCTCTGCGGCACTGGGCTGGGTCTCTGCGGCACTGGGCTGGGTCTCTGTGACACTGGGCTGGGTCTCTGCGGCACTGGGCTGGGTCTCTGTCGCACTGGGCTGGGTCTCTGTCGCACTGGGCTGGGTCTCTGCGGCACTGGGCTGGGTCTCTGTCACACTGGGCTGGGTCTCTGCGACACTGGGCTGGGTCTCTGCGGCACTGGGCTGGGTCTCTGTCGCACTGGGCTGGGTCTCTGTGACACTGGGCTGGGTCTCCGCGACACTGGGCTGGGTCTGTGCGGCACTGGGCTGGGTCTCTGTCGCACGGGGCTGGGTCTCTGTGACACTGGGCTGGGTCTCTGTCACACTGGGCTGGGTCTCTGCGGCACTGGGCTGGGTCTCTGCGGCACTGGGCTGGGTCTCTGTCCCACTGGGCTGGGTCTCTGTGACACTGGGCTGGGTCTCTGTCACACTGGGCTGGGTCTCTGTGACACTGGGCTGGGTCTCTGTGACACTGGGCTGCGTCTTTGCGGCACTGGGCTGGGTCTCTGCGACACTGGGCTGGGTCTCTGTGACACTGGGCTGGGTCTCTGCGACACTGGGCTGGGTCTCTGTGACACTGGGCTGCATCTTTGCGACACTGGGCTGTGTCTCTGTGACACCTATCTAGACCCACTCCCCTGCCATATCTCCATAACCCCACCTAACCTGCACAACCCTTTGCACTAACGGGCAATTGTATCATGTCCAAACCACCTAACCTGCACAGTATCATCACTAAGAACAGTATCATCACTAAGAACAGTCTCATTACTAAGAACAGTATCATCACTAAGAACAGTCTCATTACTAAGAACAGTATCATCACTAAGAACAGCAAATTGAAATTAACTTTGAGTAAACGTATGACTTGGAAGGAAGATTGGGAAATCTGTACAAAGTGTAATGGGTGGTAAACACTTACTTTGCTGCCCTTCTGTCCACTAGAACCTGGGGTCCCGTGGATCCCGGCCTCACCCTGGAGAAAAACACAAGCATTAAGTAGAGTCTCTGTGGAGGCCAGGGTCCGACTGCTGAGCTGTTCTCAAGGCGGAAGGGAAGTTATTGCTCAGCAAAAGCCCCAGTGCTCATGACATAGATGGCGGCGTAGGGAGTGGGAGGTTCGAGGTTGTAGATGGTGTGGGTGCCTGCTGATCCAAGCCCGTTACCCACACACACATTGGCTGTTCGTCAATTTCAAAACATATATATTGAAAATACAATCACAAAGACATGATCAAACCTTTTTTGGCACTGAACATGTTGTATGGAGTAAAGATCATTCTGCACCATCCCTATTAAACATTCCCAGGACAGGAACAGCACGGGGTTAGTAAAGCTCCCTCTACACCGTCCACATCAAACATTCCTGTTTGCGAAGAAATGCTATGTTCATAGATCATAGAATTTACAGTGCAGAAGGAGGCCATTCAGCCCATCGAGTCTGCACCGGCTCTTGGAAAGAGCACCCTATCCAAGTTCAACACCTCCACCCTGTGTCAGGGTTGGTGTAATAAAGATGTCTCAAAGTGTTGTAAAAGCACAGGTCAAGGGCAAACCAGCAGGCAAGAGGTTAAACATATACCAAGGGAAAACCAGCAAGCAAGGGGTTAAAGTCACCCACATTGGAAATGATTTAATCATCTCGCAGGGCACTTGAATATGAAAAGGGAAACACAGGAGGCCCCAGTAAGTCTAAGGGATCCATTGTCCAACACATTCACACCACTTCCAGAAGTTAAATATGTTAAGCACAAACCCATGAGATTGTAAGGAAACATTGTATTCTTTAATCATTTTCCCATTGCGGGGACCAGAAAATATGCAAGCTGATCACTTTGTATTGTTCCGAATGATTCAGTGATGACAATACCTGCTTGTGACTCCGAAGAACTTTAAATGTATACGCATGTAATTCTGAGGACAGGCAGAGCTGACTTCTGCGAGCTACAGGATGGTCACTGAATCTATCTCTCCTGTGTGCACACAGTTTTTCCAAATTAAACAAAGTTCAGCCAACACCACACAGTCGAGAACAGACTTTGAGGTTTTTCTCCCCATCAAACACTCCCAGGACAGGTACAGCACGGGGTTAGATACAGAGTAAAGCTCCCTCTACACTGTCCCCATCAAACACTCCCAGGACAGGTACAGCACAGGGTTAGATACAGAGTAAAGCTCCCTCTACACTGTCCCCTTCAAACACTCCCAGGACAGGTACAGTACAGGGTTAGATACAGAGTAAAGCTCCCTCTCCACTGTCCCCATCAAACACTCCCAGGACAAGTATAGCACAGGGTTAGATACAGAGTAAAGCTCCCTCTCCACTGTCCCCATCAAACACTCCCAGGACAGGTATAGAAAGACTAGAATGATTTCATCAAAAGTGATTTATGTCATTTTGGTTACACAGAGGGTGCCAACCGTACCAGATTGCCTGGAGCCTTCAGGAAGTGAACATTAATCTCCAGGACTGTGCTGTTAGCACAGAAGCAGGAGAAAGATCATTGAGGCAGTGCAAAGAAAGTTGTGTTTCATTTCATTTTCATTGAACAGTATTATTACTATTTTATCATCATTGGATGCAAACATACGGAAATTGAGAAATGAGGGGCGCGATTCTCCACTCCCCACGCCGGGTGGGAGAATCGCGGGAGGGCCAGGCGAATGACGCCACCCCCCGCGATTCCCCCCCCCACCTTTTCCCCGGCGACCAACGATTCACCGGCCCGGATGGGCCAAGCGGCCTAACGACCCCGACCAGTTCACGTCGGCGGCAACCACACCTGGTCGCTGCCAGCGTGAACATCGCGCGACAGGTAAGTGTGGGGCCTGTGGGGGGCGGAGAGAGGATCGAGCACCACGGCCGTGCTCGTGAGGTGACTGGCCCGCGATCGGTGCCCACCGATTGTCGGGCCGGCATCTCTAAGAGACGCACTCTTTCCCCTCCGCCGCCCTGCAAGATCAAGCCGCCACGTCTTGCGGGGCAGCGGAGGAGAAGACTGCAACCGCGCATGCGTGGGTTGGAGCCGGCCAACCTGCGCATGCGCGGCTGACGTCACTTTGGCGCCTCCGACGGCGTCATTCTCGGCGCGCCACTTTGACACAAGCGTCAAGGCCCGGCGCCCGAGATTCGGGCAACGCCGCTCCTAGCCCCCGGGGGGGGGGGGGGGGGGGGGGGGGGAGAATAGGGGGCGAGGAGTGGCCTTTGACGCCGGAGTGAAACACTCCGGGTTTCACTCCGGCACGGCCGTTGCGGAGAATCGCGCCCGAGCTGTTTGATTGGACTGGGAAGTCAGAATCCAGGGGTCATTGAATAAAACCTGCATGAATATGCCCAAGGAGAGAGTTGGGACCTGCAGGGCCTGGTGAATGTCTCACTGTGAACATTTGAAACCCCATGGTAAATAGGACAAGTTAACAATGCACAGCACCCCCATCTGCTGGCGGCTCTTTGATACTACAGATTTCTTTGCAACACATACGGCAATAGAGCATTGGAAGGTTGGAGCAGGGGTTAGGTCGTTTAGAATCAATGAATCATAGAATCCGTACAGTGCAGGAAGAGGCCATTTGGTCCATTGAGTCTGCACCAACCCTCTGAAAGAGCACCTTGCCTAAGCCCACTCCCGCGCCCTACCCCCGTAATCCCATCTAAACCTTGGACACCAATTGATCATGGTCAATCCACCTAACCTGCACATCTTTGGACTGTGGGAGGAAACCGAAGCACCCGGAGGAAACCCACGCAGACACTGGGAGAATGTGCAAAGTCCACACAGTCACCCAAGGTTGGAATCAAACCAGGGTCCTGGCGTTGTGAGGCAACAGCGCTAGCCACTGTGCCACCACCCCACCCCTCTACCCGGTTTTGCCATTCAATGAGAGTTTGCTACCAACACAAACCTGCAACCAAACTCCATATAGCCACCTTTTCCCTATTTCTCTCAATAGCTTTGGGATAACAATCTCAGTTTTTAAACTAACCTCAACGTCCTTATGTGAAAGAGAGTTCCAAACCTCTGCCACCTTTTGTGTGCAGAAATATTTTATTATTTCACCACTGAAAGGTCTGGCTTTAATATTTTAGCCTGTGCCATTAATTCCTGGATTTTACACTTCGTTTCTCTCTATCTACATATCTGTGTATCTTGTCACCCCTGAACCTGCCAAATTGCAGTGAATGCAATTTGTCTGTTTGGACTTTGTGTTTCTAATATTTCCTCATTTAAAAATACCCTGTTTCATCCTTTCTGAATCCAAACTGGATGACCCAACATTTGAGTCCATGGAAACTCATTTTCTACTGTTTTGCCATTCACGTAAATTATCAAAATCTCTTCATAACTTTAGGCTTCTGTATATGGTGTGTACAAATCCCTAGATTCAGGATTGGTCCCATCAGATTACAAAATCGAGAACATCACTCCTCTATTCAATAAAGGAGGGAGATAGAAAGTAGGAAACTTCAGCTGAACATCCATCATAGGGAAAGTGTTCAGCTTATAATGTTGAACTTAGAAAACCTTACGACGATCAGGGTCGGTATCGTTTAGTGAAAGGTAATCCGGTTTGCCTTGTATTTTAGAAAGAGATCTTTGAGAAAGAGACTAGCAACATGGATAAAGGGGAACTAGTGGATGCACTGTACTTGGATTCATAGAGGGCATTTGACAAGATGCCAAATCAAAGGTCACTAGACAAAGTAAGGGCTCATGCAGTAGGGGTAACAAAGTAACATAGATAGAGGATTGGTTAGCGAACAGGAAACTGGGATAAATGGGTAAATTTGCGGTTGGCAAGATGTAACGAGTACAGTGCAATGCGGAATATGCTGGGGCCTCAACTTGTTTACAATTTACATCAATGATTTGGATGAAGGGACTGAATGTATAGTTGCTAAATTTACTGATGACACAAAGATAAAGAGAAAAATAATTGTAAGAGGACGGTGTGGCCAAACAACTGGCAAATGGAGGAGAATGTGGGAAAATGTGAACTTGTCTACCTTAGTAAAAAAAGTAGAAAAGCAGCAAATTATCTAAATGGAGAGAGATTGCAGAATTCTGAGACAGAGGGATCTGGGTGTCCTGGTACATGTACAGTCCAACGCTAGCATCTCCACATCCTGGTACATGTACAGTCCAATGCCAACATCTCTACATCCTGGTACATGTACAGTCCAACGCTAGCATCTCCACATCCTGGTACATGTACAGTCCAATGCTAACATCTCTACATCCTGGTACATGTACAGTCCAACGCTAGCATCTCCACATCCTGGTACATGTACAGTCCAATGCTAGTATCTTCACATCCTGGTACATGTACAGTCCAACGCTAGCATCTCCACATCCTGGTACATGTACAGTCCAACGCTAGCATCTCCACATCCTGGTACATGTACAGTCCAATACCAGCATCTTCACATCCTGGTACATGTACAGTCCAACGCTAGCATCTCCACATCCTGGTACATGTACAGTCCAATGCTAGCATCTCCACATCCTGGTACATGTACAGTCCAATGCTAGCATCTCCACATCCTGGTACATGTACAGTCCAACGCTAGCATCTCCACATCCTGGTACATGTACAGTCCAATGCTAGTATCTTCACATCCTGGTACATGTACAGTCCAACGCTAGCATCTCCACATCCTGGTACATGTACAGTCCAATACCAGCATCTTCACATCCTGGTACATGTACAGTCCAACGCTAGCATCTCCACATCCTGGTACATGTACAGTCCAATGCTAGCATCTCCACATCCTGGTACATGTACAGTCCAATGCTAGCATCTCCACATCCTGGTACATGCACAGTCCAATGCTAGCATCTTCACATCCTGGTACATGTACAGTCCAACGCTAGCATCTTCACATCCTGGTACATGTACAGTCCAACGCTAGCATCTCCACATCCTGGTACATGTACAGTCCAACGCTAGCATCTCCACATCCTGGTACATGTACAGTCCAACGCTAGCATCTCCACATCCTGGTACATGTACAGTCCAATACCAGCATCTTCACATCCTGGTACATGTACAGTCCAACGCTAGCATCTCCACATCCTGGTACATGTACAGTCCAATGCTAGCATCTCCACATCCTGGTACATGTACAGTCCAATGCTAGCATCTCCACATCCTGGTACATGCACAGTCCAATGCTAGCATCTCCACATCCTGGTACATGTACAGTCCAACGCTAGCATCTCCACATCCTGGTACATGTACAGTCCAACGCTAGCATCTTCACATCCTGGTACATGTACAGTCCAACGCTAGCATCTCCACATCCTGGTACATGTACAGTCCAACGCTAGCATCTTCACATCCTGGTACATGTACAGTCCAATACCAGCATCTTCACATCCTGGTACATGTACAGTCCAATGCTAGCATCTCCACATCCTGGTACATGTACAGTCCAATGCTAGTATCTTCACATCCTGGTACATGTACAGTCCAACGCTAGCATCTCCACATCCTGGTACATGTACAGTCCAATACCAGCATCTTCACATCCTGGTACATGTACAGTCCAACGCTAGCATCTTCACATCCTGGTACATGTACAGTCCAATGCTAGCATCTCCACATCCTGGTACATGTACAGTCCAACGTTAGCATCTCCACATCCTGGTACATGTACAGTCCAACGCTAGCATCTCCACATCCTGGTACATGTACAGTCCAATGCTAGTATCTTCACATCCTGGTACATGTACAGTCCAACGCTAGCATCTCCACATCCTGGTACATGTACAGTCCAACGCTAGCATCTCCACATCCTGGTACATGTACAGTCCAACGCTAGCATCTCCACATCCTGGTACATGTACAGTCCAATGCTAGCATCTCCACATCCTGGTACATGTACAGTCCAATACCAGCATCTTCACATCCTGGTACATGTACAGTCCAACGCTAGCATCTCCACATCCTGGTACATGTACAGTCCAACGCTAGCATCTCCACATCCTAGTACATGTTACAGTCCAATGCTAGCATCTCCACATCCGGAGGGGGGGGGTTTCTCCACGCCGGCCATGGCAGAGCCCTACAGAGGCCGGCGCAGAAGGTAAGAGTGCCTCCATGGCACAGGCCCGCCCACAGATCGGTGGGCCAGGCCACCGTTTGTGCCCCCTCCGGGGTCGGATCCCCCCTGAGCCTGCCTTCAAGCCAGGTTCCGCCATGATGGACCATGTCCATTTCACACCGGCGGGACTGGACAGGAAAGGATGGCCGCTCGGCCCATCGGGGTCCATAGAATTGCCGGGGATAGGGGCGCTGCCAACCTCGCCCCACCTGAAAACCGAAGCCGGAGAATATGGCAGCCGGCATCGGAGTAGTGGGGCGGGATTCACGCCGCCCCCTGGGGATTTTCCGACCCAGCGGGGGGGTCGAGAATCCCGCCCATTGTGTCTTAGAACATAGAACAGTACAGCACAGAACAGGCCCTTCGGCCCTCGATGTTGTGCCGAGCAATGATCACCCTACTCAAACCCACGTATCCACCCTATACCCGTAACCCAACAACCCCCCCCCTTAACCTTACTTTTATTAGGACACTACGGGCAATTTAGCATGGCCAATCCACCTAACCCGCACATCTTTGGACTGTGGGAGGAAACCGGAGCACCCGGAGGAAACCCACGCACGCACGGGGAGGACGTGCAGACTCCGCACAGACAGTGACCCAGCCCGGAATCGAACCTGGGACCCTGGAGCTGTGAAGCATTTATGCTAACCACCATGCTACCGTGCCGCCCGTCTTGTTTTGGTCTCCTTATTTAAGAAAAAATATAGATGCATTGGAAACAGTTCAGAGGCAGTTCACTTGACTGATGCCTGGGATGGGGGAGCAAGGTTATCTTCAGAGGACTGATGACATAGAAACATAGAAAATAGGAGTAGGAGAAGGCAATTTGGTCTTTCAAGCCTGCTCTGCCATTCATTATGATCATGGCTGATCATTCAACTCAACGGACGCTATTTAACGGAAACTTTTCTGGGTGCATTTGGGAGAGTTTTCTCATCAGTCGCATTGGCGAGATCGCCACTCATATTTAACGGCCCTTAGTGCCAAAAATGACCCTCCCCCACGAGCTTCTCGCCTTTACTGGCTCCCTCGCTGTCTGATTCGCCGGATCCGTGCCTCAGCATCTCGCCGCAAACACGAGGAGCTGCTTCTAAACGCTCCCTCTTCACTCACTCCCAGTCACACACAAGCATGGCAGCATGCAGACCTGCTCCCCACTTTGGCAATGCCGACCAGGCTAGGCTTCTGGATGCTGTGGATGAGAGGTGGAGCATCCTGTTCTCATGAGGGTTCGGAGGCTCAGCAGTAGGGTCATCAATGCTGCCTGGGCGGCATGACCAGGAGGACCACCATCCAATGTAGGAAGAAGACCAACGACCTCCACCAAGCTGCCACCTCTCTTCTGGCATCAATTCCACCTGCCACCCTCAAATTCCCAACGCCCCCCCCCCCCCCACCCCCCCCCCCCCCCCCAAAACCAACACATCACCAGTTGACACCTCGCACCCTCCCCACCTCCGATCTTCGTGCTTTTTCCTCAGAACCCCGGAACCCACCAGCACAATCCCTTCATTTCCAGTTGCAGTGCCACTTCCTATAGACCCACCCCCCGAAACAACACACGTGGCTCACAGTGCCCTCTCTTTGTTCGCCCGCAGGAGAAGATAGCGGGAAAGGGCCAAGAAGGGGTGCGGGTTACCTGAGATCCGTCTCCTCACCCCAATGAGGAACAGGCCCTGTAGATCACAGGGTTTTCCGAGGAGAGGAGAGCAGTCACTGACAGTGAAGTTGGCCTTTGCTGCAGATGTGAGGATTCACTGCCCCAGGTGACCTGTCTCAAGTGAGTTGTCCATGTCAGGCAAAATGATCCTTTCCTCTCACTGACCATGGGCAGGATTCTGCGGGAATCGGCAGCACGGGCAACTCAGGCACGAAGGAGTGGCGTGAACCGCTCCGGCACGGGCCGCCCCAAAAGTGCATGCGCAGGGGGCGTTCATCTCCACGTCGGCCATCGTGGAGGACCACAGCGGCCGAATAGAGTTCCCCGACGGCACAGGCCCGCCTACGGATCGGTGGGCCCCGATCGCGGGCCAGGACACCGTGGGGCACCACCCGGGGCCAGATACCCCCTCGCCCCCCCGAGGCCACCCTCGCAGCCAGGTCCCGCCGGCAAATACCTGGTGTAATATACGCCGGCGGGACTGGCCGAAAACGGACGGCCACTTGAGCCATCGCTGGCTGGAGAATCGCCGGGGGGCGGGACGCTGCCAGTGGCCGCCGACCGGCGCGATTCCCGCCCCCGCCAATTCCCCGCTGCCGGAGAGTTCGGCAGTCGGTGGGGGCGGGATTTATGCCGCCCCCCCCCTGCGATTCTCCGACCCGGCGGGGGGATCGGAGAATCCCGCCCCACATGTCCATTCTCCCGCAGGATCACCATCTGATGGGGTAGGATCACCCCCACCCACCCTGCCAGCCAAGAGAACACCTTAGGCGAGAACTCTGAGGAGACCACTATTGAGGCATCACAGCTATCACCCCCACCTTCCACAGAGACACCGATCTCGGTGGACCGCTTCTGGGGCACAATCTGGTGAACGCTACACAGTTGCTGATACACATCAGGTGGAGGCAGGAACATCCAAGGGAGGCAGCAGGCGGGAGGTCTGCTGTATCCCAGGACTCAGCTGAGTCCCAATCAGATGCCGAGCCTCTGGACAAGGTTATCCTGGAGCTGATGCAGATGATTGGACACGTCAATGAGATTCAGGAGGGGATGTCAGCGACATTCCGGTGAGCGCATAGCCGACTGGAGGTGTCCCAAAAGCTTTGGGTGCAGGAGATAATGGTGCCAACAATGCGTGGAACCGAGGCCAACACTGCTAGGGTAGCAACAGCAGTGGAAAGCCTGCAACACAAGGTCAGCATCTTCAGTGGTGGTGTCAAGGGTGTGGATCAGTCTGTGAAGACAATGGCTGGGCACCTGAACATCAATTCCCAATCGATGGGGGATGTGTCCCAGATGCAGGTGGACATTGGCGGGGCACTCAGAGCATGGCCCAGTAACTGAGGCACATCGCTGATGATGTCAACACCATGGTGCAGACAATGGGGAAGCGCCAGGACCGCCGGAGCAAGATGACACAGAAGCCTCTGGAGCTCAGTCCAGCTGCCCCTCCGTCCCATGGAGTCCTCCAGGGTCCTAGGGCACCATCAGGGAGGAGGAGGTGCCAGAGGCCAATCCAAAACCTCCGACCATGGAGACGACGGCAGTCTCCAGTTCTTCCGAATGCCCTCTTCCTGAAACTGGCGCATCGAAAGGCAGCGGTCAGAACAGGGTGGCACGGCGATACCAGTGACACCGGTAACTCGCCCGGGCTCTCCAGCTCCAGGTCCTCCAGAGGACATCTGCCAAGGGTATCAAAAGCCGCGGGGTGTGGAAAACAGCAGATTGCATCCATCTCTGATGTGCATCCTGGGTCACACCTAGATGCAGCAGTAGACCATGAAAGATCAAGAACATTGATGATCACTGCGTGGACAAATGGAGGCGGGGGGAGGTGGGCAGATGGGGGGAATCATAATCTGTAGCTAGGTGGATGGAAATGTCAAACGGTCATTATTAATGATGTGGAGATGCCGGCGTTGGACTGGGGTGAGCACAGTAAGAAGTCTTACAACACCAGGCTAAAGTCCAACAGGTTTGATTCAAACACGAGCTTTCGGAGCGCAGCTCCTTCCTCAGGTGAATGGAGAGGTATGTTCCAGAAACATTTATATAGACAAAGTCAGAGATGCCGGACAATGTTTGGAATGCGAGAATTTGCAGGTAATCAAATCATTACAGATCCAGGGAGAGGGATAATCACAGGTTAAAGAGGTGTGAATTGTCTCAAGCTAGAACAGTTGGTAGGATTTTGCAAGTCCAGGCCAGATGGTGGGGGGTGGATGTAATGCGACATGAATCCAAGATCCCGGTTGAGGCCGCACTCATGCGTGCGGAACTTAGCTATAAGTTTTTGCTCAGCAATTGTCGCGTGTCCTGAAGACCGCCTTGGAGAACGGTTACCCGGAGATCAGAGGCTGAATGCCCCTGACTGCTGAAGTGTTCCCCGACTGGAAGGGAACATTCCTGCCTGGTGATTGCCGCGCGATGCCCGTTCATTCGTTGTCGCAGTGTCTGCATGGTCTCGCCAATGTACCACGCTTCGGGACATCCTTTCCTGCAGCGTATGAGGTAGACTACATTGGTCGAGTCGCACGAGTATGTGCCGCGTACCTGGTGGGTGGTGTTTCCACGTGTAATGGTGGTACCCATGTTGGTGATCTGGCATGTCTTGCAGAGATTGCCATAGCAGGGTTGTGTGGTGTCGTGGTCGCTGTTCTGAAGGCAGGGTAATTTGCTGCAAACAATGGTTTGTTTGAGGTTACGCGGTTGTTTGAAGGCAAGTCGTGGGGGTGTGGGGATGACCTTGGCAAGATGTTCATCTTCATTGATGATGTGTTGAAGGCTGCGAAGAAGTTTCTCCGCCCCAGGAAAGTACTGGACGACAAAGGGTACTCTGTCAGTGGTGTCCCGTGTGTGTCTTCTAAGGAGGTCGGTGCGGTTTTTGCTGTGGCGCGTTGGAACTGTCGATCAATGAGTCGAGCGCCATATCCCGTTCGTACGAGAGCATCTTTCAGCATCTCTAGGTGTCTGTTACGCTCCTCCTCGTCTGAGCAGATCCTGTATACGGAGGGCTTGTCCATAGGGGATGGCTTCTTTATTGTGTTTAGGGTGGAAGCTGGAGAAGTGGAGCATCGTGAGGTTATCCGTGGGCTTGCGGTAAAGCGAAGTGCTGAGGTGACCGTCCTTGATGGAGATGAGTGTGTCCAAGAATGCAACAGAATTTGGAGAATAGTCCATGGTGAGTCTGATGGTGGGATGGAATGTATTGATCTCATCGTGTAGTCGTTTCGCTGTGGGTCCAAAGGAAAAAAATGTAATCGATGTATCTGGTGTATAACGTCAGTTGCAGGTCCTGTGTGGTGGGGAAGTCTTTTTCAAATTTGTGCATGAAGATGTTGGCATATTGAGGTGCGAATTTGGTCCCCATGGCTGTTCCGTGCATCTGGATGAAGAATTTGTTGTCGAAGGTGAAGACATTGTGATCTAGAATGAAGCGGATGAGTGGCAGAATGGCGCCTGGAGATTGGCAGTTGTCCGTGTTGAGGACTGAGGCTGTTGCAGCAATGCCGTCGTCATGGAGGATGCTGGTGTAGAGTGCCGAGACATCCATTGTGACGAGGAATGTTCCTGGTTCAACTGGTCCATGGGTGCTGGGTTTCTGTAGGAAGTCCGTCGTGTCGTGACAGAAGCTGGGTGTACCTTGTACGATGGGTTTCAAGGTGCCCTCGATGTGGCCAGAGAGGTTCTCACACAGGGTCCCATTGCCTGAAACAATAGGACAGCCTGGTGTGTTGGCCTTGTGTATTTTCGAGAGGCAGTAGAGATCTCCAATGCGGGGATTACGTGGGATGAGAACACGTAGGGTGCTCTGAAGGTCTGGATCCAAGGTCTTGATCAGTCTGTTGAGTTGGCGGATGTGTTCCTTGGTTGGATCTGCGGGTAACTGTCTGCAGTGTTCCTGGTTGTTGAGTTGTCGGTATACTTCTTTGCAGTAGTCCGTTCTATTCAGTATGACGGTGGCCCCTCCTTTGTCTGCTGGTTTGATGACGATGTTGCGGTTGGTCTTGAGAGCGCGGATGGCGTTGCATTGTGCTTGGGTGACGTTCGGGGCTGCCTTATGAATGCGACTGATGAATCTGGCATTGACGCGACTCCTGACGGCTTCAGCATACATGTCGAGTCCAGGGCAGCGGCCTTCCGGAGGGGTCCAATTCGACTCTTTCCTTTTCGTTTGCTGCACTGCAGATCTTGCGGTCTGCTGTTCCAGTTCATTAGTCGTCTCCTTGGGTTCGCTGTCGGCCTCTTGGGGTCTGTGGAAGAATTCCCGGAGCTTCATTCATCTGATGAATTCCTCCGTGTCTGCCGCGAGACTGATGGGGTCCATTTTGGTGGTGGTGCAGAAATTGAGCCCTCTGCTAAGGACTTCGATTTCATCTGGTTGAAGGTTGTAGTCCGACAAGTTGACAATAGATTTCCCTGTATTGTTTTCGACTGTGGTACAGGGGGAGGCTTGGTTGCTGCTGGTGGTGATGCCGAGTTTCTCAAGCTTCCTGTTCTTGGTGTGCATATAGGTGGCATTGTATCGTTGTCTCATCTGTTTGGCGGTGTTACGCAGCTAGTCTGCTGATTCCTGAGCGCAAGTTGAGAATATGGCCTCTATCTTGATTTCCAGGTTGCATCGACTGCTGTAGAGCTGGTGTACGAGGTGTTTGAGGAGTGTGACAGAGGTGCAGCGGCAGAGTCTTTCAGTGTAGTCTGTGTTGTCGGTCGACTTGAGTGGGTTTATGATCTGTAGCCCTTTCGGGATCTTGTCTGCTTTTTTGCATCTTTGTAGAAACTTAATGTCAGTGTCTATATGCGCGATCTTCCTGGCGATCCTCTCCACTTTGAGCCGGCAGTTTGCGGAGTCGATGGTAGCCATGATGTGGAGATGCTGGCGTTGGACTGGGGTGAGCACAGTAAGAAGTCTTACAACACCAGGTTAAAGTCCAACAGGTTTGTTTCAAACATATTAAAACATAATACACCTGATACACGTGAAGCCTTTTTAAAATTGATTTACGAGCTGTGGGCGTTGCTGGTTAGGCCAGCCGTTATTGCCCATTCCTAGTTGCCCTTCAGAAGGTGGTAGCAAGTTGTCTTCTTGAACAGCTGCAGTCCTCGAGTTGTAGGTACACCCACAGTGCTGTCAGGGAGGGAGTTCCAAAATTTTGACCCAGGGACAGTGAAGGAACAGCGATATATTTCCAAGTCAGAATAGTGAGTGACTTGGGGGGCAATCTCCAGGTGGTAGTGTTCAGTATCTGCTGTTCTTGTCCTTCAAGATGGTAGTAGTCATGTGTTTGGAAGGTACTGACTAAGGAACTTTGGTAAGTTCCTGCAGTGCATCTTGTAGATGGTACACACAGCTGATAATGTGCGTCAGTGGTGGAGGGTTTGAATGTTTGTGGAAGGGCGAGCAATCAAGCGGGCTACTTTGTCCTGGATGGTGTTGACTTCTTGAATGTTGTTGGAGCTGCACTCATCCTGGCACCGAAGGAAGGGAGTGGAGGCGAAGGAGGGTAATGGGGTGGAAAGAGGGAATGGGGGAAAGAAGGAGAAGGTGGGGGGAAGGAGAGGAATTGGCGGGGAGAGAGGGAGCCGATGGCCAAAACCTCCTCCTATGCGTTGTGGGCAATGATGAGGGTCTCCTTGGTCCTCCGGGCATGCCAGACCATGCCACATGTCCTCCATCCTCCAGTTCCTCATGTGGGTCCTCCCTGGGTTCGTCCACCATCCTCTTCTCCTCTTCCTCAGACACGAGGCCACATGTCCCTCCTTCAGCATGTCACCCCGCTGCTGTGTCAGGTTCTGGAAGGCACAGCAGGCCACCACAAACTGTGAGACCCTCTGGGGAGCGGACTGCACGGCTCCACAATAGCAGTCCAGGCACCGGTACCACATTTTGAACAGTCCAATGTACCGCTCAATGACAACATGGGCCTCTTTATTTAGGGTATTTGCCTCAGTTTCTGGGCTCCGCATTGGTGTCATCAGCCAGGACCTCAGCAGATACCCCTTATCCCCCATGAGCCAACCCCGGGGAGTTGTTTGAAGGTGCCGGGAATCTCGAGTGTCCCAGGTTGTAGCTGTCATGCACGCTCCCTGGGAAGCATAAACACAGGTAGATGATCCGGAGGTGGTGGGCGCACGAGTTAAACATTCAGGGAGTGGAACCACTACCTGTTAATGAAGGGCACTCCTTGATGCGTCGGTGTGCGCAAGACGACATGCGTGCAACCATTTACCCCCTGGACCTGGGGCATCCCAGCGATGGCGGCGAATCAAACAGCTGGGCATCATTGTGGGCTTGATCGAGCTCAAAGTCGATACAGTCTGCTGCCCAGGCAAACAGGGTGCCGTACTTTCACGGATGCAGTTGTAGCTTGGGAAATGCTGCACCAGTCCTCATTCAAGCCCTGGAATGAACCGTGGCATAAAGGTTCAGGGCTGCGGTGATCTTCATGGCCACTGGAACTGGGTGTCCTCCTCCTCCATGTGGTGCCAAGTCCTCGACATGGCACAGGTGCTGCACTGTCACTTTGTTGAGACAAGGGGCTGGATTCTCCGCCGGCGGGATCCTCTGTTATGCCGGCAGCCCGCTGGTTTCCCGACGGCGTGGGGCTGCCCCACAATGGGAAACCCCATTGACCTGCCGGCTTAACGGAGCATCCAGCCGGTGAAACAGAAACGTGGCGCGGCACTGCGGAGAATCCAGCCCAGAGTCTCCTGCAGCGCATGCTGTCCGTCATCTTCTTGAAAGATCAATGAGCCTGTACACCTTGGACCCTCGCTGGCGTCCCCCTCTGGGTTCCTCCTCTACCTGATCGGTGGCTAGGTCTTCAGAGTGTCCCTGCATCAACGCTGCTGCCATCTCCGATGTCTGGCTGCCTGGGCTGCCACCAGCACTGTGAGGGCATCCTCTGCGGCATTGACACCACTATTCATTTGGTCCCTGTAAGGTATTGGAGAAGGAGAGAGACCATCAATCAGTTAGGGCCTCCACCCCGGGACCCTCAAATCCCCCAAGCTTCCCCACCTTTACGTGTCCGCCTTCTCTCAGGGTGTCATCCACTGAGCCAATTGCGCTGGAAAACCTAGCTCTGCACATTCACCCCCAACTCAGCAGGAGCCCCTAGATCCCAGACACCAAACCCCTGTAGGGAGCATTAGGGACACTTGCTCAGGTGCCCACTCACTCGGGGCTGGTTTAGCACAGGGCTAAATCGCTGGCTTTTAAAGCAGATCAAGGCAGGCCAGCAGCACGGTTCAATTCTCGTACCAGCCTCCCCGGACAGGCGCCGGAATGTGGCAACTAGGGGCTTTTCACAGTAACCTCATTTGAAGCCTATTGTGACAATAAACGATTTGAATTTCATTTTTCATTCATACTTTGGTCATGAGGATATCCCCAATGCTGAAGCCTGGCTCTGAGTGTTTGATTGTTAGCTGCTGCCTCTATGGTGCTGACATTTCTAGAGATCAGAAAACTCTTCAGACTTCAAAGTTTGATTGAAAGCGATGCAATAATCATCGTCTGAGACATGGCACCTGTACCCACTAAAAGCCACTTGAGTCATGTTTTATTGGAAAAAATGGTCAACAGGAACAAAGATTTGAAAATCAACAATATAAAATTCCACACGTCAAACTAACCATTAAACAACAAGGAAACATCACCGTTCCATATTGGTGCCAATACAAAACTATATCAGCTCATTTTCACAAAAAACTCAAGGTTTCACCTCTCACAGGTTCCGAAACAGAATTGGAGGATAAGCCTCAGAATGTGTTATCCTGCCCAGAACTTTGTCGTAAAAATGATCTGTCCATCAACATGTGACTTGTTCTACGTATCAGTACCAGGAGCTGCAGCTGTGCAGACCCTCCTACACAGCCCAATGTCACCGTAACCAAATTCTGGCATCCATATATTCCACTGGCGCTCAAGGTTTAGTTGAATATCCTTGACTTCCAGTGTGCTTAACCCACAGTGACGTGCCAGTTGCACAGTAAGAACTTACAACACCAGGTTAAAGTCCAACAGGTTTGTTTCAAACACTAGCTTTCGGAGCACTGCTCCTTCCTCAGGTGAAGGAGCAGCAGTGCACCGAAAGCTCGTGTTTGAAACAAACCTTGTTGGACTTTAACCTGGTGTTGTAAGATTTCTTACTGTGCCCACCCCAGTCCAATGCCGGCATCTCCACATCGTGCCAGTTACATGCAGCACTCACCAGACCAGCATCAAAAACATCAGCAATCTGCAAAATCATTTCTTCAACATCTTCATCATTTGGATCAATATCATGCACCAGGTCCCACAGCGTCTTCTTGCTTCAAACCGGATTGACTTCTGGATACATATGTTCCAAGTATCTTAGAAAAAATTGCCCAGAGGCGGCACAGTGGCGAGCACTGCTGCCTCACAGAGCTGAGGACCTGGGTTCGATCCTGGTCCCATGCGGTGTTGGCACATTCTCTCAGTGTCTGCGTGGGTTCCACCCCCACAACCCAAAGATGTGCACAGTAGGTGAATTGACCACGCTAAATTGCCCCTTAATTGGAAAAAGAAGAATTGGGTACTCTAAATTATTTTTAACAATTGTACTTCTTTTAGGCTACTGAAAAAAAAGGAAACAGCAGCCACAACCTCCAGGCATCTGTAGCCACGACAGCGTGAGGCCATAGCCTCAGAATCAGAGAATCCAGCCCATGGTCTTTGAATAGTTACATGTGCAATTCTCCAATCTAAAGGATTTGTTCCCCAATTGACAAACTTTGGGAGATTATTGTTCAGCCACTGACAATGTTCTCATCTACTTCCATTAAACCCTGGGATGGAAGCCGTCCGATCTTTGTGGTTTGCCTTTCTTCAATACAATTATTACTTCATTGCTCTTATTTTTTAAATGTTAATTTGGATGAGTCCTTATTTCCGATTCAATATTAGTTTCCTTGGATTTCTTACATGTTGACTAAATACTGATAAAATAAATAAGTAAATAAATAATCACTTATTGTCACAACTAGGCTTCAATGAAGTTACTGTGAAAAGCCCCGAGTGAATAGTTATTAGTCATATCCTAATTTTCTTATTTTTATTGGTATTAATGACAGGAGATCTGATAGTTAGGAGAACAAAAGGTGTTTCTGTTGCCACAGACGTGACTCCAAGATGTTGTGGTCCCTCCCTGTTGCCAAGGTCAAGGATGTCACTGAACAATTGCACAGCACTCTGAAGGAGGAAGGTGAACAGCTGGCAGCCATGGTCCATGTTGGTCTGAACAACATAGATAGAAAGAGGGATGTAGTCCTCCAGTCATAATTTCGAGAGCAAGGTAAGAGATTAGCAAACAGGACCTCAAAAGTAATAATCTCCGGATTACACCCAGTGCCACATGCAAGTCAGAACAGGATAGAGCAGATGGATGGTGGAGGAGGGAGGGCTTTCGATTCCTGCGACACCGAGACTTATGTTGTGGAGAGATGTAACTGGTATAGACCGGACGGGTTGCACCAGAACATAGGTCGGACCAATTTTCTTGAGGGGCAATGTTTTGGTGCTATTGGGGATGGTTTATGCTAACTTCGCAGGGGTGTGAGAAGCAGAAGATAATATTAGAGTTGAATACCAAGGTGTACAGAATACTGGGAGTGATAGATTGCACTAGCAAAGGAAACAGTACGCTATTAGTGAGGAAAAGTAATAAACTCAGAAATCCATTAGCTTGCATCTCTATCTGAGCAATCTTATTTATCAAAGCCTTATTATGTAGAACATAGAACAGTACAGCACAGAACAGGCCCTTCGGCCCTCGATGTTGTGCCGAGCAATGATCACCCTACTCAAACCCACGTATCCACCCTATACCCGCAACCCAACAACCCCCCCCCCCCCCCCCCCCCTTAACCTTACTTTTTAGGACACTACGGGCAATTTAGCATGGCCAATCCACCTAACCCGCACATCTTTGGACTGTGGGAGGAAACCAGAGCACCCGGAGGAAACCCACACAGACATGGGGAGGACGTGCAGACTCCGCACAGACAGTGACCCAGCCGGGAATCGAACCTGGGACCCTGGAGCTGTGAAGCATTTATGCTAACCACCATGCTACCGTGCTGCCCTGTACTCGTGGCTGAAAGCCCAGGCAGCCATTAGAGTACCAAAACACCTCAGTCCCAGGAAAAGCAGTGCTTAACTGACAGCCCTAGTTCTCTAAACTATGCTGTCAATTGCTTATTTGCACAAAATACAGGTTTCAAGTGATTGCAGTTTCAGCGATTGATATTTTAAAGAGTCTGGGTGAATGACACTTTTATTGGGCTGTCGTAAAAATATATATATTTTTAACAAGGTGGAAAGTTCTAAATGGGTGACTGCTTTTTAAAACCTTTTGTAAGGCTCCTCCTGTTAATCTCTACCTGGCCCTTGTTCATTTCTGTTATTCTGCCATTTCAATTTTTGTACATGGACAATTAATGGAATTTATGCCTTTAAGATGAACTTCACCTTTAATTCAAGTGATTGGTAAAATAACTTATGACCTTAGGCAAGGCAGGTTGCAAAGAGCTGTTTATATTTCGAATCAGCAGATTCAAGGGAGATCAGTGATGACACGTCTTGATGGACTTGGCTGTCGGCCAATGGACTGTTTTGAATTGCCAGGCTTTATCAAGAGCATCTGCCGATTGGTCGGGGTTTTCCCTGGAATGGTCCTTCTTCTGTGTGATTGTGTTTGCTTTTACTTTTGTTTTGGTCTGAAGCTGGAGGGTCACAGCTGTGATCTCTCTCATTTCATGGACTATTTCAAAATATCCAAAGGAAAGACCTTCCTCTCTCCACAGCCAGATTAAACTGCAGGGGAATTCATTCGAGCAACACACTGAAGGTAGGGCCAGTTGTTTATAAACCCTTTAAAATATCTTGTGTGGAGAACTCTGTTCTTATCTCATAAGGCTGTTGGGCATACTGAAGTTAGAAACAAGTAAGAATTAAACAGGTCTAAGGCGGATCCTTTGCAGGAGGGCCCAGGGTAATAAAAGTTAAAGGGACTCCCCTAACTGAATGCCCATCAGAGGATCTCCATTAGTCTACCGGTGGTTTCAACCCCTAAACATCTATGTTTTATGTTCTATGGGACGTGGCCATTGCAGGCTGTGCCAGCATTTATTGCCCGTCCCTAATTGCCCTTGAGGGCAGTTAAGAGTCAACCGCATTGCTGGAGTCACATATAGACCAGACCAGATAAGGACGGCATATTTCCTTCCCTAAAGGACATTAGTGAACCAGATGGGTTTTTACGGCAATCGATTCATTGTCATCATTAGCCTTTTAATTCCAGTTTTTACTGAATTTAAATATCACCATCTACAGTAGTGAGACTTGAACCTGGGTCCCCAGAGCATTACTCTGCATCTCTGGTTTACTAATCCAGTGACAATACCACTATGACACTACCTCCCCTTCAAATCCCCCCCCCCCCCCCCCCCCCCTACACCACCACCACCCTCACTGATCTGGAACAGTGACCCCAGTGGTTAAATTCAAAACTAATTATAGAATATTACAAGATAGATGGAGGTCACTCAGTTCACCATTCCTGTGCTGGCTTGATTGAACATTTATCCAATTAATTGTTCTGTCTCCAAAGCCCCACACTTTCTCCTTTCCAAGTGTCATCCAGTTCCCTTTTAAAAGTCAATATTGAACCTGATCCCACTGCCCCTTCACAGTGCGTTCCTGATCGCAACGCTCTGCGTAAAGTCAACCCTCATCTCCTCGGGCTGTTTCACCAATTATATTAAATGTGGCTCTTCGGGTTACTGACTTACTGGCCACCGGCACATTTTTTTTTGTGAAGTTAGCACAGCATTAATATAATGACACTGGTACCAACAGGCGTAAGGACCAGTGACCAATTCTCATGCCAGGTCGTTGGCACGTTGTGCCTGGAGCTGGGTGTGAGTTGCTGTCACGCACTGATCCTGGAAGACTCAGCAATCGGCCCATGGCTCCAGCCAATACTCCGGGTATATGGGTTGAAAACAGGCTGGGGTTTGACTGGCACAGGTGACATACCAGTCTTCAATGACAAAGGGTAAAAGTCAAGGGTCAACAGTCGTTCTCACTTGTCCGTCAACATCAGGATATAATCAAATTCCAGCCAATAGTGAAACATTCCAAGGATTTACTCACCGGACTCCCTGGTTTTCCGATCATCCCATCCTTCCCCTAAAAATAAACAAAGAAACATTATTCTTTTTGCAATGTGCATTAATACTGAACCAGTGAGATTATCTCCATAAAACTGTCTTTGCAATTCGCAAAATCTATCCAACTGTGATCTGTAATTTTGTTCAAATTCATTCATGGGATGTGGCCATTGCTGGGCCTGTATTTGTTGCCCATCCCTAATTGCCCTAGTATTGAGTGGCTGGCTAGGCTGTCCCTGAGGGAAGTTAAGAGTCTGACAGACAAGGTAGTGGTGACAGATTTCCTTTCCTAAAGGGAAGTTGTGTTCTTGCATGCATTGGTGATGGTAGGATAGTTTGCTATTGCAGATTTTATTCATTGAATTTAAATTCCTCCAGCTGCCTTGGTGGAATTTGAACCCGTGTTCCGAGAGTATTACCAGCCCCGTGACATTACCATTACACAAACTCACTCCCACCATCTACTGACCGAGGGATGATGGACAGAGAGAGAAAGAGACCATAGAATCCCTACAGTGCAGAAGGAGGCCATTTTGTCCATTGAATCTGCACCAACCCTTGGAAAGAGCACCCTACCTAGGTCCACTCCCACACTCTATTTCCTCTATCATGGCCAATCCACCTAAACTGCACATCTTTGGATTGTGGGAGGAAACGGGGAGAACGTGCAAACTCCACGCAGACAGTCCCCAAGGCCGGAATGAACCCGAATCTCTGGCGTTGTGAGACTGCAGTGCTAACCACTGTGCTACCGTGCCGGTCCAAGAAAGGGAGGAACTAAGAGAGAAAGCTAGAGGGGGACTGAAAGAGGCAAAGCAAACGAGAGATGGAGGGAAGTCACACAGAGTGTAATCTTCCCAGCCCCTCACAGGAAGATTAGGACTGACTGGGATGAAACCTGAAAATGAGTACAGCACGTCAGCTCCCTGATGTAGTTCCACATCTGAGTGATCATGTTGGAGGCAGAGGCTACCTGACTGGCAATGATGGGGAACCAATGAGGGACCTTATTGGCCCATTTGGGGGAAAGGTCACGGCACTGGCGGACATTCCTGATAGGTCCTCTCCCAGGGCTGATGTCTGGCGTAACTGGAGTCTGTCTCCAGGCAGCAGGACAGAGGACCATCAATATCTCTCCTTCATCACTCCAGCCTGGGGGCCTGCTAGGATGGGATGGCCATGGCCGCAGCTACAAGTCTACCAGTGGTCTTTCCTCCTGCTCCCACGCCGTTCGCTCCAACCCCTCTCCTAATCCTCTCCTACTCCACCCTCGGTGGCATCATCCAAAAATACAATGTTCTTTTTCACACGTATGATGATGTCAGCCTGCCCCCAACTCACCAGCACCTCCCCTGATCCACAATCTTATGTCAGTCATCAGACTGCTTACCTGTTGTTCCGTATGGGAACAGAACTTTGTTCCATTTAAACGTTGGGAAAACCAAACCCATTGTTTTCACTCCAGGCAACACATCCTGTTTCCCAGCTTGACACCAGCCCTGGTAACTGCTGGAGACTGAACCAGACCCTTTATGGCCATCAAGTCTTATTAAACTTGGGGATGAGGTTCCGTCCTACATCCTCTCCATCAACTTCATCTAATTCCCCCAATCAGCTCAATGGCTGCTGAACCATCACCCATGCCTTTCTTACCCCTGCCACACCAATCCTACTTTGCACTAAATCCTTTTTACACATTACCCCACTGTTCACTGACCCACATATAAACACACAAGTTAGGAGCTGGAGTGGGCCATTCAATGAAATCAAGACTATTCTGACTGTCTACCCCGATAATCTTTCACCCCTCGTTTACCCAGAATCTACCTAGCTCTGCCTTGAAACCATTCAATAACAGTTTTCTCTGCCTTTATGATGTCCCTTCAAATCATCTCTTTGATAAAGCTTTTGGCCATCTGATGGAATATATGCTTATCCTGTTAATCTCTTTGGGAACTTTTACCATTTTGATGGAGGTACTATACACTACAGAATCCCTGCAGTGCAGAAGGAGACCATTCGGCCCTTTGAGTCTGCTCCGACTCTCTGAAAGAGAACCTGACCCCACTTCCCCACTCTATCCTCTTATCCCCATCTAACCTATACATCTTTGGATAATAAGGGGGATTGATAATGGCTAATTCACCTAATCTGCACATCTTTGGACTGTGGGAGGAAACTGGAAACCCACGCAGACACGGGGAGAATGTACAAACTCCATACCAGACAATCACCCAAGGTCGGAATTGAACCCGGTTCCCTGGCCCTGTGAGGCAGCAGTGTTAACCACTGTGCCACCATGCCACCCATGAATGCTGCCTATAAATGCAGGCTGTTTACTCACCGGCAGTCCGGGCAATCCTTTCCCTCGGAGTCCCGCCTGTCCCTGTTGATAAAAAGGGAACATTAAGTTACATTAAGCTGCAACAATCAGAAAGAACCACTGGACTGGAGCACAGAGACCACAAACTTACCTTTTCACCTTTTGCTCCTGGAGACCCTGTCAATCCCTGCAGTCCTGGTTCACCCTGCGTTAATCCAACATCCACAAGTTATTAAAGCAGAAACGTTTTGTCACAAACTTTCTTTATATTTAATTTGCTGTTATCCTGAAGAAACCAATGTTTGTGGGGGTACATTTTCAAAAGTCCTGACATCTCCTTAAACCTCACCCAAGTCGCCATCTTCAGCAATGTGAGCTAGATAGAGACACAAACACACTTACTGGCACACACAAGTCAGGAGTGCAAGGAATACTCCCCACTTGCCTGGATGATTGCAGTTCCAACAACACTGTTGGAAGCTCAACACCATCCAGGACAAAGCAGCCCTGCTTGATCGCTCCTCCTTCCACAAACATTCAAACCCTCCACCACTGACAAACAGTGGCAGCCGTGTGTACCATCTACAAGATGCCCTGCAGTAACTCGCGAGTGTTCCTTAGACAGCACCTCCAAAACTCACAACCACTAGCATCTAGAAGGACAAGAGCAGCAGATACCTGGGAAACCCACCTGGAGGTTCCCCTTAAAATCACTCACCATCCTAACTTGGAAATATATCACCGTTCCTTCACTGTCGCTGGGTCAAAAGCCTAGGAACTCCCTTCATAACAGCACTGTGGGTGTACCTACACCAAATGGGCTGCAGAGGTTAAGGAAGGCAACTCACCACCACCTTCTCAAAGGCAACCAGGAATGGGACATAAATGCTGGCCTGACGAGCATTCCACAAATGATTAAAAAATCCACACAGACCCACACATGCAGGTGGGACATGAAATTCACGGGCCAATCAATTGGCCAGCGACTCTAAATCCCAGCAGCTCAGTGGGAACAGTGGTGATTGGTATGACTGCAGAATCAATGAGGGAAGCGAGCCACATTGGAGCCAGGAACAAAGGTGAGACCATGGTTTCACTGGGGCCAGACTGGCATGCTCCAGCAAGGAGGGTGAGAAGTGGGTGGGGGAATGGGGTACCGAGATATGGGGAGATCTTGTGGTTGGTTTTCTGCTATGCACAAGGTGCCCATAAAGGAAGCCAGCTTCTCTTAGTGAAACTTAGCAGGCTGCACATTCAGCGTGAGCCTCTTCCACCATGGGGAAAACCCTAATCATTGGCCACTTCAGAGCCTCAAGTGGTCAACAGGCCTCCCACTGCCTCTCCCACTACTTGTAAAATTATGACAAGGGATAGGGATGGTCAGGAAGGTACCCATGGCATGGTGCCCAATTTTACATCCCCCCCCCCCCCCCCCCCCCCTCCTCCGCCACCCACAGATAAATGTACACACACACACACAGACACACAAACAGGACACACACACACACAGACACACACACACATACTGATGGACATCACCTTGGCAATTCATTGGCACAAACAGTACACTGTTGGTATCACTGTGGTTTGGGGCCTAATTATTACGCTAACTTCATTTTCTTCTTGGCTCTTAGACTTGTCTCCTCTTCAGTCCCTACTCTAGATTTACAAACCATTGTGTGGCCCATTGCAATGAGTTCAGGTTCCCAGGTCACCATTTGATAGCACTGAGCTTCAAATCGAGTGATACTGGGAGTGTGACTAGGCCGCAATCCTGTTCACCAAGGAACAAAGCCATTGTCCTGTTGTCAGAAACTCGCAAAACACATCACAAGGAGCATACCAGTAACAAGAAGAGATGGATCAAACTGAGTGAGAGACCATAGACTGAGAGAGAAACAGGCTTGTTTGGATAATGAGATACAAAGAAAGGGATGTAATATAGAAACAGGTATTTAAATGGATCTCGCCCAAGTGGTTTAGTCAGTGCAATTCTCTATCTGGTGAATGTTTGGTTTCAATAACTTGGCCTCACATGTTTTCCTGGTTCTCCTGTCCCAGGTGGTCCAGGGTCTCCCTGAGGGCCCGGTTTCCCCGGAAGTCCAATCACGTCTTTGAAGTCATCTGGAATGGTGGGGCAGACCTCACACTGATCCCCCTGCACAAGACAATGTGACATCACTGTACAGACTGTGTTCATCAAATACAACCTGATGGGAGTCACGACTCTGGAGTAAGAGGGTTTGGCAATTCACTAAATCCAGAGGAACAGTGGGGTTATTGGAGAGCAATTAGGTAAAGAATGGAACAGCAATTGGAAAAGTTGTTCAGATAAGATTGGAGGGGTTGGGACTGTTCTTCTTGGAGAGAAGAAAGCTTAGAGGAAATTTGATAGAGATGTTCAAAATCATGGGGGTGTAGATAGGTAGAAACTATTCCCGCTTGGAAAAAGATCGAGAATGAGAGGGCACTAATTTAACGTGATTTGCAAAAGAAGCAAATGTGATGTGAGTAAAAACTTTTTCACACAGCGAATGGTTGGGGTCTGGAATGCAGTGTTTGGAAATGTGGTGGAGGCAGGTTCAATCGAGGCATTCAAGAGAGCATTAGATGATTATCTGAATAGAAACAATGTGCATGGGTATGGGGAAAACGCAGGAGAATGGCACATAGTCATGATGCTCATTTGGAGAATCGGTCCAGAAACGATGGGACGAATGGCCTCCTTCTGCACCATAATAATTCTGTGATTTTGAAACCACAATGTAAAAAATGAAAAAAAAGCTGAATAAATTTAGCAGGTACGGTAGCATCTGTAGAGAAACAGAGTTAACGTTTCGAGTCCATATGACTTCTGCAGAGTGGCAGTAATTGTAATTGAAATGGTTCTAGGTGTTGGCAGACTACACAATATTGTACAGTGAGGAGTATGAAATGCTCAACATGAAGCGGTCAAATTGTAGAAGCATCTTCGCCACACAGACTGTACACAGTTCAAGGAGATGGCCCATCACCACATTCCCAAGACAACTAGTGGTGGACAATAAATGCCAGCCTTGCCAGTGATACCCACATTCTGAGAATGAACAAGTTTCTTTTTAATGCCTTGAATAATTTATTGCAAATTTAAAATCAAATTGCCACCTGTACTTTGAACCTGAAGTGCAAGGAAAACAAAAAATCAACTTTTGAAACTAACATTTTTAAAAGTTAAATTTAGAGTACCCAATCATTTTTTTCCAATCAAGGGGCAATTTAGCGTGGCCAATCCACCTACTCTGCACATCTTTGGGTTATTGGGATGAGACCCACGCAGACATGGGGAGAATGTGAAAACTCCACATGGACGGCAACCCAGGTCCAGGAGTGAACCTGGGTCGTCGGTGCCGTGAGGCAGCAGTGCTAACCACTGCGTCATTGTGCTGCCTTAACTAACATTTATTTAGGGGGGGCATCATTGACATTAGTTTGATGGCTGTGTAGAGCCTGACATAGTGTTGCTCTGACATTAGTTACGACAAGGGTTAATTAATCCCACCTCCTGAATATAATTAACCTTCAATTAGTTTATAAATATTACCCTTTACAACAACAGCACGGATAGAGGATTGGTTAGCTAACAGGAAACAGAGAGTAGGCATCAATGAGTCTTTTTTGGGTTGGCAAGATATAACGAATGGAATGCCAAAGGGATCAGTGCCGGAGTCTCAACTATTTGTGATCTACATCAATGACTTGATTAAGGGACCAAAGGTAAGGTTGCTAAGCTTGTAGATGACACAAAGATAGAGTATAAAGAAGAGGACCAAAGGAGACTATAAAGGGATATAGACAGGTTAAGTGAGTGGGTAAATATTTGGCAGATGGAGTATAATGTGCAAAAATGTGAACTTGACCACTTTGGCAGGATGAATAGAAACACAGCAAATTGTTTAAATTCTGCGAGATTACAAAACATGTCAGGTGCAGAGGGATCTGGGTGTCCTGGTACAGTACATCACAAAAACGTTAGTATACAGGTACAACAAGTGATTAGGAAGGCAAAGGGAATGTTGCCATTTAATTGCAGGAGACTGGAATATAAAAGTTGGATATTTTTCTACAATTGCATGCATGAGACCACATCGAGAGTGCTGGGTAAAGTTTTGGTCTCCTTATTTGATAAATGACCCAATTACATTAGAAGCAGTTCAGAGAATTTATTAATGTATTTGTAGTTCACAGTCAGAAGTTCAGAAAATTTATCAATTTATTTTCATTTCTTCCATTGATCTGTTTTTCCCGAACCTTTGTTCCCCCCCTCCCCTCACCCCACCCCATTTTGTTCCCTGTTCCTAGTTGCCCTTTGACATACTGCTTACCTTTGTTCTGCCATTCACACATTCTAATTTCCTTTATGTGCCACTATCAGTACCCTTCTTAGCCTTAATCACCTCCATATACATTCCCTTTGTCTTCTGTCCACATCTTTGTCAATCTCCACCTATCGCTGGCCCCCTATCCAGCCCCACTGCTCCACTACCGCCACCCCCCCCCCCCCCCCACAACAGTATAAATCTTGCCCTATTTCCAGTTCTCTCCAGCTTTGACAAAGAGTCACCCAGACTCAGAATGTTAGCTCCCTTCTCTCTCCACAGATGCTGTCAGACCTGCTGAGATTGTCCAGTATTTTCTGTTTTTGTTACAGATTCCAGCATCCGCAGTAATTTATCAGAGAAGGTTCACTTGGGTGATCCCTGGGATGAGGGGGATATCTTATGTGGAAACGGTGGACAGGTTGGGCCTGTATCCATTGGAGTTCAGAAGAATCAGAGGTGATCTTATTGAAACAGTCAGATCATGGTTAACCTGTATCTGAGTTACAGATTTCCAACTTTATCCATTAAATAGCAAAACTCGATCAATCTCAGTCTTGAGAATTTCAATCCCCCCGAGCATCCCAGGCGTGTGCAAGAGAGAATTCCACGTTGTCACCGCACTTTGTCTTCAAAAAGGTTCAACCTGATTTCAAAGCTGAATGTCTCAGATCTAATTTTAAGATAATCCTCCCTTGTTCCCAACTCTCCATCATAAGAAATAATTCCTGTCAATCCTACTGACTCCTTTTATCATTTTAAAGATCTAAATCAGATCATCCCTCGATATTTTATGCTCAAGGGAATACGTGAAATTTATGAAACCTGTCACCCTAATGTATTCATTTTTAGCCAGTTTTATTCTGGTTAAATGCTCTGAACCCCTCCAGGTTAATACACTTCATTCTGTGGTGCACAGATCTGAACAGTTACTCTGAATGAGGTCCCACTGGGGCCTCTCTACAAAAGAAGCATATTTTTTTCACTTTTACATTCCAACTCACTTAAGATAAAGGCTAATGATAATTTACTCACTCACCTTTTCACCTTTAGGCCCATGGTGGCCTCGCACCCCTGGAATGCCAGGGAACCCTGGGATTCCTGATGCACCCGGCTCTCCCATATCACCCTTTGGCCCAGGATCACCCTAAATGAACAGGATTACTGAGTGAGCCACCAGTTCTATGCACGTCGGTTAGAATTTAAATCCAAACCCCTCACTGCACACTCACCTCGCCACCAAGTGCCACAGCAACATTCATTTACATTTATTACATTTGAAATATAGAAAGTGGCCCAAGGCTACTTTGGGAGACTCGAGCATTTTTTAAAAACTACACGTAACAGAGACAGAAAAAAAACAGGAATTAATTTCCACTTGCTGAGGCGGTTCGTCTGGGGGAGGTGGGAGAATATAGCTGTACACAAATTGCTTCAGTGTGATGGGGGCAGCCCACTCCCAAGAAAATGGATATGCTCGATAGCTCCTGCAGTGCTTTCTGAGTAAACTGGTGTTCCAGTGGTAGAAGGCAGTGAAGGTGCAGATCTATAGGTCCGTCCACCACACAAGGGTGAACCCCTCTTCTCGGTGTACTGGATTATAATAATAATCAGATTATACAAGAGGTTGCTAGATAACATGCAACAGGGAGGAACAGAGGGGTTTATATGGGTTCTCTGCGCATTAAAATCCTGACCTCAACAAGACCTGGACAACGTTCAGGCTTAAAGGTAACACTCATGTCACACAGTACAAGGTATTGACCATTTCCAAGAGATGAGTCTAACCACCTCACTTTGACATTCAACAGTATCATCATCTGTCACAGTGCGCAGTTATGATGTTACAAACGTTTGGAAAAACTGTTTTGAAGTCATAGTTTGTAAACCTTTCACTGAGTTCAAAGATTGTTTCCAAAGTGGATTCCGAGGATCATCTACTTACCGATTTGGGCTGGAACCCCTTTAGCCAGACAAAGGAGACACCCTCGGACATATACATTGGATATCTAATGAGTACTAAACAAAAACTCTTTGGCTTGATGGCTTTTCTTTCAAGCACATGGGGACTAACTGATAAACCTCTAGAAGCTGTGAACAATCTTAGCTCTTTTGATCCAACAGGTGGGAAGGAGACTTCAGATTATGAAATAGGATTACCTTTTGCCTTATATGGAAAGTGATTTGGCATTTTTAGGACAGCGTACATCTTAGCTTGACTTTTAAGAATAACACAAAAAGCTGCCTTAAAACAGATCCATCGACAACCAACTTGAAGAAACTTCAACCCAGGGAGTGACAGAGGAAGGAATCTGAAAACAGGCACTGGTCTTCTGTAATGTAACCAGGTAGCTAAAAGAACCAAACCTACAGACCAAATGTAAAAGAATTTTGTCTCCTCCCTGTAAACCTGATCCTACCTACTAATTTCACGCAGTAAAGCAACCTCAGGAAACTTGACAGTAGAAGCCTTAGCAGCTGTAGAAATGACTATAACCTCAAAACTTTCACTTCAGACAAGGCAACATCTCAACCTAAGTTAGTAGCTGCCTGAATCAGAGGCATGAAGAACTTAAACGGCAAGTAAAAAAAGTTTAAAAGATTTAAACCTTTGGTGTTAAAATTGCAGCAGTCCATCAGGGTTCCTTGATGGGTGAGGTTCACAAAAAGGAGCCAAAGGCCAGGTGAATCCACTGATTCATTTATTAATGACTTGTGTCAACTGGCCAATAATTGTGGTGATAAATATTTAAAGCAGGGGTTACTTCATGACCGCTTTGAAGACAGCGTGCTCAACCACACGCTACTGGAGCAATCCAGGGAGGACTTAATTTTACAGAAGGCCAAACAGTTTGTAAGGCGGTCTGAGCTGTAAAAGCCAAATCAAGGGGTGTTCTTTGGAGACACCGAGGTTCAAGAGGGATGGATCCAGTTTGGAGGCCCAAAATCAGCAGCCTTTCCCGCTGACAAAATTACTGAAGAGGCAGGAAAAATCCTTCCACCTATTTTAAAATGTTCCAGGCATGGCACTGCTGTGAAGACTGTCCAGAAGGGAGAGCTGAATATTATCTCTGGCAAGACTGGGCATTTTAAACAACTATGCAGACCTAGGCCGGATTTCTCCGTTGGGATTCCCTTGTCCAACCGGCTGTGTGCACCCCCCCCCCCCCCCCCCCCCCCCCCCCCCCTCCGCCCAGCCCAGGAGTCGTGAGAAACTGCTGTGCCACTCCGCCAATGTGCTTACCTTCCAAAGACAAGATAATGGAACAATTTTCCCTACACATCCTCCAGGAGAACCAGGAATACTGTTGGGAAGCATGAGGTGGCTTCAATAGAAATTCCCATTGTCAAGCAGCGGGAAGAGAGAACCCCGCCACCACGAATGGCATACCGCCGAGAAACACGTGGCTGGGGGAAACGAAGAATCCCGTCCTTAAAGTTCACTTTAAAGGAAGACAGCTGAAGTGACCTCACACTCATTTTGAAGTCCAGGAAATTGGAAATACAGCGTTCCAATCTAATGATTTCCTCGGAGAAACACTGATAAGCTGTTCTGGTTTGTAATGCTGGAAGTCCGAGGACACAGGACAGAATTTTAACTGGACATGGGAGCTGGGGGTCATATTCTAAGCGGTCAAATTAGACGGGCTTAAGGAGGTAGAAGTGCAGCCATCTAAAATATGGCTACAGGGGGCACAGGCCTCAAAGTGAAGGATCAATTCACTACAACCCTTCGACATGAAAATAAAGGAATCAAAAAGCTCTTTATATTTTACAGAACCAGCAAATTCCTTTGCTCAGCAGGTCGGTGTGATCAAAACTTGGTCTTCCACAAAAGGTTGATGCGGTAAAGACACAGGACAACGCAGCACTATTCAGGGATGAATTTCAAAAGGTGCACTGCAGCACGAATGGAAGTCGCCTCATTCACAGTGAGTTGGTAACTATTGCAGAAACACCAGTAGGAGATTACGGATCTGTCACTTCCGTTTAAACACAAGAGGATCTTACGGATCTTGATTGAGCAGCACAGTAGCATTGTGGATAGCACAATTGCTTCACAGCTCCAGGGTCGCAGGTTCGATTCCGGCTTGGGTCACTGTCTGTGCGGAGTCTGCACATCCTCCCTGTGTGTGCGTGGGTTTCCTCCAGGTGCTCCGGTTTCCTCCCACAGTCCAAAGATGTGAAGGTTAGGTGGATTGGCCATAATAAATTGCCCTCAGTGTCCATAATTGCTCTTAGAACATAGAACATAGAACATAGAACAGTACAGCACAGAACAGGCCCTTCGGCCCTCAATGTTGTGCCGAGCCATGATCACCCTACTCAAACCCACATATCCACCCTATACCCATAACCCAACAACCCCCCCCCCTCCCTCCCCTTAACCTTACATTTTTACATTTATTAGGACACTACGGGCAATTTAGCATGGCCAATCCACCTAACCCGCACATCTTTGGACAGTGGGAGGAAACCGGAGCACCCGGAGGAAACCCACGCACACAGGGGGAGGACGTGCAGACTCCACACAGACAGTGACCCAGCCGGGTCGTTGGGTTGGGTGGGGTTACTGGATTATGGGATAGGGTGGAGGTGTTGACCTTGGGTAGGGTGCTCTTTCCAAGAGCCGGTGCAGACTCGATGGGCCGAATGGCCTCCTTCTGCACTGTAAAAAAAAAAAATTCTATGAGACAGAATTCAAGTGAATGAGGCTGCTGCAGAAACATCTGAAGCGGTCCAAGATCTTTCTATACTCTTTGACTCCACTGCCAATTCCTCTGAAGCTTTTGTTCTCTCTTTTGAGGAGAATTGTCCCTTTGTTGAAGAAAGTAATGCAGAGGTGAATTAATTCACTTATTCCACTGAGCACACCGACGTCAAGCATCAACAATGTATGCAGCTAGCAGACAGTTAGCTATCCAGGGAGAATGAGATGCTTAACGCCAAGTTAGATAAAACAAGTCATGGAAGTCCAGAGCTTATTAAGTTGTACAAATGTTAGTTGCAGTTTGCACTTGGATTGCGCCAGCAAGTCACGGATATACTCAAATCTTCTTTCAGTAAAGAAATCAAGGCCCAAACTGCAGAACCTCTACAGCTGAAGTACTTTGCAGGAACTTCCTACAGATCCCAGTCCTGAGGTTTATTCCATTATTGATGATGGTGCAATCCTAATTTCTCTTGCTGACCCCACGATCCCAGTCTCTGGAGTGGAGTAGCGTCACATTGAAGTAAGTGTGGAAATGATACCGCTGCCTACAGAAAGTGAAACTCCTACTCTAACAGTAATGGGGAAGTTTTCCTTTTGTCGTATCCTGCAGTTGTCTTCAGGATGTTCTTCATTCTTCCTTTCATTCGCTCCTTGTTCAGGTATTGAATCTCTTGTCATCACAGCAACAGTGAATGACACAGCTTCTCAAAGGAGCTGAATGTGCTTCATTTTCTCAAACCGGTGCTTTATCCATTTCCCCAATGTGTAACACAGAAGGTTGCAGAGAGAATTTCAGTTCGCCGTCGTCCATTTCAAGGGATTGTGATCATTAGGGTCCTGGAGGTTTCTCTCTTTAATCAGTTTCTCCTTGATTGGTTTTCGCTTCCTTTACATTCACGTTATTGTATATCTCACAGCCCAGGAGTCGTGAGAAACTGTTGTGCCACTCCGCCAATGTGCTTACCTTCCAAAGACAAGATAATGGAACAATTTTCCCTACACATCCTCCAGGAGAACCAGGAATACTGTTGGGAATTGACGCCTTTGGCGAAAGTGAGTTGGGGACTGGGGGTGGAGGTAGTTGGATGAAAACTGCGAACAGTACGTCAGGTCAATAGATGGTGGAAATGAAATGTAAACATTTAGGCTTGTGGGACGCGTAAAGGGTTAATGGTTATGTCAATTAGACAATGATGTTCATATAATCCCTACAGTGCAAATGGAGGCTATTTGGCCCATTGAGTTTGCACCAATATTCTGAATGAGCACCCTAACTAGGTCTATCCCTATCCACATAGCCCCAGCTAATCATTGAACACTAAGGGCATGGTCAATCCACCTAACCTACACATCTTTGGTCTGTGGGACGAAATCGGAGTACCCGGAGGAAACGCACGCGGCCATGGGAAAAACGTGTAATCACTATACAGTCACCCGAGGCCGGAATTGATCCCGGGTCCCTGATGCTGTGAGGCATACCATGTTAATGACAATGTAAACATTTTATCAGGTCAGATGAACAAGAGGCTCTAAGGGAGCTAGACAGAGAAAAGTCTGTATCCAGGATCAATAGGCGGGATTCTCCGATTGCTAACGCAATCACTTTCGACGATCGGCCGGAGAATTGCCTTTTATGCCATAATCGGGGGCGACGCTGTTTTTTCGATGCTCCATCCCTTCAAAAACGGCGCACACCATTGGGACAACCTTAGGACATCACCAGAGAGGCCCTCCCCCGATGCTCAGCTCCCGATGGGCCGACTTCCTGACAGCATCAGTCGCAGGTCCTCTCAACATTCGTAAACTGGTGTGGTGGCTGAGGACTGTCCAGTGCTGCCACACTGTCGGGGGGGGGGGGGTTCTGCTTGTGAGGGGGTATCGGCAGGGGCTCGGGGGACAGGTTGGGGGAGGTCTGGTGGTGTCGTGGGGGGTTGCAAGGGGAAATTTGTGGCAGACCGTGTCCGCGCGTGGCCGTGCCATGTTGTACGGCGTAACCGCCGCAGGGCGCATGCGTAGCCGCGGACCAGACCATTCTGCGTCCGAATCGGTAGGTAATGCTGGGGGCTTTACATGGCATGGCTGCAACCCCCCACCAGATGGAGCTGCGGCGGCAGTGCTGACATTTTGGTCGTATGACCAGGCGCATCCTCCGGACATAGCCGCAGAATCGAAGATCCAGCCCAATGTTCTTCCCATGAGGTCCTGGATGTAAATAGTTCTAAATAAATAGTTTCAACAAAAATCTAAATACTGACTATCTCCAAGTTCCTCAAGGCGTAAGAGAAATCTCATATAGCCAGAGAAACAAGTAAAGGACAGCAAGTATAAAACATGGAGCCCAAAACAGTGGATACGGTTTTCTGACAGAGCCAGCTCCTATTTCCAATCTCCATGTGGAAACCCTCCCCCTTATTCTTAACAGCTTTGGGGAGAGAATTCCAGATTTAAGACATCCTTCATGATATCAGTCCCAATTGGTCCAGCTCTAATATTAAGGTCTTCCAATTGTGTGCAGGATCCAGATTGCGATCTCTCAGGCGATATTGTTAGATCTCACGAGGCGTAAAGGCCTTAGGGAATCCCGGGAGAGGACCCTCCTGGAATCTACCGGCCGCTTCCCAACCTGATTCCAGTGGGAGGCAGCGATCATGTCCTTAGTCATTGTTTTGGGCCTTGGGGAGTTTAGCCCCAGCAAAGCCCCCACTTGGAAATGTTTTCAGCAATGGGGAGCTGAACTCACCGGCGAGACCAGCTCCTCAGTCATTGGGCCACCATTCTGAAAGGGTGCTCCGATCTCTAAGTGAGCTTGAGGGTCCCCCACAGCTTCCACCAATGGGCAATGTCACCCCACCCCCCCACACATGGGATTTACCCCCCCCCCCCCCCCCCGCCACAAGCGAGGACCTCCCCCTATGGAGTTTCTGAGGGCCCCCCTTTTCAAGCTTCCCACTCTCCCTTTCATTCCCCTCCTTTCAGGACCGCCACCCTTCACACCCCCCCCAACCTTAATGAGACCCCTCCATACCCATCCTTGACCGCACTCCCAGCCTTCATACGCCCCTAATCTCCTCTTTCAAGGGCATGGGCACCCCTCCTCAGGCCCAGACCTTTGGCAGTGCCACTCTGGCAGCCTGGCACCCTGACTCGGCCACCCAGGCACCCTGGCAGTGCCAAGATAGCAATGCAACCCAGGCAGCTAGACAATACCAAACTACCACTGCCAAGGTGCCCAGGTGTCAGAGGGAGAGGCAGGGTGCCACTCTGACCTGTCCCCTTCCACCCTGGGGTCTCCAATGGCCTGGGAGAGCCCCAGGTATCATTGTACTTGGTCCACGTTTGTGTGAACCATGGCTCATTAAAATATCCAGATTGCGACGCCTCAATCACGAACCTCGGAGAAGCCTCTTGTGAGATTCAATGGCCTCGCCATGACAACATGTTGGTCGCGACGAGGCCGGTAAATCACACCCATTTCTCTCTGCCTGACCTGCTGGGTATTTCCAATATTTTATTTGTTTTTATTTCAAATTTCCAGCATCTGCAGTATTTTGCTTTGTAATTATATTTGTACATGTTCACCAGCTTTGAATGATTTCAGTATTTGGATTCTTAAATCTCTCCACAGTTCCTAGGTATTACCATTTTGACAATACTCTAATCCATCTTTCTTCAGCCTTCACTTGCATGATGGAGATTAGCTTTTTCATGTGTTAGGATGCCAGACCAAACCTCAACTTTGGTTAAGATACCGGACGAGAGCCTCAAACAATTTGTCTATTTATAAAGTTGTGAGGGAAGGATGTTTCACCCCAGGAGTGATGACTCTGATCAACTGGTATCTTTTATGTTAGAACAAACTTTAATTTATCACAGAAGTAACCACATTAACATCAAAGAAATAGACTTACAATTCAGTTAGACAGTTCTTAAAGAAAAGGAAAAACCTAAACTTACTATCTATACCTGCTACTAACTCCAATTAAGCAACCCAATACAGTTCAAATGTCATTTATAAATAAAATTAATAAACAGGTTACTTGCTTTGTTGTGTAGAGGCTTTTGGAAAGAGGGACCCTTTCAAGAGTAGGTCCAGTACACTTCTGCTCAACCTCGCAGCATTTGGCAAAGATGCGATTCAACTTAAAATCATATAACAGACTGCCAACTACAGAAGGACCTGGCTCCTCCCATTAATTACATCATCTCTAGTTCCTCACTAAGTTCCATGACCTGCTTAGCTAGGACTAAATAGCGCCGCCTCTATTATCTAACTTACAGGGAATCTACGGCAATCAAAACACTAGAGTCCATTAGCCTTTTATCTCTAGCCAAGTAAGTGGTTAAAATCCATAATTGCCCCACTCTTTTATGACCCCTTAATTACAGCTTCAGCAGGCACACAGTCTGGGTACCTAACCTAGGTTCTTCAATGAGATTACTGCAACAAATATATACCTTAACCCAGGCTTGTAATAATTTAACTGCAACACATATAAAATACAATAATTTCTACATTCACCACACACCCATCAGGGATAGGGCACCGGTATGATGGATGTTGTGCCTGCATATATCCGGCTGAGGTGTGGCTAAATCTGACTAGTTTTGAAGCCAAGAAGTTGGCTTTTGACATATACATGAAGGAGAGATGAATGTTATTCCCACATTAAACCTGGATAAAGTCATGTTCCTGGACTGCGACGACAAGTAGCAATAATGATTTTCCAGTGAATCATCTGGAGTTGCGGGCACATTACCCACCTTACAGTTCTTCACTAGACCTGACTCCATCTATTATCAGAAGTTGATTGTTCCCATTGGGCAGAACATTCCACAATACGTGTTAACTGATTTATTTCCAAATTTGACAAGACAATGGCAAAGCGGTCAGCATTTTAGACTTTCTCACCTGTCTGCCAGGCTGAGTTAGGGCTGCTGGTTGTCTTCCTGTGTGGCTCCCGTTTCCATCATCTGGGGCATTATTTTGAAGCTGACCAGTCTGATGACCAGTCAGGCACAGCCCACATCCATCACCCTATGTTGTAAAGAGGAAGATAGTAGCTTCAGTGCACGTCACCACATTTCCAACAACATGCCATTTTCAGTTTAGAACTCCTCCACTAACAATTCAATCATGGCCATGTGCATTGACTACATTGCGGCTGTGATTACAGCTTTGTACTGAGTTAGTCTAACCCCTCCGCAACCCACTCCCTAACTTTGCAGGTGCCGCAAGTTGCCACCATCCAACCTGCAGATCAATTTCATCCCACCGCAGAAACAGAAGGTCAAGTCAGGAAACTCCCTGACCCAGTAGTCCAGTCTCCTTGAAAAAGGCTCTCGCTCACCACCTTTTCGGGGAGAGGCAGGTTTGTGGTGACAGCAGAGGCGAGGAGGGTGGATAGTGAGTCTGGCAGGCTGTACGCTTGCTTCCGTTCACTGGCATGTCAGTCAAGTTTTAAAGATGAATGTCAAGCATTCACCCCTCTTCAACTGCACACCTCAGGCAAGGGGCAAGATTGAGAGGCACGGCCTTCATGAATAACCTCAACCGGTACGAGAATTGAACCCGCACTGCTGGCTTCGCTCTGCATCACAAACCAGCAGTCCAGCCAACTAAGCTAAACCAACCCTTTACATTTCATAGATTTAACATTTCATAGAATTTACAGTGCAGAAGGAGGCCATTCAGCCCATCGTGTCTGCACCGGCTCTTGGAAAGAGCAGCCGACCCAAGGTCAACACCTCCCCCTATCCCAATAACCCAGTAACCCCACCCAACACTAAGGGCAATTTTGGCACTAAGGGCAATTTAAAATGGCCAATCCACCTAACCTGCACATCTTTGGACTGTGGGAGGAAACCGGAGCACCCGGAGGAAACCCACACGCACACGGGGAGGATGTGCAGACTCCACACAGACAGTGACCCAAGCCGGAATCGAACCTGGGACCCTGGAGCTGTGAAGCAATTGTGCTATCCACAATGCTACCGTGCTGCCCGTATGCACTTTGTACCGGACCAATAAACATATAACAGTCGCAAACTTTGAAATGCTGATGCGTGGGTAGAAGTGGGAATGGAAGATGTAGACATGACATAGAAAGGACATTGGGGTGATGGAAGGTGTGCGGAAGGGACATCGGGGTAATGGAAGGAGTGGGAGGGTACTGGGGGTAATGGGAGTGTGTGAAGGGACATTGGGGTAATGGAAGGAATGGGTGGGTAATGGGGGTAATGGGAGTCTGTGAAGGGACATCAGGGTAATGGAAGGAGTGGGAGGGTACTGGGGGTAATGGGAGTGTGTGAAGGGACATCGGGGTAATGGAAGGAGTGGGAGGGTACTGGGGGTAATGGGAGTGTGTGAAGGGACATCGGTGTAATGGAAGGAGTGGGAGGGTAATAGGAGTGTGTGAAGGGACATCGGGGTAATGGAAGGAGTGGGAGGGTACTGGGGGTAATAAGACCATAAGACCATAAGACATAGGAGTGGAAGTAAGGCCATTCGGCCCATCGAGTCCACTCCGCCATTCAATCATGGCTGCTGGGCATTTCAACTCCACCTACCAGCATTCTCCCCGTAGCCCTTAATTCCTCGCGACATCAAGAATTTATCTATCTCTGCCTTGAAGCCATTTAGCGTCCCGGCCTCCACTGCACTCAATGAATTCCACAGGCCCACCACTCTCTGGCTGAAGAAATGTCTCCGCATTTCTGTTCTGAATTTACCCCCTCTAATTCTAAGGCTGTGCCCACGGGTCCTCGTCTCCTTGCCTAACGGAAACAGTTTCTTTGCGTCCACCCTTTCTAAGCCATGTATTATCTTGTAAGTTTCTATTAGATCTCCCCTTAACCTTCTAAACTCCAATGAATACAATCCCAGGATCCTCAGCCGTTCATCATATGTTAGACCCGCCATTCCAGGGATCATCCGTGTGATGGGAGTGTGTGAAGGGACATCAGGGTAATGGAAGGAGTGGGAGGGTACTGTGGGTAATGGGAGTGCGTGAAGGGACATCGGGGTAATGGAAGGAGTGGGAGGGAACTGGGGGTAATGGGAGTGTGTGAAGGGACATTGGGGTAATGGAAGGAATGGGTGGGTAATGGGGGTAATGGGAGTGTGTGAAGGGACATCGGGGTAATGGAAGGAGTGGGAGGGTACTGGGGGTAATGGGAGTGTGTGAAGGGACATCGGGGTAATGGAAGGAGTGGAAGGGTACTGGGGGTAATGGGAGTGTGTGAAGGGACATCGGGGTAATGGAAGGAGTGGGAGGGTACTGGGGGTAATGGGAGTGTGTGAAGGGACATTGAGGTAATGGAAGGAGTGGGAGGGTACTGGGGTAATGGGAGTGTGTGAAGGGACATTGAGGTAATGGAAGGAGTGGGAGGGTACTGGGGGTAATGGGAGTGTGTGAAGGGACATCGGGGTAATGGAAGGAGTGGGAGGGTACTGGGGGTAATGGTAGTGTGTGAAGGGACATCGGGGTAATGGAAGGAGTGGGAGGGTACTGGGGGTAATGGGAGTGTGTGAAGGGACATCAGGGTAATGGAAGGAGTGGGAGGGTACTGGGGGTAATGGGAGTGTGTGAAGGGACATTGAAGTAATGGAAGGTCTGTTTCAGAATTTAGTGGGCACGGCGATCCTCACCACCCCTTCCCTCCGCCCAGCTAAAAGGTCAAGGTGAGTCGGCCCATAATCATGGTGGCTTCCCTGTAGCAATCTTAATGCTGGGAGCAGCATTAATTACTTTAAGGCAAGAATTCTACCCCTTTCTCTGGAGGATGCCCCACCTTAAGAAAGCTTCCAGCTAATTGGATGGGTCGCAGCTCTGAAATCCCAGCAGCGCCAGTCGGGAGCGCTGGGATTTCATTCAGCCCCACCATGTCAGAAAGCCTAGGCAAGTCTGGGGTCAGGGGTCTCAGTGAGCGGAATGGGCCGCGGGAAGGGAATAAAAGGGAAGGGGGCGATCTTGGGTCTCCTGCATCTCTGATGAACCAGGGAACCCACAGCGGAGATCTTCCCCCAACTCCTGGGTCACACCAGACTACACAGCAAAAGCTGCTGGACTTCCCGTAAGGATTGGGCCTCACTCCATTTTGGCTGAAACAATGGCAGTGGTGGAATGAAGCACAAGGGTGGCCTGGTATCCCAACTCCTCCTCTGATCCCCCCACCCAGCTCTATGGTCCATGGCTCCCCTAAGGAGCCATGACAAGAGTCCTTGAGAAACTGGTGGGGCTGGGGGTGGGGTGATATGAAAGGACAGCCCTAATGAACACAGCCACTTTGGGAGTACAGGTGGGAACACATGACACGCAGCCTTATCCCAACACTGGTGAAAATCCTTGAATCTAGTTCCCTCTGCATTTTGGCTCCCAAGTTGAATCTGGGCCACAGATTATAATTTTGGACTCTCTCGTGCCATCTCTTCCTCCTGCTCCATTTGGACAGAATCTTCTGCCAATAGACTGTGAGCGTGAGTCAGGATAATATCCGGGTCCTAGCCCAATTCCACCTGTCAGCATGCTGGCCTTCAACATCTTCTCAGTGGCGGCAAATTAAGATCAGGATCTGCTGTTCAATTAAGGATGTTGGGGTGGGTCCCTGAGGCTGCAGGCCTACTTAGAGGGTCAGGCACAGCTACTGTTGGATGTGGCGTATGCAATTCGAGTGAGAATAGGTTAAAACAGGAGACTGTCCAGCAAGCTGTCTGCAGGTGCATGTCCGGTTTAGTTCTCAGCCCGTCCACCACTTGGAAGATCCTGGCAGCATGCCAAATCAAACCAGTCAATCTAATCAAACCAATCGGCCCAATCAACCACGTCAATCTAATCAATCCACAATTTAATTCTGCCGATCAGCTCTCTGCCACTGCTGGGCGAGGAACCTCTGCAAGTTTTCAACATCCTCTGGAAACATTGCTTGAAGGTGGGATGGTGACGGGTCGCCGCCGTCGCCCCCCCCCCCCCCCCCCCCCCAGTGCTCCCCTGGAAGCCTGCTCAGCTACAGACCCAACAAGATTCCTCCCCTTAATGAGCAGGAACTGTGGAAACTGAATTCTCCTCCTGTCCATTTATGAGCGATGTTTAGTTGTCTCTCTAGATTCCAGATAGCTTTTATCTTCTTCTGTTTTCTCTTTTTTTTCTCCTACCTCTCCATCTTCCTGTCACCCAGTTATGCCAGCTTTCATTTCTCTGCCTTTGTGTAACTTTGCCACTTGGCCTGGGTTCCACTTCTACTTTCCAAACCTTCTGTCATTGCTGCAGGCTCGAATTACTCTGACATTACCCCTCTGCCACCCTCTGTCCCTCTCCCAGCATTCTCAACAGAGCCCATCAAGTTCATAAATTTCTTATTTTTATTCAGTGCCCGTCGAGTTACCCGTGGATATCTGCATATATGATGGGAGAGCAACAAACACATCAACCCCAATCTCCACTCCCTCATTGATTTTCCACCCAATCCATTCACAGGCTATTTGTGCCGTTATCCATTCAGTGTGGAACATCACCGGCCATTAATCTGAGCAGCATCTCTCTCACCCTTAACCCTGTAACTCAACCTGGTCTTGCCCTCTGGTTTTCTGCACATTTTCACTCCCTCAAATCAAAATGATGTAGGTCTGTACCACTGCTGCAGAACAGGCTTAACTATCGATCATTACATTCCCTCCATAATGCACTGGAGTCTCAGCTTGAGTGGTATGTTAAGGACTCTGGAGAGGGCTTGAACCCATGGTCTCCTGGCTCAGAGGTGAGAGTGTGCTGCCACCCAGACATGTAACCACAAACGGCAACCGACAAAGCAGAGACAAAGTCGCAGGGTTCAGGAAGAAAATAAATTCTCCAATTCTTTACAACTGAATATAACACAAACCTTTTCTCCTTTGGATCCTGGTGCTCCGGTGATCCCTCGATCTCCAGGGTCGCCCTTCAAAAAAGACAGGAGCGCGAATGAAAATTTCAATCCAAGTACATGAGTGATAAATTTAAAATAATAGATAAACATTCAGCTCAACAAAAACATCCTAATAGTTTGTTCTTTTATTCATTTGTTGACAGGGATATCATTCCACTGAAAATCATACTGACTGGAATATCATTCCACAGGAAATAATAATAATAATCGCTTATTGTCACAAGTAGGCTTCAATGAAGTTACTGTGAAAAACCCCTAGTCGCCACATTCCGGCACCTGTTCTGGGAGGCGATTCTGACTGGGATTCATTCCACAGGAAATGATTCTGACTGGGACATCGGTCCACTGGAAATCATACTGACTTGGATAGCATTCCACAGAGAATGATTCTGACTGGGATATCATTCCACAGGAAATCATACTGACTGGGATATTGTTCCAGAGGGAATGATTCTGACTGGGAAATCATTCCACAGGGAATCATACTGACTGGGATATCATTACAGAGGGAATGATTCTTACTGGGATATCATTCCACAGGGAATCATACTGACTGGGATATCGTTCCCACAGGAAATCATACTGACTGGGATATCATTCCACAGGAAATCATACTGACTGGGATATCATTCCACAGGAAATCATACTGACTGGGATATCATTCCACAGGGAATGATTCTGACTGGGATATCATTCCACAGGGAATAATTCTGACTGGGATAGCAGTCCACAGGAAATCATACTGACTGGGATAATGTTTCACTGGGAATGATTCTGACTGGGATAGCATTCCACAGGAAATCATACTGACTGGGATATCATTCCACAGGAAATCATACTGACTGGGATATCGTTCCCACAGGAAATCATACTGACTGGGATAGTGTTTCACCGGGAATGATTCTGGCTGGGATAGCATTCCACAGGAAATCATACTGACTGGGATATCATTCCACAGGAAATCATACTGACTGGGATATCGTTCCCACAAGAAATCATACTGACTGGGATAGTATTCCACAGGAAATCATACTGACTGGGATATCATTCCACAGGGAATGATTCTGACTGGGACAGCATTCCACAGGAAATCATACTGACTGGGATATCATTCCACAGGAAATCATACTGACTGGGATATCGTTCCACAGGGAATGATTCTGACTGGGATAGCGTTCCACAGGAAATCATACAGACTGGGATAGCGTTCCACTGGAAATCATACTGACTGGAATATCGTTCCACAGGAAATCATACTGACTGGGATATCGTTCCACAGGGAATGATTCTGACTAGGATATCGTTCCACAGGGAATCATGCTGACTGAGATATCGTTCCACAGGGAATGATTCTGACTGGGATATCATTCCACAGGAAATCATACTGACTGGGATATCGTTCCACAGGGAATGATTCTGACTGGGATATCGTTCCACAGGAAACCATACTGACTGGGATAGCATTCCACAGGGAATGATTCTGACTGGGATATCATTCCACAGGAAATCATACTGACTTGGATATCATTCCACAGGCAATCATACTGACTGGGATATCGTTCCACAGGAAATCATACTGACTGGAATATCGTTCCACAGGGAATGATTCTGACAGGGATATCGTTCCACAGGCAATCATACTGACTGGGATATCGTTCCACAGGAAATCATACTGACTGGGATATCTTTCCACAGGAAATCATACTGACTGGGATATCGTTCCACAGGGAATGATTCTGACTGGGATATCGTTCCACATGAAATCATACTGACTGGGATATCCTTCCACAGGGAATGATTCTGACTGGGATATCATTCCACAGGGAATGATTCTGACTGGGATATCGTTCCACAGGAAATCATACTGACTGGGATATCCTTCCACAGGAAATCATACTGACTTGGATATTGTTACACAGGCAATCATACTGACTGGGATATCATTCCACAGGAAATCATACTGACTGGGATATCGTTCCACAGGGAATCATACTGACTGGGATATTGTTCCACAGGGAATTATTCTGACTGGGATATCATTCCACAGGAAATCATACTGACTGGGATATCGTTCCACAGGGAATCATACTGACTGGGATATCGTTCCACAGGGAATGACTCTGATTGGGATTTCATTCCACAGGAAATCATACTGACTGAGATATCGTTCCACAGGGAATGATTCTGACTGGGATATCATTCCACAGGAAATCATACTGACTGGGATATCGTTCCACAGGGAATCATACTGACTGGGATATCGTTTCAATGGGAATGTTTCTGACTGGGATATTGTTCCTTAGGGAATGATTCATTCAGGAACCATTCTTCAAGTCGGGTGTTGAAACATCATTGCATCATGGTGGTATTTTGTTTCAGCCTGCGGCTTCAGATTCCAGCTGTCAGGGACCAGGGGTTAAGTACATTTCAAGGCTGTGGCTAGACATCCTGCGCTAGACATCCTGTAGCGAGAACATTTAATGGGCAATGTCTTCTGAAAGCACATGAGAATTTGGGCTTCATAAATAGAATCATTGAGTACAATAGCAGAGAATTTATGCTGAATATTTTAAAAGTTTAGTGATGCACCAGATAGATTATGGTGTCCAGTTCTGGTGACGACATTTTTGGAAGGATCTGAGGGTCCTTGAGAGGGTGCAGAGGGGAATTATCAGCATGTTTTCCAGGGATGAGGGATTTTAGTTACAAAGTTAGCTTGGAAAAGCTGATGGTATTCTCCACGGAGCAAAGGAGGTTGAGGGGAGGCGGAGATGGTGTACAAGATTATAACAGATTTAGATCAAGTAGACAGGAAAAAAGCTGGTGGTGCTCGGACTCGGAGGGAGCAGATTCAACTTTGTGGGTAGGAATGCTGAGGGTAGGATGTTTTTATGCAACGGGTGATAATGAGCACGAGAGTGGTGGAAGCTGAGATGATCAATGATTTCAAAAGGAAATGGGGTGAGCGGTCGAGGGAACTAAAGCTATGGGGATACAGCAGGGTGAGAGGATTGCTCTACAAAGAGCTGGCCCAGACTCAGTCGGCCGAATGTTCTCCTGTGACTCCGGGAGCTGAGTTGTGGAAGCACGGGTAAAGTGAAGGTTAGAGGTTGAAGCACTTACCTGGTTACCCTTTTCGCCCTGATGCCCAGGGAACCCCTGATTACCACGTTTACCCTTCAAAAAAAAAAAGAAAAAGCAGCTTTGGGAAAGGGTGGCACAAATATATTGATTAAAGAAAGAGTTGTATTTATATAGAGCTTTTCACAATCTCAGGACATCCAAAATCCCTTTACAGCCAATTGCAGCCAATGGAGTGTATTCACTGTTGTAATGGAGGAAACACTGTGGCCTATCTGTGTACAGCAAGATCCCACGATGAACACAGTGATACACAAAAGTCTGGTCGAGAGATTTTAAACAATCAACATGACAGTCGGGTATGGCGACCCTAGTGTGAAATGTAAAAGTAAGCTGGGCACAATTGTCAACAATGCAGGTAGAATCATTGGGAGACGGCAGACACAGCTCGATCATTTCTTCAACAACAGTAGTTAAGATGAAAGCTCAGGCCACCATCGGTGATCCCTCACACTTTTTTTTAAAAACGCTCCCTTTGGGCTGGTGCCTTTGAATGCCTATTGCATAACTTCATATGGGGTCTTTTGTTGCTAGTGCCATAAGCTTACTAAATATTATAATGTAAATTTAACCTGCTGTTTTTTATTTATTTTAACTTCAGTAAGTGTGTCATGGCAGAGTGTAATATGTTATATTCGAATGGTATGGACGTATGTTATGTATGCACAAATGTATGTAGACATGAAATATTCAGTTTTAAACTAATAACTGTATCATTATATGTTATATTGGAGGTGAAGCCAAAGACAATTTTCCACTTTTGCATGGACATTAAGGATCCATTATATTCTATAATGATCAGATCATCTGGATCATTGGTTCACTGTCTGTGCGGAGTCTGCACATCCTCCCCGTGTGTGCGTGGGTTTCCTCCGGGTGCTCCGGTTTCCTCCCACAGTCCAAAGATGTGCAGGTTAGGTGGATTGGCCATGATAAATTGCCATTAGTGACCAAAATTGCCCTTAGTGTTGGGTGGGGTTACTGGGTTATGGGATAGGGTGGAGGTGTTGACCTTGGGTAGGGTGCTCTTTCCAAGAGCCAGTGCAGACTCGATGGGCCGAATGGCCTCCTTCTGCACTGTAAATTCTATGTAATTCTATGTAATCTGTTTTAGTTAAGTTGGTTAAGGGATAACTGTTGTCCCTGTAAACAGAGAGGATTTCCCCTAATCCATGACATCTTACACATCAACCTGGAAGTTCAGGCAGGGCCTTGGTTTAAAGTCCCCTGTCAAAGGTTACGCAGCACTCCCTCAGCACCACACTGGGAGTGTCAGCCTAGATATTGTGTTCAAGTCCCTACAGTCTGTTCCAAACACTCCCATGCCAGGTACCGCATGGGGTTAGATACAGAGTAAAGCTCCCTCTACACTGTCCCCATCACACACTCCCAGGACAGGTACAGCACAGGGTTAGATACAGAGTAAAGCTCCCTCTACACTGCCCCATCAAACACTCCCAGGGCAGGTACAGCACGGGGCTAGATACAGAGTAAAGCTCCTCTACACTGTCCCCATCACACACTCCCAGGGCATGGTACAGCACGGGGTTAGATACAGATTAAAGCTCCTCTACACTGTCCCATCAACACTCCCAGGACAGGTACAGCACGGGGTTAGATACAGAGTAAAGCTCCCTCTACACCTGCCCCCATCAACACTCCCAGGACAGGTACAGCACGGGTTAGATACAGAGTAAAGCTCCCTCTACACTGTCCCATCAAACACTCCAGGACAGGTACAGCACGGGGCTAGATACAGAGTAAAGCTCCCTCTACACTGTCCCCATCAAACACTCCCAGGACAGGAACAGTGGTGGTGTTAGCTACTGAGCAAAGCTCCCTCTATACAGTCCCCTTCAAACAATCCCAAACGCAACATAACTATGTATCACAGGTTATAATCTCTACAAGTTAAGGAAGGTGGAGAGTACTTATAGTGAGTAAAAATATAATCACTTTGATGATAAGAGGGAATAACAAGAGGTAAGGATACAGAGGAAAATTAATTCTGTCCATAAAGAATAAAACAAGGTTTGAGACTCCTGTTGGGAGTTCTGTGCAGACCCCTTGAGGGAAGCTGTGAAGTGGTAAATTGCATAACTTCATATATTAGACAAGCGTATACTGGGTTAATGTAGGAATGAGGCCAGTATCAACCACTCACTAAGAAGGCATGTGACCTAGACCTACGTCAGTGTGGCATTGTCCAGAGTCATGTTGAGACCCAGGATAAAGATTGGCTCATACTTGTACCATTCACTGTGTGTTATGTAACAAGTGGGTTGATAAGGCTTGCTGTTGACATACAGAAGACGGTAGAGTATTCAGACACAGATTTCCGTGATCGGTCTCTTTGAAATGTCCCGGAGAATTCCACAATGGTCAGACACGGGATAACCGTTGCATCTCCAGTGAAGCAGTACCAAAAATCAATCAGAGTCTGAAAAGCCTCTACATCCAACTGCGATGACAGAACAGCTGGTTAACACAGCAGCCACTGTGCATACATTGTAATATCCAGCCAGCATGCAACAGCCACAACGGATGCTGGAACTGGGTACCAGTCTGTCACCATTGACAAAGACAAAGCAGGCAATCACTGCGCATACATTGCGATATCCAGCCAGCTTGCCACATAAATACTCTCCTCCAGCTTTCCAGATAGCCCACATGGAGATAGAAGGAAAAACAGCACCAAGGATAAGAATAGCATCTTCATCCACTGTGCAAGAAACAGAGCAACTGCAACCATGGATTGACCTGACAGCCGAACAGTCCAGGCGTGGTAAAACATAAAGCAGTGCAAATGAAAGCAAACTCAAAAGCCAGTCCAATCTCCAAGCCAGTAACAAGACGCTGAACCAACAGAGCTGACCACTAATGGCTAATGAGATGCAGTAGGATTATAAAGCATCCAGGCCACCTGAACCTCCAACTTCAAGGACTTGAATTGGGGATATGCAGTACTGAGAACGTTGCTAATGCTAATAGTCTAATTGCAATAATGTTGGAATGACATTCAATATGTAACAATATGTTAATGCATAAGGCTTATAACAGTAGAAGACTTGGAGTAAACTATTGTAACTATATCGATGTGAGATAGACTTCGGGATAGGTGTAGTAGAAGGTTTCGCCACATACAGGGTTAAGGTGAGATTGAGTACAGGACCACTCACACAGCGATATAAGAAGGCACATGGCATAGACCTCGGGTCAGTGCAGTTTTGGCCACAGACCTGTTAAGATCTGGGATATAATAACTCCATGCATGTATTCCTTATTGTATTGTCAACATTGTTACAAGGAGTTAATAAAAATTTGCTGTTAACATCCTGAAAACTATAACGGCTTTTTTAACAAGCACGCACTGTAACCAACACTATTGCAACACAAAGCATATAAAAGCTGGAAAAATTGCATTGTTTTGTGTTCTGCGTTTGTCTGACTATAGCTGAGGTGAGATAGGAGGCAACATAATAAGTGAGAAATGATCACTGTACTCACGGTTTTCCCAGTGGCTCCTGATTTGCCGATATTACCCTGTGAAATGGAGACTTGTCATTTGAACAGTGTACAAAAGCCAAGTGATTCCAGTCTGATCATTTTCCTGAACGCTCATTATCCAGACTGCAGCTCAACCTGGTGAGCCACAGGATTCATATTTGCACAATGTTTAAGCGAACCCATTGTTTTTTCCCCCCAAACTTTGACGAACTGAGTTGCATAAAGGAATGTGTTGGAAAGACTGTAAAGGATATCTATTTCGACACTGAAGGTTTTTTGCAATTATGTGAGGAGGAAGTGAGTTGTTCAGAGTAATGTAGATACCTTCATGACAGACACAGATGATATTCTAATTGGAAATCAAGAAACAACAGTTACTGAGATTATCTTTTTCGGCATCACAGAAGAGATGAGGACAAAGTACCAGAGAAATGTGGAAAATAAATGGGCGGGATTCTCCGGCGGCGGGATGCTCCATTTTGGCCCACGCCCGGGGGTTTCCTGACGGCGTGGGGCTGCCCCCATGACCAGCTGGCGTAATGGAGCATCCCGCCGGCGGGGTGAGGCAGAGATATGGAGCGATGGGGCGGAGCAGCCCATCCAATATATCAGGGGGAGAAACCAAATAGATTCAACACCAGTAAAAATAATGTTGGTGGGGCAACTCATGAAGTGAAAGCGGATGAATCTCCAGGAGTAGATGATTTTCACCCAACTGTTAAATTAGATGAAATTGTTGATGTGATCGTTATGATCTTCCAAAGCTTTCTTGATTCAGAAATTGTTCCCTTGCTTTAGGAAGTGATCAATATTACTCAATTATTTAAGAATGGTAAAGGAGATAAACTAGGAAATGATAGGCTAATTAGTCAAACGTCAGTTATGGGGTTGGCCTGGAGTGTATTATTAGGAGTTAAGTGACTGAGCACTTGGCAAGAGTCAACCAGACTCAACTTGATCATGGGGTTATAAAGTTTATGTCTAAGTAACCTCACTGATTCTTTGTTTGAGGATGTGTCCAACGTGGTGGGTAATGAAGTATATCTATGGATGTTATTTATTAAAGACATTCAACAAGGCTTCAGATAAGACACTTAACAAGAATGCATAGAATTGGAGGCTGGAGATGGCTGGTGATTTAATTAGAAGGAGGACAGAGAACAGAGCATGTACTCAATTGGCAGAATTCAGCTAGTGGTAACCTGGCTCTGCCGGGCATTAAAGGGATATTCGGTGGAAATATGCTGATCTACAAAAATACACAGGTGAAGTTAAATCTGCAAATAAACCTTGGCCCCATTCTGAACGTCGCGCAACTCACCGAGTGGCAGTACGGACATTTAATGATTTTCGACTCAGGAACTAGGGAAGCGTTGGGAGGGTTACATTCTGATGACAGCAAGACCATAAGATAGATAAAGTGGGAAACCCCTGCCAATATTATATGACAGTGGCATGTCCACTGTGGCATATATCTGTCTGAAATATTCTCAAATGGCTGTGCTGTGATTTGAAGTCAGTTGCTCTGGGTTCATGAATTCTAAACTGGATTAACGAATCAATAATAATAGCCGTAACGTTACTGTACTGCTCAATTTGTTTGAATTAAACAATGTGTCTGCTGAAGTGCAGTTAAGGTAGATATTGACAAGTCAGCAACTAACCTTGTCTCCCTTTAAGCCATGTGGACCTGGTGCTCCGGGTTGGCCCTATTAAGAGACCAATTTGATATTGATATGGCAATTTATCACATTCTCAAAACACCCCAAAGAGTGCCAAAGCTTATGAATTATTGTTTGAAATGCAGTTGCAGTTTGGATAAAAGTGGCAGCCCATTTGTGCAAAGCAAGATCCTACAAAACAATCTATTTTCATTTGGTGATGTGGGCCGGGGAGGAAGGCTGGCCAGGTCTCTGGCAGAACTCCGGTTTCTCTTCAAATAGAGATATTGAACTGGATGCACACTGATACCGTGATGTATTTATGGTGGGCACCCACCAGGGACTGCTAATGGCAAACCGCAATTGCTTATTTGGCCCCTTGTTCCGCACTGTAACCAATCACTGTTTGTCGATGTACCATTTGTCAATGTTCTCTGTTGATTATTCTCTTTGTCTACTTGTACGTACTGTGTACATTCCCTCAGCCGCAGACAAATACTTTTCACTGTACTTCAGTACATGTGATAATAAATGAAATCAATCAATCAAATCAATAATGGCAAGCACAGGCTTGAGATGTGATCTGGAAGAGCAAGCTGAGAAACACCTAACTGCCCAGCATGCCTTTCAAACTTCAGGGCGTCTTTTCGATAAGATCACTCTCCATCTCCCACAATTGCCTGACAATAGTTTGGGGCGGGCGATGCTTGAAGGGTCACTGGATGAGTTGTTGGGAGGTTTATGCACTCCCTCTGATGCTTCACTTCTCCTCTGCACTTTTCTGGCTATGACTCTTGATGTGTTCAAAGCCTTCCCAAACGAGCCTTCTCCATTTTCGCTGGTCACAAGCCAGGGGCTTCCATTAGTTAGTGGGGAAGTTTGATCTCTTCAGGCGTGCTCTGAGGGTATTCCTAAAATGTTCGGATCCGCTGTCCTCCTGGGAGTCTCAAGTTCCGAGTGAAGCGGTTACCCATATTTTGAAAACATTCTCTTGACGAAGGGTGCATTTACATAGCACCCATCACAGCCACAGAATGTCCCAAAAAGCTTAAGAGCCAGCAGAATACTTTGGAAGTTAGTCACTGTTTATAGTGTAGGAAATGTGGCATCAAACTGCATGCAGCGAACACTCACAAACAGCAATGTGATGCAATCTCTTTTTGCGATGCTGATTGAGGGATAAATATTTGCTATAACTCTCCCCACTCTTCTTCAAAATCGTGGCACACAAAATTTTACATCAATCTGAGAGGGCAGATGAGACCCTAGTTTACTGTCTAAGCTGAAAACAGCATCTCTAACAGTGCATCCTTCCCTGATATCATATCATACATAATATACAGTGCAGGAGGTCATTCAGCCCATCAAGTCTACACCGGCCCTTAGAAAGAGCACCCTACTTAAGCCCCACCTCCACCCTATCCCCATAACCCAGTAACCCGCCTAACCATTTTTTTTGACACTAAGGGTCAATTTGGCATGACCAATTCACCTAACCTGCACATTCTCGGACTGTGTAGGAAACCGGAGCACCCGGATCAAACCCACACAGACACGGGGAGAAAATACAAACTCCACACAGACAGTCACCCGTGGCTGGAATTGAACCTGGGTCCCTGGTGCTGTGAGGCAGCAGTTCTAACCACTGTACCAGCGTACCCCCCCCCCCTCAATTTAAGATGCTAATATCTGTGTTGTGGATGAGGTAAACGAGTTAAAACTCACAATGGGGACCTTTTTAAAAATATGAAACAAAACAAAATCACAACTATTCAAGCTTGCCACGGTAAAACTCTAGATTTTGTTATTACTTCCAAGTGTTAAAGATGGTACTTTCTAAAAATAATTGTTACACTGGAGAATCAGACGAGGGATTGTGCTCAAGTCTGAGTTTGGGACTTGAACTCACCTCTGAGCATGCATTTCTCCCTTATTCTGAAGGTGACATAATTATGTTAGAATTTTTGATTTTCTGGCTTAGAGCTCTGAGAAAATTCACTTTCAGTAACTGCCCCATTTGTGAATTGGAGCAAGAATGAGCTGATCCCTACAAAGGCCACAGGCACCATGAACAACACTGGGTCAGGAACAACAGAAACACCACTCATCATTTTATAATGCTGCATGACTTGCCCTGGGGGCTGGTTTAGCTCAGTTGGCTGGACAGCTGGGCCGGGATTCTCCCCAACCCGGCGGGGGGTCCCGGCGCGATGGAGTGGCATGAGGCACTCTGGCGTCGGGTCGCCCCAAAGGTGCGGATATCTCTGCACCTTTAGGGGCCAAGCCCTCACCTTCAGGGGCTAGGCCCGCGCCGGAGTGGGTTGGCGCTCCGCCGGCTGGCGTGAACGGCCTTTGGCGCCACGCCAGCCGGAGCGGATAGGACTTCGCCGGCCGGCGCAAGCCGCACATGCACCGGAGCGTCAGCGGCTGCTGACGTCATCACGGCACATGCGTAGGGGAGGGGGTCACTTCCGCCTCCGCCATGGCGAAGGTGGAGGGAAAAGGATGCCCCCACAGCACAGGCCCGCCCGCCGACCGGTGGGCCCCGATTGCAGGCCAGGCCACCGTGGGGGTGCCCCCCGGGGCCAGATCACCCCGCGCCACCCCCAGGACCCCGGAGCCCGCCCGCGCCGCCTGCTCCCGTCGGTAAGGTAGGTGGTTTGATCAACGCCGGTGAAGAGGTTGACAGCGGCAGGACTTTGGCCCATCGCGAGCTGGAGAATCACCGGGGTGGGGCGCGCCGACCGGCGCAGCGCGATTCCCGCCCCCGCCTAATCTCTGGTGGCGGAGAATTCGGGACATGCCGGGGGCGGTATTTACGCTGGCCGGGGATCGGAGAATCCCGCCCCTGGTTTGTGATGCGGAGCGAGGCCAGCAGCCCGGGTTCATTTCCCGTACCGGTTGAGGTTGTTCATGAAGGCCCCGCCTTCTCAACTTTACCAGATGCTTGCTGTGCAGTTGGGTTGATCATTACAGATCGGTTCTGATTCTTCAACCAAGGCGATACCGAGGCCAATTCTGGAGTCCCAACACAGTGCCAGCTGTGATCAATAAACCAGAGACAGATGAAGAATTGACTCAGACGCTTTCCTTCCTTTATAGGTGAGTCCTGCACTGTTAAGTGCCTTTAGTAATGGAACAATCGTAGGGAGCTGTTGTTTAATTCTGAACATACTATCCTGGTTGCTATCTCTGGTCAAGACCTAAAATGTAACACTGGATGCACTGGGAACCATGGGCAGGATTCTCCGATCCCTTATGCCGAAATGACGTTAAAATCGGGGGCGGCGCCACTTTTGCGATGCTCCACCCCCTGAAAAGGGGAGTATTGAGTACACTGCATGCCATATCCACGGCCTCAGGCCATTGCCTGAGGTCCGCCTCACAAAGCTCAGTCCCTGACTGGCTGAGTTCCTGATGTGACCATCAATTCACAAGACACGTGGTTGGAAGTGAAAAGTGGTTTTAATTGTCTTACAACTGAGCCTCCCTGCGACGAGATGAACTGGCAGCAGGCTCACAACTGCAGATCTTTATACTTCCAGTTAGTGGGAGGAACCATGGGAGGAACCATAGGCGGAGCCACGGGTGGAGCCCAGTACAAACTCCTCATCTCCCCCTATGGGCAGAGCCGCGCAACTGCTCGTATACCGAGGTTACAGAGACACAACACATACAATATAACACAGTGAATTACTAGGATTGTGATTCACCACATTTCCCGATGGCGTGGGACTCTCATGGTCTCACCCATCGGGAAATCAGCGTGGTGGCTGCGGACTCAGTCCAGGGAAGGGCCGATCCGCGGATAGGGGGTGGTTCATTCGGGGCTGGGGCACTGAGGGGGGGGGGGGGGGCGTCCGGGGCGTGCGATCCGGCCGAAGAGGGGGACTATTTGGGTCCGCGGGCTGCATCCGCCAGGAAGCATGGCGCGGCCGCTGTAGGCCACCGCCATACGCATGCTTGGCCACGGACCTGGCAATGCTCCGGGCTGTAAAGGCAGCTAGAGCTGGGAGCTCTACACAATTTTCATGCCGGCTTGGGGACTTGGTCTCCCAAATGGAGAATCCAGCCCCATATGTGGCCGCTAACCTAACCAGGAGGTGCTGGAACTTTGCACTGATTTGTTCAAAACGAGTTTCACAAGATCTATTTCCTTGTCAACAAGATTCAAACTCACACTCGCCAATCAAATACAGGCTGTTCAGAATTTCAGAGGGCATTTTGCAGATATAACTTGCCCTCGGGTCGCCATGAATTGAGGAATAATCCCAGAATACTGCTCTGAGGACCCGATAGAAAAATCACACGGCCATTAAATAAGATTATGGGATTTTTTTTCCGCCCTGTTTTTTGAACACTTTTGTTAGAAATTGGAAAGAGCTGCTTGATTGGCAGTCAATAATCATCCAATTGATGTGACAAGTTGGGATGTTACAGGAATGGACTCTTCAGGTGACCAGAGATGGATGTATGAGGAGGCAGATGATCAGGTGATAATTAAGTCTCTAGGAAACTCTAATGTCCCGAATGACTACTCCATGTTCTAAACGACCAATCTGTGCCAGTAGTGGTTCATGAGGTTACTACTTACCATGATTTAGGGTGTGTGCAAATTCACACATGGCCATTTTGTTTTTGGGTGACAGATTTGAATGACTGCTTTATTCAGAGCATTGAAGATCACAAAACTACCAGACTGCGTTGATAAAAAAAATTAGATCACAGAGCAGGTCCATGTGTAAGTCAAACACAGCTCCGATGCATGTGGAAGTGAGATGATCCTGGACTATCCAACGCAAACAGGTAACATGTGCAGACAAGTGGCTTTCTATTCAGTAGGATGTCCTGGAGCAACACCAGACAAAAAACAAAGGGATATTTGAACTCAACTTTTAAAGCCTGAAACAGACAGATTTTTAGTCAGTAAGGGAGCCAAGGGCTATGGAGATAAGGCATGGAAGTGGAGTTGAGGATCATCATATAAGATCAGTCATGATCTCACTAAATGGCAGAGCAGACTTGATGGGCCGAATGGACTACTTCTGCTCCTACGTCTTATGGCCAAAGGAGTTCAAAGCAGACTTGCTTATGGAAAGTTTGGCATGATCATTCAGGTGACATATCAAATAATGAGGTTTTCTTCAATGTGAGGCAGTGAAATGGATCAAGAGACAAAAACCAGAATTAAATCCCCAAACTTTCCCATAATCAGTGAGCAAAATCACTTAAAGGATATAAAGTGTGAGATGATTTATTTGCAGCAACATTTACGTCCTCTCTGACCTGTGTCGCTATAGTTTGGATACTCACAGGTTGTCCAGGTTCTTGAGCTCCTGGGGGTCCTGGGTCACCTTTAACTCCCTGTGGTCCTGGAAGTCCCACAATGTTTCCGAGCTCGTCAGGGAGTTGTGGACAGACCTTACAGGATTCGCCCTGTGTCACGGAGCAGAGGGAAGATGTTTCATATTGGTAAATAATCCAGTTTCTCCCCTCACCAGTTTTCGCATCAAAGTAACAAGAAAATGATTGGACACCAACTCCATAGACCTATCTCCAAGTCTACCGAGTGGGTGCTTATTCGTAGCTGGAAATATCTATCGGGGTTATTTAACAAAGGCAATGGGAGCCCTGCCTCACAACTGGAGATTCAGCAAGAGCCCCGTGTCACTGCCAATCAGGAGGTCCCGCCTGAATGAAGTGCCACTCAGCCACTGGCCAGTGGTAGGATTTCTCTCAGATCAAGGACCAGAAGGTGGAAGTCCCACCCACTGACAGCTGTCAGCCAATCAGGAGCCAACTGCTCTTCATTGCTCAGCAGCATCACCAGGGAGGCCATGGTTACTATCGATAATGCACCCACCCAAGGCTAAGGATCTCCAAGGGATCAGAACATTGATGAGTGAAGGCAGAAAGTAGGGGGCGGGGGAGTGGTGGTCATGGAGAGGGAAAGTGCATCTTTCTGATGCCTGATCCCTTGATCAGGCACTAAGTGTCTTTGAACAAGGGACCTCCGTAAGTGGGCGACACGGTGGCACCGCGGTTAGCATTGCTGCCTCACAGCACAAGGGACCCGGGTTCTATTCCAGCACTGGGTGACTGTGGAGTCTGCACGTTCTCCCCATGGCTGCATGGGTTTCCTCCAGGTGCTCCAGTTCCCTCCCACTGTCCAAAGATGTGCAGGTTAGGTGGATTGGCCATGCTAAATTTCCCCGTAGTGTCCAAAGGTTAGGTGGGGTTACAGGGATAGGGCAGGGGTGTGGGCCTCGATATGATGCTCTTTTGGAGGTCTGTGCAGACTCAATGGGCTGAATGGCCTCCTTCTGTACTGTCGGGATTCTATTCCATGGGAGACAGCAAGCAATCCTGACAGGGTTTGCTTTCGGAGTCCATGGGTGGCGAGTCCCCTGTCTTTTGCAGCTAACTTAGACACATTACTCTTTGTCCCTTCGTCTATATCATTAATAGAGTTTGTAAACAGCCGAGGCCCCTACTGCTGATCTTTGCGGTACTCCACTAGTCACAGCCTCCCAAATGTCCCATTCATCCCTACTCTCAGCTTCTTGTCCATCAACCAATTGTTTATCATGCTAACTTATTATGCCCAACACCGCAAGCCCTTATCTTGTGTATTAACCTTTTGCGTACTTAGCATGTCTTTTGAAAATCCAAGTACACTACGCATATCGATTCCCCTTTATCCATCCTACTGGTAATATCCTCAAAAAGCTTTCACAAACCTGTCAAACAGGATTTCCACACTGGATCTCCAAGGGATCAGAACATTGATGAGTGAAGGCAGAAAGTAGGGGGCGGGGGAGTGGTGGTCCACTCTGACTTATTCTAATTATATGGTTATATAAAAGTGCCCTATTCAGATCCCACCACTTCCCCAATGGCTGATAAGGTTCCTGTTTTCTCTCTCCCTCCTTCCCTGAATCGCAGTGTTATATTTCCGTACTTCCAATCCATTGAGACCTTTGCCGAATTTAGGGCATTTTGGAAAATCATAGCTAGAACACCCACTATCTCTGCAGTTACTCTTTAAGAACCCTGGAATGTAGGCCTGGTCCTGGGGATTTTTACATTGAATTTACAGTGCAGAAGGAGGACATTCAGCCCATCGAGTCTGCACCAGCCTATGGAAAGATTTCCCTACCTTAGCCCGCACCTCCACCCTATCCGTGTAACCCAGTAACCCGGGCTAACCTTTTTTTTTCTGGACACGAAGGGAAATTTAGTATGGCCCGTCCACCTAACCTGCACGTCTTTGGACTGTGGGAGGAAACTGGAGCACCCGGAGAAACCCACACAGGGACGGGGAGAAAGTGCAAACTCCACACAGGCAGTGACCCGAGGCCAGAATTGAACCCGGGTCCCTGGTGCTGTGAGACAATAGTGCTAACCACTGTGCTACCGTGCCGCTCGATTTGTCGAGCCTTGTCCTTTGAATGCCCCCAAACGTTTTCCTCTGATATTAATTATCTTAGTTCCCTTACTCTTATTATCCCCTGGCTTACCCACTATTTCTGGAATGTAACTTGAGTATTCTGCTGTGAAGACAAATACAAAGGGTAGGAATCCCCATTAAAGCCACCCCCATGCCGCCAGGAAACCCGCAGACAGGAGTGCACTGTCAGCGGGACCAGAGAATCCGATGGCAGCGAAGGGTCGGAGAATTCCGGGCAAAATATTTCACTGCACTGGGTCCAATTCCACTTCTCTGCTGTGGCGAGATTCCCCTTCGGTGGTAGGAATCTGCCCAGAACCCTGGCTCCATCCAGGAAAGTAGCTGAGGGCCACAAGGTGGCTGTAAATCTGGCCCTCCCATCAGCAATCAATATGTACCATATATACCAAGCAGATGTGCACCTTCTATGTTGTCGCATGACAAAGTAACTTGGTATTTATGGGAATGACAGCCCTGTTCTTAAAAGGATTTTCTAACAAATGGATTCCTCTCAGATTTATGAAGTCTGTTCCATATTTAAAACAGATTGAGCAGCTGCTTCATGTATCATCTGTCAGTTTCCTCCCAGAATCATGTGGTAATACACTGTGAACGGTAAGAAAAACTGTCAGAGCAACTGATTCCTTCAGAACATGCTTTTGGCGAGAGTATTGCAAAATGACTGCTTGCACGGAATGGTGTTCCCCATAACCTTGTTACTGTCAAATACTACAAGCGTAAGTAAATGAGGTTAGTGGCTTAACCTGCATAGAACTGGTTTAACAGGCCTCCTGAGATCCACTACCTGATCAACTCCAACCAGAGAATCGAGCCTTATAGATATTAAAATGGTCAATTGATCAGAATCAGGGTTATTGGACAGATTGGTGTTACCTTACCTCCACAGGAGCTGATTTCATAGCACAAGGGGTGTCGTCCACCCACTGAATCTGTATTCAGGATAGGCAAAATGAGTAATTTGTGTTCTAAAAAGCAATGATGTGGAGGTGCCTGTTATACAATGGTGAACGGTTCAGCAAAATGTCCAATTCCTATTTTCTTCCCACACCTACTGGTGCACTGAGGCAGGCTTTTGTCTGTTACCACAGCTAGTTATTCCTGGGACAGGTCGCTAGTCTGTTGCCAGAGGCTGAGAGCTGGAGGGGCAGTGTGGCTGACCAGGAGTCTGTCCCGCTCTCACTGCCAGCCATTGGTGTGTTGGAAGGATTTCCAGGTTGACACACAACCTGTTTGGCCGCATTGCGAACGCACATTCCTTGACCATCGAGTCCTGGAGTGGGACTCGAACCCAGAGCTTCTGGCTCAGAGGAAGGAACGCTACCCACTTCGCCACAAGACCTCCCAGCCAAATGTACACAAGATTTAATTTGGACCTTAGGGAATGATACATCCCAGAGGCCATTTGGCCCATTGTGCTGTGCTAGCTGTATGAATTAATCTAATTAATCCTTCTTCCCTGCTCTTTCCACATAGCCCTGCAAATCATTCCTATTTATCCACATTTTTTCCAATTCCCTTTTCAAAGTTATTATTGAAACCTTTTCCATCATCCTTCAGGGAGCACATTCCTGATCAAAACTCATTGCTGCAAAATAATTCTCCAAGCAGCCTGTGGTAATTTTGCCGATATCTTGGTCTACCATTTATGGGTCTAAGGTGTGAGGGTTTGGAGAGAGCAATGTTTCTCTTCTTGTGAAGGGAATTAACTTTTCCTATGACGGACTTATGGTGAGGAATTCCCGACTCTCAACAGTTAATGAGCTCACCTTATCTCCCTTCAAACCAGGATCGCCTGTGTCACCCTGTGTGGAAATTAAACAGAGATTCATCAGATAAAGGAAAAGATTCTTTTTAAGATCACATTGTCTGGGACGGAGTCCAAACTAGCAGCAACCAACCGTCCAAGAAATCACCACATTTCTTTTTAAACTGGAAAATCTCCGAGTCAGCAGCTCATTACATCCTCAAAGATCAGAGCTGATACCCTGTTCTGTCTGTAGTCTGGGACCCAAGAACAGTAGAAACACAGCATGAAAAGCAACTTGACAAGGTAGGTCTTAAAGTCAGACAGGCAATTTGGAGTGCTGAATGGTCCATGCCTCTGATCCCAATGAATAACTCACCCTGGCACAGAGGTTAGCACTGTTGCCTCACAGCACCAGAGACCTGGGTTCAATTCCGGCCTTGGGTGACTGTGTGGAGTTTGCACATTCTCCCACTGCCCACGTGAGTTTCTTCTGGGTGCTCTGGTTTCCACCCACAGTCCAAAGATGTGCAGGGTAGATGGATTGACCACACTAAAACTGCGCCCAGTGCTCTGAAGGTTAAGTCAATGGTGATTCCCTTCTTGTTTCTTGTGGGCGGCACAGTAGCACAGTGGTTAGCACTGTTGCTTCACGCCCCCGAGGGTCTCAGGTTTGTTTCCCCGTTGGGTCACTGTCTGTGTGATATCCGCATGTTCTCCCCGTGTGTGCATGGGTTTCCTCCGGGTGCTCCGGTTTTCTCCCAAAGTCCAAAGATGCGCAGGGTAGGTGGATTGGCCATGCTAAATTGCCCTTTGTGTCCAAAAACGTTGGGTGAGGTTACTGGGTTATGGGGAAAGGGTGGAGGTGTGGGCTTAAGTAGGGTGCCCTTTCCAAGGGCCGGTGCAGACCCGATGGGCTGAATGGCCTCCTTCTGCACTGTAAATTCTATGAAATCTATGAAGTGGTGTTAACCACCTAGGACTGGGGAGGTTGACTGGGTGGGGTGCTCTTTCAGAGGGTCAGTGCAGACTCGATGAGCTGAATGGCCTCCTTCTGCACTGTAGGGATTCTATGATCTACCCCCACCACCCAACCTCAAAACATATACCACCTGATGGCTGAGCTCATTAAATGCCCCACTGCACTCCAGACCAATAAATACCCCTCCCCATCAGACCCCCTGACTGCAACAAATATCCTGCATCACCCAACCCCTGATATCTGATCTCCATAGATACCCCACAATCTTACTAATGTAGGGATACAGATCCAGTCAGGATGTTATTTTATCTTACCTTCTCACCCTTTGTTTCTGGAGGTCCAGGCACGCCCTATGTTTGCATTTGAAGAGATAATTCAAAATCATATAATATGTCAGTACAGATGATTCACAGACAAAACAGCCAGTCTATCCAAATCCTCCGACAGCTCTCTACACCTTTGTGTACATTCCTGAGTGGATTGCACCCAGACAGAAACATGTGCCAAAGATTACCATCACTGCTCTCTCGAACAATTTACCAAGAGAGATGTGTCAAGCTCCGATTAACTCTGATGAAGGATGTGACCGAATAATTTTATGTTTTATAAGTATTAGTTCAAAAAAACAGGAAATCTTGCTGAGATTACACAAGGAAAGGCGAGAGCAGAATGTCCAAATGTGATATTATGATTATAATGACACAGCGAGCGTCAGAAGGCTGTGCTTTTTCACGATGGGTACTGTGGAGTGATTCGCAGGAGGTTTTGGGTTCCCTTTAAAGTGAATGCAGGCCCTCAAGGTTATGAGTCTGCCCTGTTCCACAGCAAATCTGGGGTTTAATAGCTTCACTTATCCCAGAGACAGTCTCTCTCTGCCCGACTCCGGAATAGGGACGGTCTCTCTCTGACCCATCCCAGTACAGGGACGGTCCCTCTCTGTCCAATCCTGAAATAGAGATATCCGCTCCCTTCCAATCCCAGGATAGGAACAGCCACCCCCCTCTGTCCAATCCTGGTACAGAGACATCCCCTCCCTGCCCAATATCGGGTTAGGGACATCCCCTCGCTGCCCAATCCCCGATATAGAGACATCCCCTCTCTGCCCAATCCCGGTATAGAGACACCCCTCCCTGCCCAATCCCCGATATAGAGACACCCCCTCTCTGCCCAATCCCGGTATAGAGACATCCCCTACCTGCCTAATCCCCGATATAGAGACATCCCCTCCCTGCCCAATCCCGGTATAGAGACATCCCCTCCCTGCCCAATCCCCGATATAGAGACACCCCCTCTCTGCCCAATCCCCGATATAGAGACACCCCCTCTCTGCCCAATCCCGGGTTAGGGACATCCCCTCCCTGCCCAATCCCCGATATAGAGACATCCCCTCCCTGCCCAATCCCGGTATAGAGACATCCCCTCCCTGCCCAATCCCCGATATAGAGACATCCCCTACCTGCCGAATCCCCGATATAGAGACATCCCCTCCCTGCCCAATCCCAGGTTAGGGACATCCCCTCTCTGCCCAATCCCGGTATAGAGACATGCCCTCTCTGCCCAATCCCGGTATAGAGACATCCCCTCCCTGCCCAATCCCGGTATAGAGACATCCCCTCCCTGCCCAATCCCGGGTTAGGGACATCCACTCTCTGCCCAATCCCGGTATAGAGACATCCCCTGCCTGCCCAACCCCGGAATAGAGACATCCCCTCCATCCCCAATCCTGGGATAGAGACATCCCCTCTCTGCCCAATCCCGGGATAGAGACATCCCCTCCCTGCCTAATCCCGGGTTAGGGACATCCCCTCCCTGCCCAATCCCGGGTTAGGGTCATCCCCTCTCTGCCCAATCCCGGTATAGAGACACCCCTCCCTGCCCAATCCCGGTATAGAGACATCTCCTCCCTGCCCAATCCCGGGATAGAGACATCCCCTCCCTGCCCAATCCCGGGTTAGGGACATCCCCTCCCTGCCCAATCCCGGGATAGAGACATCCCCTCCCTGCCCAATCCCGGGATAGAGACATTCCCCTCCTTGCCCAATCCCGGTATAGAGACATCTCCTCCCTGCCTAATCCCGGTATAGAGACATCCCCTCCCTGCTCAATCCCGGGTTAGGGACATCTCCTCCCTGCCCAATCCCAGGTTAGGGACATCCCCTCCCTGCCCAATCCCGGGTTAGGGACATCCACTCTCTGCCCAATCCCGGTATAGAGACATCCCCTGCCTGCCCAACCCCGGAATAGAGACATCCCCTCCATCCCCAATCCTGGGATAGAGACATCCCCTCTCTGCCCAATCCCGGGATAGAGACATCCCCTCCCTGCCTAATCCCGGGTTAGGGACATCCCCTCCCTGCCCAATCCCGGGTTAGGGTCATCCCCTCTCTGCCCAATCCCGGTATAGAGACACCCCTCCCTGCCCAATCCCGGTATAGAGACATCTCCTCCCTGCCCAATCCCGGGATAGAGACATCCCCTCCCTGCCCAATCCCGGGTTAGGGACATCCCCTCCCTGCCCAATCCCGGGATAGAGACATCCCCTCCCTGCCCAATCCCGGGATAGAGACATTCCCCTCCTTGCCCAATCCCGGTATAGAGACATCTCCTCCCTGCCTAATCCCGGTATAGAGACATCCCCTCCCTGCCCAATCCCGGGTTAGGGACATCTCCTCCCTGCCCAATCCCAGGTTAGGGACATCCCCTCCCTGCCCAATCCCGGGTTAGGGACATCCCCTCCCTGCTCAATCCCGGGTTAGGGACATCCCCTCCCTGCCTAATCCCGGTATCGGGATATCCCCTCCCTGCCCAATCCCGGGATAGAGACATCCCCTTCCTGCCCAATCCCGGTATAGAGACACCCCTCCCTGCCCAATCCCGGTATAGAAACACCTCTCCATGCGCAATCCCGGGTTAGAGACATCCCCTCCCTGCCCAATCCCGGTATAGAAACACCTCTCCATGCGCAATCCCGGGTTAGAGACATCCCCTCCCTGCCCAATCCCGGTATAGAGACATCCCCTCCCTGCCCAATCCCGGGTTAGGGACATCCTCTCCCTGCCCAATCCCGGTATAGAGACATCCCCTCCCTGCCCAATCCCGGTATAGAGATATCTCCGCCCTGCCCAATCCCGGTATAGAGACATCCCCTCTCTGCCCAATCCCGGGATAGAGACATCCCCTCCCTGCCCAATCCCGGTATAGAGACATCCCCTCTCTGCCCAATCCCGGTATAGAGACATCACCTCCCTTCCCAATCCCGGTATAGAGACATCCCCTCTCTGCCCAATCCCGGGATAGAGACATCCCCTCCCTGCCTAATCCCGGTATAGAGACATCCCCTCCCTGCCCAATCCCGGGTTAGGGACATCTCCTCCCTGCCCAATCCCAGGTTAGGGACATCCCCTCCCTGCCCAATCCCGGGTTAGGGACATCCCCTCCCTGCCCAATCCCGGGTTAGGGACATCCCCTCCCTGCCTAATCCCGGTATCGGGATATCCCCTCCCTGCCCAATCCCGGGATAGAGACATCCCCTCCCTGCCCAATCCCGGTATAGAGACACCCCTCCCTGCCCAATCCCGGTATAGAAACACCTCTCCATGCGCAATCCCGGGTTAGAGACATCCCCTCCCTGCCCAATCCCGGTATAGAGACATCCCCTCCCTGCCCAATCCCAGGTCAGGGACATCCTCTCCCTGCCCAATCCCGGGTTAGGGACATCCCCTCCCTGCCCAATCCCAGTATAGAGACATCCCCTCTCTGCCCAATCCCGGGTTAGGGACATCCCCTCTCTGCCCAATCCCGGAAAAGAGACACCCCTCCCTGCCCAATCCCGGTATAGAGACATCTCCTCCCTGCCCAATCCCGGGTTAGGGTCATCCCCTCTCTGCCCAATCCCGGTATAGAGACACCCCTCCCTGCCCAATCCCGGTATAGAGACATCTCCTGCCTGCCCAATCCCGGGATAGAGACATCCCCTCCCTGCCCAATCCCGGGTTAGGGACATCCCCTCCCTGCCCAATCCCGGGTTAGGGACATCCCCTCCCTGCCCAATCCCGGGTTAGGGACATCCCCTCCCTGCCTAATCCCGGTATCGGGATATCCCCTCCCTGCCCAATCCCGGGATAGAGACATCCCCTTCCTGCCCAATCCCGGTATAGAGACACCCCTCCCTGCCCAATCCCGGTATAGAAACACCTCTCCATGCGCAATCCCGGGTTAGAGACATCCCCTCCCTGCCCAATCCCGGTATAGAAGCACCTTTCCATGCGCAATCCCGGGTTAGAGACATCCCCTCCCTGCCCAATCCCGGTATAGAGACATCCCCTCCCTGCCCAATCCCAGGTTAGGGACATCCTCTCCCTGCCCAATCCCGGTATAGAGACATCCCCTCCCTGCCCAATCCCGGTATAGAGATATCTCCTCCATGCCCAATCCCGGTATAGAGACATCCCCTCTCTGCCCAATCCCGGGATAGAGACATCCCCTCCCTGCCCAATCCCGGTATAGAGACATCCCCTCTCTGCCCAATCCCGGTATAGAGACATCACCTCCCTTCCCAATCCCGGTATAGAGACATCCCCTCCCTGCCCTATCCCGGTATTGAGACATCCCCTCCCTGCCCAATCCCGGGATAGAGACATCCCCTCCCTGCCCAATCCCGGGATAGAGACATCCCCTCTCTGCCCAATCCCGGGATAGAGACATCCCCTCCCTGCCTAATCCCGGTATAGAGACATCCCCTCCCTGCCCAATCCCGGGTTAGGGACATCTCCTCCCTGCCCAATCCCAGGTTAGGGACATCCCCTCCCTGCCCAATCCCGGGTTAGGGACATCCCCTCCCTGCCCAATCCCGGGTTAGGGACATCCCCTCCCTGCCTAATCCCGGTATCGGGATATCCCCTCCCTGCCCAATCCCGGGTTAGAGACATCCCCTCCCTGCCCAATCCCGGTATAGAGACATCCCCTCCCTGCCCAATCCCGGGTTAGGGACATCCTCTCCCTGCCCAATCCCGGGTTAGGGACATCCCCTCCCTGCCCAATCCCAGTATAGAGACATCCCCTCTCTGCCCAATCCCGGTATAGAGACATCCCCTCCCTGCCCTATCCCGGTATAGAGACATCCCCTCCCTGCCCAATCCCAGTATAGAGATATCTCCTCCCTGCCCAATCCCGGGTTAGGGACATCCCCTCCCTGCCCAATCCCGGTATAGAGACATCCCCTCCCTGCCCAATCCCGGTATAGAGACATCCCCTCCCTACCCAATCCCGGTATAGAGACATCCCCTCCCTGCCCAATCCCGGTATAGAGACATCCCCTCTCTGCCCAATCCCGGTATAGAGACATCACCTCCCTTCCCAATCCCGGTATAGAGACATCCCCTCCCTGCCCTATCCCGGTATAGAGACATCCCCTCCCTGCCCAATCCCGGTATTGAGACATCCCCTCCCTGCCCAATCCCGGGATAGAGACATCCCCTCTCTGCCCAATATCGGGATAGAGACATCCCCTCCCTGCCCAATCCCGGGTTAGGGACATCCCGTCCCTGCCCAATCCCGGTATAGAGACATCCCCTCCCTGCCCAATCCCGGGATAGGCACACCCCTCCCTGCCCAATCCCAGGTTAGGGACATCCCCTCCCTGCCCAATCCCGGTGTAGAGACATCCCCTCCCTGCCCAATCCCGGTATAGAGACATCCCCTCCCTGCCCAATCCCGGTATAGAGACATCCCCTCCCTGCCCAATCCCGGTATAGAGACATCCCCTCCCTGCCCAATCCTGGTATAGAGACATCCCCTCCCTGCCCAATCCGGGTATAGAGACATCCCCTCCCTGCCCAATCCCGGTATAGAGAAATCCCCTCCCTGCCCAATCCCGGTATAGAGAAATCCCCTCCCTGCCCAATCCCGGTATAGAGACATCCCCTCTCTGCCCAATCCCGGTATAGAGACATCCCCCCTCTGCCCAATCCCGGGTTAGGGACATCCCCCCTCTGCCCAATCCCGGGTTAGGGACAGCTCCTCTCTGCCTAATCCCAGGGTAGCGACAGTTCCTCCAGCGGGTTGCTAGTGTCTCCACCTGCAGTTCCGCTTCCGATACAGATAATTTCTCTCCCGCCGGGACACCACGCTATTGTCCCATGATTCTGCAGGGTCACCAAAAACCCTCTGCTGCTCATTAACAAAGCTCCCAAACTAGCTCCCATGATTTTCCAGAATTCATGATAGTTGTGATTAGTTTAGAATTTACAAATACTCTTGAACAGTGCAAGGCCCGAAGGCCAAATTTCTCTTCATTAAAATTAATTTCTCCTCAGGGCGCGATTCTCCGCTCCCCACGCCGGGTGAGAGAATCGCGGAAGGGCCGGGCGACTCACGACACGCCGCCCTGGCCCCCCCCCCCCCACCGCGATTCTCCCACCTCCCCACTCGCCAAATCACCGCTCGCCGTTTTTCACGGCGACCGCCGATTCTCCGGCCAGGATGGGCCTCTTGGCCTGCCGTTCCCGACCAGTTCACGACAGCGGCAACCACACCTGGTTGCTGCCGCCGTGAACATTGGCGCCAGATGCTTGTTTGTGGCTTGTGGGGGACGGAGAAGGGAGTGAGCACCACGGCCGTTGTGGGCAAAGTGACCTTCCCGATGAGAGAGCACAAAAGAGAAAAGTACTACATGGGAATCTTTGAGAGCAGAAGCTGGAAAAGTAGCAACAACCTTATTGTAGGGAATGGGTTGTCTTTAAAAAGATTCATTCTTGTAAAGCTAGTGTTGTTGCCTAGGCCAGCATTTATATCCTATGTTTAATTGCCTTCAGAAGGTATGGTGAGCTGTCTTCTTGAACCTCTGCAGTCCATAGGTACACCCACAGTGCTGTTCGAGAGGGAGTTCCAGGGTTTTGACCCAATGACATTGAAGGAATGGTGATATATTTCCAAGTCAGGGTGGTGAGTGACTTGTGGGGGGACAGGTTGTGGGGTTCCCAGGTATCTGCTGCTCTTGTCCTTCTTGATGCTAGTGGTCTCGAGTTTAGAAGGTGCTGCCTGAGGAACCTTGGTGAGTTACCTCAGTGCATCTTGTCGATGGTACATATGGCTGCCACTGTTTGTCGGTGGAGGGTTTGAATATTTATAGAGCAGGTGTCAATCAAGTGGACTGCTTTATCCTAGATGCTGTTGAGCTTCTTGACTATTGTTGGAGCTGCACTCATCCAGGCAAGTGGAGAGTATTCCATCACGCTCCTGACTTGTGCCTTGTAGATGGTGGACAGGCTTTGGGGAGTCAGGAGGTGAGTTACTCACCGCAGGATTCCAGGCCTCTGACCTGCTCTTGCAGTCACAGTATTTATATGGCTGGGTCCAGTTTAGTTTCTGGTCAATGATAACCCCCAGGATGTTGATGATAATGTCAAGGGATGAAAAGAGGACAGAATGTTGAACAAGAATGCAGGAATAATCGTAACTTTTAAAGATTTCTGCGCTGAGTTTAAAGATCAGCAGTTTATACAAAGCTGTCAACATGTCTCCGAACGCAAAGGCACAAGTTTAGAACATCCACAGATTAATACAAAGCTAAAACTGATTGAATGACTTGAAGAGACTGGTTCACAAGAGTCTGTAATTCAACACCCTCCTTGGAACAGCTCTCATTTGGAAAATTTTGCTTGGATCAGCACTCAGCTAAACGTGGAATACAAACAATAAAAATAAACAAAAGAAAACTTGCTGGCATTATGTGTGCGTTTTGCTTCACATCAATGCAGCCTGTTTCAACTTGCTAGAACCATTGCATCAGAAACTCTCAAAAGGGGCAGAAAAAATAACTTTGGAAATATTTCCAGTTGAGGCTCGTTATAAGTTGCTGACAACAATCCCTTCACTTTCCTACATTTCCTTCCTTATAACGTTCTATCTGATTCCAACTCATTATCCTCCTCCATCTCCTGGTGATGGGGGTAAGGACAGGCCCACAACATGGATTTCCTCACCCAAGAAGGAATTTCTTTCCCACCCACCTGGGAGCCCACAAATGGGGAGATGGAAACCAGCAAACCAGCTCCCAGGTTGGGGCTGGTTTAGCACAGGGCTAAATCGCTGGCTTTTAAAGCAGACCCAGGTAGGCCAGCAGTGTGGGTTCAATTTCCGTACCAGCCTACCCGAACAGGCGCCGGAATGTGGCGACTAGGGGCTTTTCACAGTAACTTCATTTGAAGCTAACTTGTGACAATAAGCGATTTTCATTTTCATTTCATGGTGGCATATTTGTAATGTCACTGAGCTAGTAATCTGGAAGCCCAGGCTAATACCCTGGGGCACGGGTTCAAATCCCACCATGGCGGCTGGTGAAACCCAAATCAATTAAGAAATTGGGAATTGAAACTAGTCTCAGTAATGGTAATCATGAAACTATCTGTAAAAACCCATCTGGTTCATTAATCTGCCATCCTTACCTGGTTTGGCTGACATGTGTCTCCAGCAATACCCACATCCCATGAACGAATAAAATAAATAACCCAGGTAACAGCAAAGTTTTAAAATGGTGGCCAAAAGTAAAAGAATGGCACCAATAAATAGGAACCGCAGTTGGCCATTCAATCCCTCGAGCCAAATAGTGGAGAAGCTTTTAAGGGGAAGCTCGATAAACAGGTGACAGAGAAAGGTATGTGTGATCAGCTGATTTATAATAGGGTGAGAGCAGACTGGTGTGAAGTATAAATATCAGTACGGACCCGTTGCTCCATGACCCTTAATTCTACATGAAGTATCCGGAGAGGTTGGTGACGTAGTGGGGCAAAGGTGGGTATTGTGTGTGTTCCACCAGCACTCGACTGTGAATGTGTATTTGTCTTTTGACAATACTGCACTCTCCCTCCTCTTGCCTGGAATTGTCTGCAGCTTTTGACATTGTCGACTTTTCTTCCATTGGCCAACTCAATGGAATTTGCTTTACTTGGTTCCTTTTGTTTTGGATTGGTTTATTGTTACGTGTACTGAGGTACAGTGAAAAGTATTTTTTTGCGAGCAGCTCAACAGATCATTAAGTACATAAAAAGAAAATACATAATAGGGCAACACAAGGTACCCAATATAACTAAATAAACCCCGGCCTCGGATGAAGCATACAGGGGTGTGGTGTTAATGAGGTCAGTCCATAAGAGGGTCATTTACGAGTCTGGTAACTGCAGGGATGAAGCTGATTTTGAATCTGTTCTTGAATCTGTTCGAGAGTGTTCTCAGACTTTTTATCTCCTGCCCGATGGAAGAAGTTGGAAGAGTGAGTAAGCCGGGTGGGAGGGGTCCCAGGCAGTGAGAGGTGTAGATGGAGTCAATGGATGGGAGGCAGGTTTGTGTGATGGACTGGACTGTGTTCACGACTCTCTGAAGTTCCTTGCAGTCCTGGGCCGAGCAGTTGCTATACCAGGCTGTGATGCAGGCGAATAGGATGCTCTCTCTGGTGCATCTGTAAAAGTTGGTCAGAGTTAATGTGAACATGTCGAATTTCTGAGGAAGTATAGGCGCTGTTGTGCTTTCTTGGTGGTAGCGTCGACATTGGTGGACCAGGACAGATTTTTGGTGACGTGTACCCCATAGAATTTGAAACTGCTAACCATCTCCACCTCGGCCCCGTTGATTCTGACAGGGGTGTGTACTTTGCTTCCTGAAGTCAATGACCAGCTCTTTAGTTTTGCTGGCATTGAGGGATATCTGAGCATTGCCAGAGCCTCTCCAGTAATGGCCTGTCATTGCACCCCAGTGCCGTTACCTCACGGTTCCCCAAGGCTCTGTTCTTGGTCTTGCCCGTGCCTTAGCTCATTGCCACTGAAACTCTTATCCATGCCTTTGTTAGCTCTAGACTAGACTATTTCAATGCTTTCTCGATTGCCCTCCCAGCTGGCACCCTGTGTAAGCTTGAGTTCATCTACAAGTCTGTCGCCTGTATCCCAACTTGTATTTAGTCCATTTTACCTTTTACTCCAGACTTGCTGACCTACATGGGTTTCTTGACCCGAGCTCCTCAAATATGGAATGCTGATTAACGTGTTCAAATCCCTGCCTCACTATCTTTGTACTCTGCTCCAATTCTACAACCCTCCAAGAATAGTCCATTTGCCAAAATCAGCACTGAGAAATAAGCTGTTGGGTGCGGGGGAGAAAGATTTCGGAAAATGGTTTGCAGGAAAGTAGTTGGGTGTTATCTTGATATTCCAGCAATAGCAATATTCCAGGAATAGTGAGCAGTTTTAGCAGCCAGTAATGCAGGACTCAATAGTGCTTTTAGTGGCAATGGATGACTAAAACAGTTGTCTCCCATGTCCATTCAAGTCCTTGGATTTAAGGGAATGCCAATGTGATCTGTACCATGGGGGATGGTCAGGAGGCAAGAGGGCAATCATTTTGCTGGGGATTAAAGCATCAAAAGTAGAGTATGGGGTGTGGTTGCACATGTCTGCAGGTATTGTGTTCTATGCAAATAATTTGTGATCGGCCAATGTTGCATCCTATGCAAATGAAGTGTTCTATGCAAATACGGTGTCCTAAGCAAATATAGTGCCCTTTGCAAATAGTGTTTTATGCAAATGCAGCGATATGCAAATATAATGTTCTATGCAATGTTGTGTTCCATACAAATGCAGTCTGATGTGCAAGTGCTGAGTGATATGCAAATACTGTGTTCTATGCAAATACTCTCTTATATGCAAATGCTGCGTCCTAATCAAATTTTCTGCTCTATGCAAATATTGTGCTCTGTGCAAATGTTGTGATCTATGCAAATGTTGCATCATATACAAATTGTGTCGATGTAAATCCTGTGTTCTCTGCAAATGTTGCGTCCTACGCAAATGTTGTGTGATATGCAAATGATATGCCGTATGAAAATTTAGCATTCTATGCAAAGGTTGAGTGGTATGCAAATATTGCATCCTATGCAAATTTTGCATTATGTGCAAATGTGTCCTCATCAAATTTTGCATTCTATGCAAATGTTGTGTTCTACGCAGATGCTGTGTTCTAGACAAATGTTGTATCCAATACAAATTGTGTTATATGCAAACCCTGTGTTCTCTACAAACGTTGCATCCTATGCAAATATTGTGTTCTGTGCAAATGTTGTGTGATATGCAAATACTGCATCCTATGCAAATTTAGCATTCTATGCAAATGTTCTTTGGTATGCAAATATTGCATTCGATGCAAATGCTGTGTTCTACACAAATGCTGTGTTCTATGCCCAAAAGTAGGCTCAAGTCAGAGGAATGCTGATTTAATGTGTTCAACATTTGCTCCCAGAGTTTCCATCCGGCATGGTTCCACAAGCCAGGCAGCAAGAAACTGAAGCTTTGTTACACCGAGAGAAACTTGAACATGTGAAGCTCATCAAGTTGTGACATTTGTCAGGAGTTTCCGTCTTTATTTCAATTACTCCAGTCATTCAAGTTCAGCCATTTGGCACATTCACTTACTGTAAGTTTTGGCAAAAGCAGACAACAGGATTTCAGATGCTGCCAAATATTTCCTCTCCAAATAGAGACTGGGCAGGACATGTTGAAGGGCCAGTCCCAGTTTGTTAACAATAAGACTCAGCTTCATAATGGTTAACTCCAGGAAGCCTCATTCTAATTTTCAAAAGCTTCAAACAGACCAAACTCTTTGTTATGTACAGAATTCCAATGCATCAAACACTTTTCTACTCACTCCCTTTGTACAGGATCCCAATGGACCAAACCCCTTCCCATTCATTCCCATTGTACACAATTCCAATGGATCAAACCCCTTCCCATTCACTCCCACTTTACACAATCCCAACGGGACAAAAATCCTTCGCATTCACTCCCATCATACACAATCTTAATGGATCAAACTACTTCCAATTCACTCCCAATATACAGGATCCCAATGGATCAAATCCATTCCCATTCATTCCCACTGTATACAATCCTAATGTTCTAAACCCCTTCCTATTCGCTCCATATGTCCAGGATCCCAATGGACCAAACACTTTCCCATTGACTCGCATCGTACACAAACCCAATGGAACAAACTCCTTCCCATAAACTCCCATTGTACACAATCTCAATGGATCAAAACCCTTATAATTCACCCCCATTGTATAGAGTTCCAATGGAACAAACTCCTTTCCATAAACTCTCATTGTTTAAAATCCCAATGGATCAAACCCCTTCCCATTCAGTCCCACTGTTTGGAATCTCAATGGATAAAACCCCTTCCGGTTCACTCCCAGTGTATACAATCCCACTGGGTCAAACCCCTTCTCATTCACTCCCCATTATATAGAATCTTATTGACACAATCCTGGTAAACCTCTCAATGTGGAGAGAGTATGATGTAAAATATCGATAATTTTATCTACTTCAGGCTAAGTAGCAATTTCAAGGTATTCCGAATTGGGCATATTTGAAACAACAATTTACTGGGCACTCATCAATACATGGATGGAGATTAAAGGTTCATAAAATTGTGAGAGGTAGAAGCAGGAAAAAGCCATTTGGCCGCTGAAGCCTGCTGCACCATTCAATACAATTATGGCTGCTTTCAACCTCAACTTCACCTTGCAACTCTATCCCCATATCTTTTACTTCCCTTCGCACCCAAAAATCTATTGAACCCTTTCTTGACTATGCTTAAATGCTGAGCATTGAGAGCTCTTTGGGATGGAGAATTCCAAAGTTATACAGACCTTCGAGTGAAGAAATCTCTCCTAATCTCAGTCCAAAGTGATTGATCCCTTATTCTGAGACTGTGAGTATTACGAAATGCAAATGCTTACTTTAATTCGTGGTCGGAGGCTGAAATCTCCTGTTCCCAGTGGGTTTCTGACCACCAGCGCATGCACCAACCAGGAAATGGTTGGCTGTGTATAGCCGGCAACTGCGGGTCAGGTTATCCGAGCCAGAGAGTTATTCCAGAGAAGGTGTCGCAGGGAGCAGGACACGGGGAGGGTGACCGAGGGACGTCCTTTAAGAAAGTCCCAGGCAGGGAACAAGACAGGGATCAGAAATAGATCCCAATAAATAAAGGTGAAGGAGAGGAGCAGAGAAATAGGCTCTGAATGAAAGCTAAGATTACAAAATCGGCGTCAGTAAAGAATCTTGCCCAGGGTCTATCAAACAAAGTTTCATTCTGTGATCTAACTTGTCTCGTATTACCATCAGTCTCATGATATGCAGACACGCAACCAATGAATCATCAGAACAGGACACAATCAATGGATAATCAGGACACCCAGAGGTGGCATTACCACAAGGTGGCACTACACGACCACTATAAAAAGGACAAGGCACACAGGCTCTGTCTCTTCCACCGGAGAGCAAGACAGGGTTGATTAACAGCAACATCACACCCTAGCACATGGTCCAGAGCAAGCTTGTATAGTTAGCAGAGTAGACTGAGTTACTAGAGTCAGATTAGCAGAGTGTCAAACTTATTTAGGAGCCTTGTTAATCGCTCAATAAATACGTTGAACTTATCTCAGAGTCTGGAGCATCCTTCAGCAAAGCCTACATCAAGTAGCAGCTTATGAAGTAACGTAACACAACAATCAGCTATGACCGTAACACTGAGTTGTTGACTCCCCAGCCATGGGGCACATTTTCTCAGCATTTACCCCATCACATGATCAATACGATTCTTCGAAAACCGAGTGAATATTAGCCTACTCTACTCAATCCCTACTCCGATGAGAAGCCCCTCATCCCTGTAATCAGTTCCGTAAATCTGTGCTATACTCGCTCAAAGCAAGCAGTATACTCTCACCAATCTTAAAGTTTAACATACGTTTGTTTTTTTTAATTACTTAGTGTGCCTGCATATTAACTTTGTGACTCGGGTACAATGCTCTGTCTGAATACTAGCATGTCTCTGACTCTCTCTGTTTACAAAATACTTTATTTTTTACCTTTTCCTTCGAAAGTAAATAACTTTACGCTTCCTCGTGTAATATTCCATCTGCTATGTTCTTGCAAGCTCACTTAACCTGTCTATACTGTTTTGAAGCCACTTTGTGGTCCCCTCATAGAGTATCATCAGCAACCTTGCACACTATCCCTTCATCTAAGTGTCATTTTCGGTGGGTTTGGCGGGGTGTTCCTCGTCGGCTTTTTGGATGAGATCCATGCCAGTATTGACTCACACTTAGGGCGCAATCTAACGAGAGAGGCACTAAGTGCAGAAGCGAGCGCGATTTGCCGGGTTCTTCCTAATGGCCGATCCAGCGAGACCACGACCGGAATCAAAGGTAAATTTGGGCCGATAATGATCCGTCACTGGCTTCATGGGGGAAATGACTGTCCCGCCAACTGATTCACCTGGACTGCACCCGGCAGCACCCCATTAACGAGGGAGAGCAGCACATAAACTGCTTCCTCTGAGCAAACTCCAGACAGCATGAAGCCAAGCCACCGCACAGACCAGCTCCACATTTCAGCAATGTCAAACAGCCCAACTGTTTGATGCAGCAGAGTTGAGGCGAGACATCCTGTTTCCCCGAGCGGGTTGGAGCTTCAGCCACAGCTCAGCCAGTGCCGCATGAGTGGCAGCAGCCATCAGCTCAGGGAGTGTCACATGAAGGACCGCAGTCCAATGACACAGAATTTCATAGAATTTACAGTGCAGAAGGAGGCCATTCAGGCTATTGTGTCTGCACAGTACCTTGGAAAGAGCACCCGACTTAAGCCCCATGCTCCACTCTATCCCCTTATGCCCGTAACCCAGGAACCCCACCTTACCTTTTTGGACACTAAGGGCAATTTATCGTGGCCAATCCACCTAGCCTGCACAACTTTGAACTGTGGGAGGAAACCAGAGCACCCAAAACCCACACAGACACTGGGAGACGTGCAGACTCCGCACAGACAGTGACCCAATCCGGGAATCGAACCTGGGACCTGGAGCTGTGAAGCAACTATACTAACCACTGTGGTACCGTTCTACCCATTAGAAGCTCAAGGACCTCCATCGGGCCGCACGGGTGAGTTGACATCAGCTCCCTGGCATCAGTCCCATGTGCCACCACCAAAGCTCCCCCCCAGCCCTGCAATGGACCGGCAGCTAGCACCGCACAAAGCAGTCACCCCCGCCGCCGCAGAATAATACCATGCCTGTGCCTTGGTACCCGCCAGCACACAACCTACCCATGCCCAGCAGTCGTGCTCACGCTTATCTCCCATCACAGAAACCCGATGCATGAAGCATGCTGCTCACAATGCCCTCTCTTTGTCCCCACAAGAGATGTTGGCGCATAACAGACGGGAAAGGGCCCAGGTGGGTAGCGGGGTGCTGGACATCAGAGTCCTCACCCCCTATTAATGTTCTATGTTCTATAGTGTAGAGGGACTTTAGAGGGGTTTCACAGCGCAACATCGAGGGCCGAAGGGCCTGTACTGCGCTGTAATGTTCAATGTTCTATGAGGAATGGACACTGGGGGTCACAGGATGTCAGGCATAATGATCCTTTCCTCTCACCACCACATGCACATTCTCTTGCAGGATCGCCATCGGATGGTGCCTGCCCTTCCTGGGTGTCTCTCCAACCCCCGCCTTCAGAGGAGAGCTCTGGACATGCCACCATCGAGGCATCAAAGCTATCACCCCCACCTTCCACCATCCTGTGAGCACTAGTGAGCACCACACAGCTGCTGATGCACATCATGTGGAGGCAGGAATGTCCAGGGAGACAGCAGCCGGAGCTCTGCTGGATCCCAGGACCCAACTGGGTCTCAGTCAGATGCCGAGCATCTGGACATGGTTATCCTGGAGCTGATGCAGATGCGAGGGTACGAGGGTCGTGTCAGAGGCACTCCATCAGGTCCACAGCTGATTAGAAGAGTCTCAAAGGCTCCACGTGCTGAACATTATCATAGAATTTACAGTGCAGAAGGAGGCCATTCGGCCCATCGAGTCTGCACCAGCTCTTGGTAAGAGCACCCTACCCAAGATTAACACCTCCACCCTATCCCCATAACCCAGTAACCCCACCCAACACTAATTTTGGATACTAAGGGCAATTTATCATGGCCAATCCACCTAACCTGTACATCTTTGGACTGTGGGAGGAAACCGGAGCACCCGGAGGAAACACACGCACACACGGGGAGGATGTGCAGACTCCGCACAGACAGTGACCCAAGCCAGAATCTAACCTGGGACCCTGGAGCTGTGAATCGATTGTGCTATCCACAATGCTACCGTGCTGGCCCTAATGAAGATGGCGGTGGCAATGCATGGCACCGAAGCCAACCCTGCTAGGGTGGCAATCACATTGGAAAGCCTGGAGCACGAAGACAGCATCATGAATGATGGTGTCCAAGGCATTGCCAGTCAGTGACTGCCATGGCTGAGGGCCTCGACATCATGTCCCAGTCATTATGGGACGTGTCCCAGATGCAGGTGGCCCTTGCCGGGGCACTGCAGAGCATGTCCCAGTCTCAAGTGGTCATTGCCGAGGTGCTCCAGAGCATCACCCAGTCACAGAGCAGCATCACCGAGGGCGCTCACTCCATGGTGCAGATAATGCGGGGCCACCAGGGCTGGAAGAGCCAAATGATTCAGCGGCCACTGGAGCTCATTCCAGCTGCACCTCTATTGCAAGGTGACCCCAGGGTCTTACGAGCATCGTCTGGGAGGAGGGAGTTCCGGAGGCCGACCAACAGGGAGATGACGGCAGTCTCCAGCTCTTCAGAGTGTGCCCACCCCTCCCAGGCTCCTGACAACGGCACAGCTCGGTGTCAGCGGGCAGAACAGGGTGGGGCGGCAAGGCGAATGTCACTGGCAAGGCAGCCGGGGCTGGTGAGATCAGAAACCAAACGGTGCCTAACGTGGATCCCAATTTCAGTCTCTCCCACAATCTAACTCGTAGGGTTCCACGCCAGGCACAACACTGCCGTTAGATCCCATCCACAGTCACTTTTTGCGGCCTTGGCAAATTTTTCCCCGGTCCAGCACACACTTCGAATGATTTTTATCACTGGGGAGCTGAACTCGCTGGCAAGCCTGGCTCCTCCGAGATAGAGCCACCAGTTTGAATGGATGCCCCACAACTGCCACTCACGGACACCCCCTCCTCCCCCCCTCCCCCACCCCTAGTGAGAACACACTCAATGGGGTCGCTAAGGGGCCCCCTTTTCAGGCCTCCCCACCATCCCTTTCGGGCACCTTCAGGATCCCCACCCCCTTTAGGATCCCCACCCTTGCACCCCCAATATTTATGATGCTCCTTCATAACCCCCCCACTCATTCACCCCTTGCATGGGCATGGCTCCCCCTCAGGCCCTGACCCTTGGCAGTGCCATCCTGGCATCCAGGCACCCTGGAACTGCCACTCTAGCACCCTGACAGTGCCCCATCCAGCCAAGGTGGCAGTGCCAAGGTTCGCGGGTGCCAAAAAGGCGAGTCTTGGACCACCCTGCCCTGTCCCCAACCACCCAGGGGTCTCCAATGGCCTGAGAAACCCGCAGGTGCTGTTACGCCTGGTGCACATTTGTGTAAACCAGTAATAAATGGCACCTGGTTGAGGCCTCACTGGGGAGACCGTTAGTTCCAGAGTGCTGGATAGTAAATCTCAATAAAAGACTTTGCAATACTTGGGTGCAAGGTTTTACTGGAGGATAAATCTGCAAATTCAGCATCCTTATCAGTTACAACAGATTGGTACAGGAGAAGACTTTGCTGCAATTAATGTTATCAGATAGAAACTAACCAGGCAGGGACACTCCCTTTCTTAAATGAGCTTTAAACAGCACTAACCGGGAAAAGGCCAGAGATGTGGAAAGTTAAGGAATAAGAACAATGACTCAAGAACAAGACAGGCCAATTAATGGTGAATGATAATTAGTTATTAGGGGCTGGATTGGCCGCTTCGAGATACCGGAAGTGAGAATTGTGATTGGGCGGAGAATCGTGTGAAATGGAAAAAATCCGTTTTGCGTCTTGGCATGGATCCTGACACACCACGCTTCAGTCCCTCGCTGACGGTGATATCGATGCGATGCTTCAGTCCCTCGCTGGCAGTGATATCGATGTTAGTGCCCGGCACTGATCCTGATGCCATGCTTCAGTCCCTCGCTGGCAGTGATATCGATGTTAGTGCCCGGCACTGATCCTGATGCCATGCTTCAGTCCCTCGCTGACGGTGATATCGATGCGATGCTTCAGTCCCTCGCTGACGGTGATATCGATGTTAGTGCCCGGCATTGATCCTGATGCCATGCTTCAGTCCCTCGCTGGCAGTGATATCGGTGTTAGTGCCCGGCATTGATCCTGATGCCATGCTTCAGTCCCTCGCTGACGGTGATATCAATGCCACGCTTCAGTCCCTCGCTGGCAGTGATATCGATGCCATGCTTCAGTCCCTCGCTGGCAGTGATATCGATGCCATGCTTCAGTCCCTCGCTGGCAGTGATATCGGTGTTAGTGCCCGGCATTGATCCTGATGCCATGCTTCAGTCCCTCGCTGACGGTGATATCGATGCCATGCTTCAGTCCCTCGCTGGCAGTGATATCGATGCGATGTTTCAGTCCCTCGCTGGCAGTGATATCGATGCGATGCTTCAGTCCCTCGCTGGCGGTGATATCGATGTTAGTGCCCGGCATTGATCCTGATGCCATGCTTCAGTCCCTCGCTGACGGTGATATCAATGTTAACGCCCGGCATTGATCCCAATGCCATGCTTCAGTCCCTCGCTGGCAGTGATATCGATGCCACGCTTCAGTCCCTCGCTGGCAGTGATATCGATGCCATGCTTCAGTCCCTCGCTGGCAGTGATATCGATGCGATGCTTCAGTCCCTCGCTGGCAGTGATATCGATGCGATGCTTCAGTCCCTCGCTGGCAGTGATATCGATGCCATGCTTCAGTCCCTCGCTGGCAGTGATATCGATGCGATGCTTCAGTCCCTCGCTGGCAGTGATATCGATGCCATGCTTCAGTCCCTCGCTGGCAGTGATATCGATGCGATGCTTCAGTCCCTCGCTGACGGTGATATCGATGCCATGCTTCAGTCCCTCGCTGGCAGTGATATCGATGCCACGCTTCAGTCCCTCGCTGGCAGTGATATCGATGCGATGCTTCAGTCCCTCGCTGACGGTGATATCGATGCCACGCTTCAGTCCCTCGCTGGCGGTGATATCGATGTTAGTGCCCTGCATTGATCCCAATGCCATGCTTCAGTCCCTCGCTGGCGGTGATATCGGTGTTAGTGTCCTGCACTGATCCTGATGCCATGCTTCAGTCCCTCGCTGGCGGTGATATCGGTGTTAGTGTCCTGCACTGATCCTGATGCCATGCTTCAGTCCCTCGCTGGCAGTGATATCGGTGTTAGTGTCCTGCACTGATCCTGATGCCATGCTTCAGTCCCTCGCTGACGGTGATATCAATGTTAGTGCCCGGCACTGATCCTGATGCCATGCTTCAGTCCCTCGCTGACGGTGATATCGATGCCATGCTTCAGTCCCTCGCTGGCAGTGATATCGATGCGATGCTTCAGTCCCTCGCTGGCAGTGATATCGATGCGATGCTTCAGTCCCTCGCTGGCAGTGTTATCGGTGTTAGTGCCCGGCACTGATCCTGATGCCATGCTTCAGTCCCTCGCTGGCAGTGATATCGGTGTTAGTGCCCGGCACTGATCCCGATGCCATGCTTCAGTCCCTCGCTGGCAGTGATATCGATGTTAGTGCCCGGCATTGATCCCGATGCCATGCTTCAGTCCCTCGCTGGCGGTGATATCGGTGTTAGTGCCCGGGATTGATCCCGATGCCATGCTTCAGTCCCTCGCTGACGGTGATATCAATGTTAGTGCCCGGCACTGATCCTGATGCCATGCTTCAGGACCTTGCTGGCGGTGATATCGATGTTAATGCCCGGCACTGATCCCAATGCCATGCTTCAGTCCCTCGCTGGCAGTGATATCGGTGTTAGTGCCCGGCATTGTTCCCGACACTGTGCTTCAGGACCTTGCTGGCGGTGATATTGATGTTAATGCCCGGCACTGATCCCGATGCCCCCTCGCAATTGGGGCGGCCTGGCTCAGACCGCATTGCTTCAGTACGTGGATTTGAATGCACACATTTGGTGCTCCTCACAGGCTCCTGGCTTTTCACTCTGCTGAGTGCTCACGGCATCCTGTAAATGCTCAGAGAGCCTCTGGTCATCTGGGATCCCACCCAGCCGCTCCTCTGAACACCCTCATACCCCAGCTGTACCATCAAAGGATGGGCATGGCCAATTCAATCACCGCCCCACCAGGTGTTGGCACGCATCGGAAGGGCTGCCCCACTGCAGAGGGATCAGCAGAGCTCACCGCAACCAGAGAACACCTGAAGCGTGGCCTATGGAACCCTCCCTGGCTCTCTGCCCCTCTCAGGCCAAAGGTCTAACCAGTGATCACACCCCTCAGGATCACCAGCTGTCCATTCCTGGTGAGGCTGGCAGCAGTGACTGCCTCTGCCACCACCTCCGAAGGCGCTGTTCATGGAGAGCGGACCCGAGTCTGCGGCCCATCCTGCGGAAGAGTGTATTCCTCTGCTCCTCACTGTCAAGGAGCTGTGAGTTCACCTCAGATTCCCGACCTTGGGGGGCAGGTCTCCTCTAAGTCACCTTCCTGGCTGCAGAGAGTGTGTGGTAAATGGAGCCCTTTAAAACAGTTCCAGCTGGCCGGCTCTTTGGCACTAAATCTGGCCCCAGCGATTAGAATGCCCGCGAGGCCGGGGATTGCTCTCAATGGGCGCCGGCAGAGTGCTGGCCCCTTTGCATACTGACTCACTTACCGAAAAGCACTCACAACGGAAGTGCGAATAGCACACATTTCAGTCCTGGAGGCAAAGTCTCCCAAACGGAGAATCCAGCCCCAGACGGTGCTACGGAACATACAGATGGCCAGGCACGAAAAAGGAAACAAAATATGGATATTGGAATAGTTAGGTTGGGAATCGAAGATTTGATCAACAAGTACTTGCACTCAAAACTTCAAACATTGAATTTCCTGGCCGAAACGCACAAGGTTTTAATTTGTTTCTGTGAAATATGTGTTTAGTCATTGTCAATAAGAGGTTTTGTCTTTGGAGGGCTGGTTAGCTCAGCCTGCTACCATGTGGATCAGATTAAAACCAAACACAGTTCAGCTCCTGTCCCGGAGCGACACGGGGCCTGTCTCCTAATCCCACACAGTAAACAAATCACAGCACTTTGCTGCGGTTCAGCAGATAATTGCCAAGGAGTTGCCTTTATGAGAATAATCAAGCAAGAGTATGCTTAATAAATCTGTGAACATCTACATTTACTACCATTTTGAGAGTAACAATAAGAACTCCCATCCTTTGACATCATGAGTCATCGCAGCTCTAGGACATCACTACAGCAGTTCCTCAGGAATGTATCTGAGGCCCAACCAACTTCAGCTGCTTCATCAATGACCTCCCTTCCATCATAAGCTCACAAGTGGGGATGTTTGCAGATGACTGAACAATGTTCAGCACCATTTGCGACTCCTCAGATAATGAAGCAGTCCGTGTCCAAATGCAGCAAGACCTGGGCAATATCCAGGCTTGGGCTGACAAGTGACAAGTTACATTCGTGAAACACAAGTGTCAGGCAATGACCATCTCCTACAAGGGAGGATGTAAATATTGCCCCTTGACATTCAATGGCATTACATTGTTGAATCCCCACTATCAACATCCTGGAGGTTACCACTGACCACACACTGAACTAGCCATATGGGGCGGCATGGTGGCACAGTGGTTCGCACTGCGGTCTCATAGCTCCAGGGACCAGGTTCAATTCTTGACTTGGGTGACTGTATATGTGGAGTTTGCACTTTCTCCCATGTCTGCGTGGGTTTCCTCCAGGTGCTCCGATTTCCTCCCACAGTCCAAAGTTGGGCAGGTTAGGTGGATTGGCCATGTTAAAGGTTAGGTGGGGGTACTGGGATAGGGTGGAGGCGTGGGCTTAAGTGGGTTGCTCTTTACAAAGGCCGGTGCAGGTTCAATGGGCTGAATGGCCTCCTTCTGCACTGTTAATTCTATATAAATACTGTGGCTACAAGAGCAGGTGAGAGGCTAAATATCCTGCAGTGAGGAACTCATTTCCTGACTCCCCAAAGCCTGTCCAGAAACTACAAGGCACAAGTCAGTTGTGTAATAGAATATTCTCCACTTGCCTAAATGAGTGTAGCTCAAACAACACTCAAGAAGCTCGACACCATCCAGGACAAAGCAGCCCCAATTAAATAATACCCCATCCACGACCTAAACATTCATGCCCTCCAGTAAACTGCACTGCAGCAACTCACCATGGCTCTTTCAACAACACGTTCCAAACCCACAACCTCTACCATCCAGAAGGACAAGGGCAGCAGATACCTGGGAACATCACCACCTGGAGACTCCCCTCTGAGCCATTCACCATCCTGACTTGGAAATATATCGACGTTCCTTCACTGTCGCGGAGTCGAAATCCTGGAATTCCATCCCTGACAGCGCTGTGGGTGTACTTAGACTACATGGACAGTAGTTCAAGAAGGCAGCTCACTCACCACCTTCTCAAGAGCAGTGAGGGATGGGCAATAAATATTGGCTTAGCCAACGATGCCCACATCCCATGGAATTTCTTTTTTTTAAATGAGAATTCAGAGGCAAACACTCACCGGTTTCCCAGGCTTCCTAGGATTGGATCCCTGAGTGTCACTTCCTGGAAATTTGCCATCAGCTCCAGTTCCCTCTGGATGTGTGGGGCAAACCCCACATTGATCTCCCTGTGGGCAATAAGATGGATTTCATTATCAGCTGTCACATCAGTCTCAGAAAGTCATCACTTTAAGACCAGAAAAAGAAACGAAGGAGCTGTGCTGCAAACTTTACAATGCAGGAGCCATGAGATTAAAAGCTGACAATTGAGAGTGTGGAGAGAAGATGGCGAGTGCGTGGTAGACACACAGAGACACAAAGTGTTCCGGCAGCCCTGGAGAACCAAAATATTCCAGGCACTTTGTGCCCTCTGGAGTGTCCATTTGTTTGGTGCTTGATGATGGATGTCTGTTAACTATTCACGGTGTATAATTAATTAAGCCTGGGTGTGATCACTGAGAGAAAGAGAGACAGTAACCTGAGGGTGGCTGCTGTTAGCCTGAGAGAAGACATTTTAAAATGTTGTAAATAAAGTTCTTACCCCCAGAGAAACATCTGCATATGCCTTGAAGTATAAAACACAACATTCTCCTCCCCACTTCTCCACACACAATCCCCTTACTCTCAATCTATTAAAATGCAACCGTGCTTTACCAGAGGCCCCAAGTGTACATCGCTCCTGGTGGGACTTGGGTACAATATTTGCACATGGCCCCTGGTTGGCAGGGGCACATATCTACACACCACCCCTTGAAGGTTTGGCTGAGATGTAAGATTGAGTGTAAGTTGTGGAAGTTAACTAGAACTAGAACAGTACAGCACAGAACAGGCCCTTCGGCCCTCAATGTTGTGCCGAGCAATGATCACCCTACTCAAGCCCACGTATCCACCCTATACCAGTAACCCAACAACCCCCATTAACATTATTTTTTAGGACACTAAGGGCAATTTAGCCTGGTCAATCCACCTAACCTGCACATCTTTGGACTGTGGGAGGAAACCGGAGCACCCGGAGGAAACCCACGCACACATGGGGAGGACGTGCAGACTCCGCACAGACAGTGCCCCAGCCGGGAATCGAACCTGGGACCCTGGAGCTGTGAAGCATTGATGCTAACCACCATGCTACCATGCTGCCCCTGGTGATTCAATTAAGCCCTGTAAATAGACACAAACTGAAACCGTGGTTGCTGGGTGAGGGGGTGCATGCTTGTAACATGCAACTTTGGCAAATAAATAATAGTGTGTAAAGCTTAGCCCCAGTTCTATCCAAGTAGCTTTCTGAAATAGAACACAACACGATCCTCCACCTCACTTTGGAAAAGATAAGAAACTGGGTGAATTTCTGGAGACATAGACATAGAACATTACAGCGCAGTACAGGCCCTTCGGCCCTCGAAGTTGCACCGACCTGTGAAACCCCTCTACACTATTCCCTTATCGTCCATATGCCTATCCAATGACCATTTGAATGCATTTAGTGTTGGCGAGTCCACTACTGTTGTAGGCAGGGCATTCCACGCCCTTACTACTAGACAGGATAAAGGAATATGATGAGCATGTGGGATGGTGATTAGTCAGAAACGTGAAGGACTTTTGGGCCTAGCGGTCTTATTTATTTCCTCAAGGTGAATGTTCTCTTAATTTTATACCCATTAAATCTATGTTCTGTAGCAACCCCCAATGGACTAGCCTATCTGTCTATGCAGGCAGCGTGGTAGCACAAGTGGATAGCACGGTGGCTTCACAGCGCCAGGGTCCCAGGTTCGATTCCCCACTGGGTCACTGTCTGTGTGGAGTCTGCACGTTCTCCCCACGTCTGCGTGCGTTTCCTCCAGGTGCTCCGGTTTCTTCCCACAGTCCAAAGACGTGCAGGTTCGGTGGATTGGCCATGCTAAATTGCCCTTAGTGACCAAAAAAAGGTTAGGAGGGGTTATTGGATTACGGGGATAGGGCGGATGTGAGGGCTTAAATGGGTCGGTGCAGACTCGATGGGCCGAATGGCCTCCTTCTGCACTGTATGCTCTATGTTCTATCAGCTTGGACAGCAAGTACTCGTGGACATTTTGACCTCGGGGGTCACTACAGCTCAGCAGGGCCCCACACTCATAGCTAAATACGTGCTGCAGGAGCCACTGGATCAGGGTCAGGAGCAGGATGTCCCACTGCCCACCTCAGAACTTCCCCTTCAGAGCCCACAGGTGTGGAGAACCCATTCAAGGCCGAGACCAGCTTGGTCAGTTAAGGCCCCGAATAGATCCTGATGTCTCTCGATTCTGTAGCACACCGAGCTAGGGAAACACCAAGCTTTCACAATCACTTTATGTTCTTTGGACTGATTCTACCTCACGGTGAACAATTGTGCATCCTAGCTGAATCTGCCAGTAGATGTTAGAATCACAGCGACTCACCTTTTCACCCTTTGCTCCCGATAATCCAGGTTTACCCTGAAAACAGAGATAATGACCAAGTTTAGACGTGAGTCAGAGGAGCCGATCAAACATTAAATATGAATGGCAACAGCCCACTGTCAGCAGCAATAATAGTGATCAGATCACACATTCAAATCAAATAATTTTACATTGCTGAGCGTAGAGGATTATTTGCAGTAGACTGCAGTCCCAGTCGCCCTGCACTAACAGATAATGAGTACAGTCATGGAGTTGAACTGGCACCTCTGAGGTTGGAGGTTCAGTGCTCACCAGCGCAAATTGTGATATTGAGTCCAATAACACTGATAACTTGTAGTCTGGCACCAACAAAAATATTAATTCAAAATCCAAATTACTCAGAAAAAAACCCCCAGCCTAGATTCCACATGACATGTTGCATTCACCATGCCCTCTGAAGTGGCAGAAGAACTCGCTCAATTGTTAAATAAAATCAGTACAAAACAGGACCAGAGGAACTCCAGTGTCTCAGGCACTGTGTATGGACAAAGCTTAGGCGATATCCCAAAGGCTTCCGTATGGGGACCGGTGTTCAAACCTGTGATAGTCTCACTCACGTCTCAAGCTGTCAATGTCCTAGACATATGGCGGCATGGTAGCACAATGGTTAACACTGCTGCATCACAGCGCCAGGGACCCGGGTTCAATTCCAACCTCAGGTGACTGTGTGGAGTTTGTATGTTCTCCCCGTGTCTGCGTGGGTTTCCTCCGGGTGCTCCGGTTTCCTCACACAGTCCAAAGATGTGCAGGTTAGGTGGATTGGCCATGATACATTTGCCCTGGGTGAGGCTGCGGGGATAGTGTGGGGTTTGGGCCTCGGTGGGGTTCTCATTCAGAGTGCCGGTACAAACCTGATGGGCCGAATGGCTTTCTTCTGCACTGTAGTGATTCTATGATTCTATTCTGTGATACTTCATCACCATCCCAGCAGGCGAGAGTGGTCACTTGTGAGACCTACATCTTTCACACATGCTACATTTTGACAGAATAATATGAATGTAAAAGGCAGACTTGAGGGTCCAATGTATTCCTGACACTCAAGTGGGAACACCACTGTTCCAGGGAGGGGGTGGGGGGTCGGTGCAAGGTAAACCTCGTTCGGGAGCTCAAACTGCTTGCTGGGGAAGGAGGCACAGTGAGGCGTCTGGCTGGGCCCTTCGATTATCAGAGTGGGGCGGGGGTCAGTCATGAGGTGTTGCGGATGAGGAATTTAATTTGACTATGTCCCACAAGTTATTTATGTAAGGGATATTTGCATCCTTGAGAGCAGACCACAATGATTGCATTGATTATCTGCTTGAGGATTTTCTTGATGATGATCAGGGACAAACTTGATGGGCCGAATTGCTTTCTTCTACACTGTAGTGATTCTATGATTCTATTCTATGATACTTCATCACCATCCCAGCAGGTGAGAGCGAGCAGAGGTGACCGATGGTGTGGTCACTTGTGAGACCTACATCTTCCACACATGCTACTTTTTGACAGAATAATATGAATGATCCCCGACCTTCTATACCGCTCCAGCCCGTCCTCTCCAACTATAATCCATCACATTTCTAACCCTCATCAACTCTGAAGAAGCGTCAGATAGAAGCAAAAAGTTAATTCTGTTTCTCTCCCACAGGCTAAATGACAGCATATAGGGAAGTCACCTTAGAATCATAAAATCATACAGTGTAGCAAGAGGCCATTCGGCCCATTGAATCTGCACTAACCCTCTGAAAGAGCACTTCACCCTAACCCACCTATCCCAATATCCCCTTAACCTGACCTATATATCCCTGGACACTAAGGGCAATTTATCATGGCCAATCCCATCTAACCTGCACATCTTTGGACTGTGGGAGGAAACCGGAGCACCGGGAGGAAACCCACGCAGACACAGGGAGATTGTACACTCCACACAGTCAGTCAGACCGGAATTGAACCTGGGTCCCTGACGCTGTGATGCAGCAGTGCTAACCACTGTACGACCATGCCACCCTTGAACTGGTGCCCTGCAATGTAATCGCATTTCCTGATCCTAACCCTGGAAACATAAGGCTCTCTCTGCACAGCCCCTATATTGATCTTTAATCTGTCCCGTCACATACTACAGACGCTTTCTCACCAGCTAGCCTCAATGGTCTCTCTCTGACTGCTATTCCTAATACACGTTTAGAAAATTGAATCGTGCTAATTCACTGGAATATGTTGATCCTGAAATGCACTTGTCACCTTGGATCACTGGGAAATTAACTTTTCCTTTCAAGTCATGGAAAAGTGATACTTACAGATTTTCCTGGGATGCCTGCAGGGCCTGGATCTCCGTCACCTCCCTAAAGAGGACAAGGATAATAATAATAACTTTATTATTGCCATAAGTAGGCCCACATTAACATTGCAATGCAGTTACCGTGAAAAGGCTCCAGTCACCATATTCCGGTACACAGAATGTTCGGGTACAAAGAGGGAGAATTCACTGTGTCCAATTCACCTAACAGCACGTCTTTCGGGACTTGTGGGAGGAAACCGGAGCACCCGGAGGAAACCCACGGAGACATGGCAGGTGAAAACACTGAAGAGAAAATGGAAGCTTAGAAGCTCCTCACTGCTATGTGACCAGAAAGAACCATCTCGGAAACCTGCAAGAAGCCAAAATCACCAACTTTGTCGAAGAAAGTCGCCTGCTGCGGTCTGGCCAGGGGAGGGTAGACATTCACAAAGTGAAGCACCACGTCCCCATCGCGGACTGTTAAGTGAAACAGATGGCCTGGCGCTGGCTGCTTGACCCCCAAGATCTCTGGCTGAAAATGCGGAGCCAACAAGATAGTCAGCCTGCCCAAACGTGGGGCCAAGTGACTCATGAATAATCCCCCTTACCACTCCAAGATCCACTTAGCTTTGTCTCCCAAGGGCATTGTGGGTTTCTTGCAGGAAGCACACCACATGCCTCCCATCCGGAGGGCACAGAAGCACTGGAATCGGTGATCGCGTCCCTGCTGCCGTGGATGTTGATGCTGGCTATGGTCACCACCATGTCAGTTGTAGTGCGTGTCCATCACCAATCAACCATAACTTAGTGCTCGGAGGGAGCAGAGGAGTGCCTGCCCCTCCACTCCCTCAGGAGCCCTGCGAGGAAGAGGACAGCTTGGCGCTGCTCCTCCTGGTCCTGGTCAAACTCCTGAGCCTCCTTGGCATTGGCACAGGTGGAGTCTAGGAACAGCCAGCTGTCCAGGGTCAGCCACATGCAGTCACAGTGACCGTGATGCTGTTTCAAAAAGGCCCAGAATTCCCCTGAGGGGGTGAGGGGGACTCGGTGCCAGATAGGAGGGCGCCCTCTGCCTTGCTGCCCTCCTCCTCGCCCAGCACCAAGCAGCCGTCCTCCTCCGGGCGGTCACCACCTGGGCCCAAGTCCCCCGCTACATGGAGTGTGGCAGGTGGCACAGGCCCACCGACTAGCCCTTGGCCCGAGTCGATCCCACCCCCAAGGACGACAGCGGGCGGGTTCACCGCCGGCATCTCCCAGGGCTCAGGGTCCGTGGGCGGCAGCGGCTCCGACCCCGCCTCCGCCCCCGGGTCACCGGACAGATCCGGGAAAAGCCCCGGAAACAGGTCCAGTATAGTAGCCGGGCATCCTCTGGCGTCAAGAGTTGGGATGGAGGGGGCGGGGGGGGGGGGCCTCTCTCACCGCCACCTACCCACGACCCAAAATTAAATGGGTCGCTGCTGCCCCCCGGCATTGAAAAATAAAAGGTGTCCGGTGTCCAAAACCCCACAGGGCAGAACAAGACCTCGGGGGTCACGTCTCCGCCCGGCCCCGAACCCACTCGCTCGGGGGGCAGTGACTACTCGGGCATCTTGGCGGTCCTGGTGGCCTTTTCGATTTCCTTCCTCGTGGGGCTGGGCGTGATGTTGAGGGGGATGTACTTGGGTGACACCTACCCCTCGCCTGAGGAGGGGGTAACAACATCTACCACCCCTCCCCACCCGGAGATGAGGGGTTGGGATCACCCGTCTGCTGGGTCCTCACCACTGTCCCACCCGTCCGCACCGACCAGCCCCTGGGGTTGTGGCGGGGCGGTAGCACCCACCGGCTCGGGGCCGCACACCTTGTCCCCACCACCCTCTGGAGCCCACATGGTGGTATCACTGCGGCCAGGATGTTTCAAGGTGGCAGTGACCCCCGAGCTGGACTGGACGTGCACAGGGTCCTTGGCCGTGTCGGGGCCAGAAGGGACCGCCGTGCCATCTTTCTTTTTAGGCGGTCTCTGGTCGCACAGAGGCTCCCTTTCCCCCTTGCCAGCAGTCGTGGTGTTGTCAGGGGCTGGCTGCTTCTCCCCCCACCTTCCCCCTGCACGGGGAGGGGGGGGGCAGACAAAGAGGTGGTGGTGGAAGAGGGGACGGCAGTGCCAGCCGCGCCCACCTTGCTGGTGATAGTAGTGGCGGCCGCAAGGGCGGGGCAGTCGTGACGAAGGTGCCCCACCCCACTGCAGGCGTGGCACCGCATGCTGTCCGCAAACCAGGAGATTTTGTAGGACTCCCCCTGGTGGGAGACCTCAAAACTCCGCTCCGTTACCTCCTCCCGGGCCAGGTGGACAATACCCTGGCGCCGGAAGGAGTAAATATGATGGAGGGAGGGATCCCTCAGCCCCAGTGTGAGCAGCGCCACCCCAGATCTAACCTCCCCCAGTAGGTAGGGGGGTAGGGGGGTAGGGGAGGAGGATCTCAGTGGGGAGGTAGGGCAGGACATTGGAAAGAATAATACGCTCGGCGGTGGCGCATCCCACCAACTGTGAGCCCCTTTTCCAGGACATGGTGGACCGCTCGCTCGGCCCGCAGGAAAAACACGGCTTTGCCATACATCCGGGAGCCAGCTACGATGGACGAGAGGCTGACAACTCAGGTCATGGGGTCACCCGTCTTGATGGTCATGGTGGGGTGGGCATGGCATTTTACCCCCAACCGCCTCGTCAACAGGCGGAAGGGTGACTAGGCTGCGGGGTCAGCGGAGGATTTGGAGGCTTCCTTCCCCGTATAGGTGGTTTACGACTGCCCCGTCCCCGGCAGGGTGGAGGATGCCTTCGAAAGAGAGGGCGGAGGAAAGAGAGAGAGAGAGAGGGCAGGGGAAAGAGAGAGCGAGGGCAGTGGAAAGAGAGAGCGAGGGCAGAGGAAAGAGAGAGAGAGGGCAGAGGAAAGAGAGAGAGAGGGCAGAGGAAAGAGAGAGGGCAGAGGAAAGAGAGAGCGAGGGCAGAGGAAAGAGAGAGAGAGAGGGCAGAGGAAAGAGAGAGAGAGGGGGCAGAGGAAAGAGAGAGAGGGGGCAGAGGAAAGAGAGAGAGAGAGGGCAGAGGAAAGAGAGAGAGAGAGGGCAGCGGAAAGAGAGAGAGAGAGGGCAGAGGAAAGAGAGAGAGAGAGGGCAGAGGAAAGAGAGAGAGAGAGGGCAGAGGAAAGAGAGAGAGAGGGCAGAGGAAAGAGAGAGAGAGGGCAGGAAGAGAGAGAGGGCAGAGGAAGAGAGAGAGAGGGCAGAGGAAAGAGAGAGAGAAAGTGGGGCAGCACGGTAGCATGGTGGTTAGCATAAATGCTTCACAGCTCCAGGGTCCCAGGTTCGATTCCCGGCTGGGTCACTGTCTGTGTGGAGTCTGCACGTCCTCCCCGTGTGTGCGTGGGTTTCCTCCGGGTGCTCCCGTTTCCTCCCACAGTCCAAAGATGTGCGTGTTAGGTGGATTGGTCATGCTAAATTGCCCGTAGTGTCCTAAAAAGTAAGGTTAGGGGAGGGTTGGGTTACAGGTATAGGGTGGGTTTGAGTAGGGTGATCATTGCTCGGCACAACATCGAGGGCTGAAGGGCCTGTTCTGTACTGTACTGTTCCATGTTCTATGTCGAAAGAGAGAGAGAGAGGGCAGAGGAAAGAGAGAGAGCGAGGGCAGAGGAAAGAGAGAGGGCAGAGGAAAGAGAGGAAAGAGAGAGGGCAGAGGAAAGAGAGAGAGGGCAGAGGGAGAGAGAGAGGGAAGAGAGGGAGAGGGCAGAGGAAAGAAAGAGGGCAGAGGAAAGAGAGAGAGAGGGCAGAGGAGAGAGAGACAGAGGGCAGAGGAAAGAGAGAGAGAGGGCAGAGGAGAGAGAGAGAGAGAGGGCAGAGGAAAGAGAGAGAGAGCTTGAAGAGGCCTTCACTCCAGGATGGGGTCTAGCTGTTGTCAGGCAGATCTAGGGAAAGGAAAAGGAAGGAGGAGGGGAGGGGGAGGTGGAGGTGGAAAGGTAGCACTCCTCCTTTTTCCCCTGTTTCAGGCAGCATTGAAATATCTCTCTTCCTTCTCGCTGACTGACCTCCCTCCTCTCTCCTCCCAGTTGGTAGATAGGTTTGAGCAGAAGCCACAACATCAGGAACAAAGCAGCCACAACAAACAGCAGCAGTAGCAAAGCAGCAGCACCTCTACCCCCTCACAGCAGCAGAGTGAGTATGAGCTGCCCCAATGAGGAGATCGGAGAAATCATTAGCAGAGTCACCTGGCCTGTGTGGAACACGCAAGAGGTGTGGAGCAGTGGTGAAGTACTGCTGCTGAAAATGAAAATCCCTTATTGTCACGAGTAGGCTTCAATGAAGTTACTGTGAAAAGCCCCTAGTCGCCACATTCCGGCGCCTGTCCGGGGAGGCTGGTACGGGAATCGAACCGTGCTGCTGGCCTGCTTGGTCGCCGTAGTAATTATATAATTGTGAATAAAGTTACTTTCTTTTAATTCTGCAAACTCATGCTGGATTATTCGTGCCCCTCACAAACCTGACGATGAGGATGGGATGCCTTTGATGCTGTACTGAGAAAGTTGGAACCAGTACTCACAACGGATGTTACTACTTCTGAGTGAATAACATCACTGAATGCGAGCGGCAGGTGGTCATTTTGCTCACCGCCTGAGGCCCGCATACGTTTGGGGTGATTAGGAGCCTTATGTACCCACTGCGCCGGACACCAAGATGTTTGATGAACTTGTGACCTTGATGGAGCAACATTTTAACCCAACCCCATCCACAATAGTCCAGCGTTACCGGTTTAATACCGCTGAGAGGACCCCAGGGAAATCCCTTGCCGAGTTTCTATCCAGGCTACGCAAGATTGCGGAGTACTGTGACTATGGTGAGACCTTGTCAGAAATGTTACGCGATCATTTGGTTTGCGGTATTAACAACACGGCCAGCCAGAGAAAGTGGTTAGCTGAGTTGGCATTGACTTTTCAACAGGCCATTCAAATAGTATTGTCCCGAGAGAGCGCAGAACGGGGAGTGCAGGAGCTACAGGGAGTGGAGGTGCATGCCTTGGGGCATGCATCCATCCATCCAATCCAAATCCTTCCAATCCAAATCCAATCCAAGCCCTTCCATCCAAAAATGTTTCTCCGCACGCCTGCCTTACCTTGGCGGGGCGGCGTCCGGATCGACACTAGTGGCCACCGGACGTTCCTCCCAAAGGGAGCCTTCTCCAGAACCAATGGATGAGGAGCCATGTCAGTGTCGGACCTGTGGCCATTACGGACCCTGGTCCTGGGGACGCAAGAGGCGCTGTCGTTCCAACAGAAACTGGGGTCAGCCCAGAGGCCGTGCTTTCCATTTGGATGAACCTGCGGGGACTCCTCCCAAGGATGTGGAGATGACGGACGACTGCCTGAAGCTGCTGGTTTAGCACAGTGGGCTAAACAGCTGGCTTGTACTGCAGAACAATGCCAGCAGCACGAGTTCAATTCCCCGAACAGGCGCCAGAATGTGGTGGCTAGGGGCTTTTCACAGTAACTTAATTGAAGCCTACTTGCGACAATAAGCAATTATTATTATTATTATTATTGTGTGACAGCTCCCTGAGTGGCCCCCATTAAGGTGACGGTACAGGTCAATGGTCACCCGTTTGAGGTGGAGTTGGACACTGGCGCAGTGGTCTCCGTGATTGCCCAGAGGACATTCGACCACATCAAACAAGGTATTAACCGATAAACAGGCCAGGTTGGCCACTTATACGGGGGGAACCATTAGACATTGCTGGAGCTATGATAACCCCTGTTGCTTATGAATGCCAGGAGAGGCGTTTCCCGCTTATCATGGTGCCCAGCCTGTTGGGTCGGGACTGGCTGTACCATTTGCGGCTGCAGTGGCAGCACATTCTTCAAACAGGTTCTGGTGGTCCTAGGATGGTACCTAGATGTATTCTAGCTCGCTTTGGGGGGGAAAAAGGGGCCATAGCCCGTATCCAGGTTGAACCGGGAGCCATGCTGCGCTATTTCCGGGTGCGCCTTGCTCAAGAAGGTAGAAGCGGAGTTCACACATTTGGAGTCCTTGGGTATTATCAGGCTTATCCATTTGGCCGACTGGGCAGCACCAGTTGTACCAGTAATGAAGCCAGATGCCATGGTTCGCTTGTGCAGTGACTATAAACGTACAGTGAATTCGGCTTCCCGCCTCGACCGATATCCAATGCCCCGCATAGAAGATCTCTACGCGAAGCTTGCAGGCGAATTCTCATTCACAAAATTTGAAATGAGTCACGCCTACCTACAGATGGAGCTGGACCCTGCCTCCCGGCCATATGTAACGATTAATACACAGGGGTCTGTGTGAATATACACAGTTGCCCTTTGCAGTATCTTCTGCCTGCGCTATCTTTTCACATGTCATGGAGGGCATCGAGATGTTTATCACATGTAGCTGTTTACTCAGAGAACGTTTTAATTAATCGGAGCAGGAAAATTTGAAAGCTGTCCTTAGACGCTCCTCAGAGGCTGGAGTCCGTTTACGTCGTACAAAGTGTGTCTTTCAGGTGAAGGAAGTGGTCTACCTGGGTTATTAGGTGGACCGCGAAAGTTTGCACCCCGTCACAGAGAAGGTGCGTGAAATTCAACAGGCTCCCTGCCCCAACTGACACTGCACATCTTCGTTCTTTTCTCGGCCTCATAAACTATTACGAGAAGTTCCTCCCCAATCTGGCAACTACGCTGGCCCCGTTGCACCTTCTGCTAAAGAAGAATCACACCTGGGTTTGGGGTCAGCCGCAAGAAACCGCTTTCCGGTGGGTGAAACAGCAATTGTCGTTGTCTTGGTTACTAACCCACTATGATCCTGGAAAGCCTTTGCTCATCACATGTGATGCATTCCCGTATGGTATTGGGGCTGTCCTGTCCCACAAGATGGAGAACGGGGCCGAGCGGCCGATAGCTTTTGCCACCCGCACATGGACTGCAGCAGATCGAGAAGGAGGGCCTGGCGGTGGTCTTTGCGGTGAAACGCTTCCACCAGTACGTTTATGGCCGCCACTTCACTATCGTGACTGACCATAAGCCTCTGCTGAGACTTTTCTGAGAGAATAAGCCAATGCCACTCATTGCTTCCGCACGGATCCAGCGCTGGGCTTTGTTACTCGCTGCCTACAAGTATTCTCTGGAGCATAAACCAGGGGCCCAGATAGCGATGGCTGATGCACTGAGCCGATTGCCTTTATCGACCGACCCCATGTTGACCCCCACGACCGGTGAGGTTGTTGCAACCCTAAATTTTATGGACACCTTGCCTGTCCCGGCATCACAGATCTGTGAGTGGACCCAGACAGAGACAGTCCTGTCAAAGGTTCGGCACATAGTCCAGTATGGTGGGCAGCATAGACAGCTCACAGACGAGTTGCAGGCATTTTCCTCCAAGCTGTCCGAATTCAGCGTGGAAGACGGCATCCTTTTGTGGGGGACACGTGTGATTGTCCCGGAAAAAGGACAGGAGCTGATATTAAAGGACTTGCACAATGAGCATCCGGGTGTGACCAAAATGGAAATGTTAGCCCGGAGTTATGTCTGGTGGCCAGGCCTCGACACCGACATTGAGAAGGTGGCCCAAAACTGCTCCATTTGCCAGGAGCATCAGAAGCTTCCGCCGGCCGCGCCCCTACATCACTGGGAATGGCCAGGGCAGCCTTGGGCGCGCTTGTATGCGGATTTCGTCAGCCCTTTTCAAGGATCCTGTTCCTTTTATTAATTGATGCCCAGTCTAAATGGCTGGAGGTGCATAAGACAGTAGGCACAACATCCTGCGCAACAATTGAGAAGATGCATTTGTTTATCAGCACGCATGGCCTCCCCGAGGGGCTGGTCACAGACAATGGCACTCCTCTTACAAGTGAGGAGTTTGCGAGGTTCATGAAGATGAACAGGTTAAGGGGGGGGTTGTTGGGTTACAGGTAGATACGTGGGTTTGATTAGGGTGATCATTGCTCGGCACAACATCGAGGGCCGAAGGGCCTGTTCTGTGCTGTACTGTTCTATGTTCTAACAGCATACGCCATATCAGCACCGTTCCATATCACCCGGCTTCCAATGGATTGGCAGAGTGCACAGTGTAGACATTCAAACGGGGCCTAAAGAAACAGTCTTCCGGGTCCATGGACACTAGACTGGCTCGTTTTTTCTTTTCGTTAAGGACCACTCCATATGTGGTGACTGGGGTCGCTCCCGCAGAACTCCTAATGGACCGGAGACTTCTCACCCGCCTTAGCATGGTTTTCCCGGACATAGGCGCAAACGTACGCCGCACACAAGAACGGCAGGGACATGGCCTTTCTCAGCATCGGCCGATTCGGCAGTTTGCGCCCGGTGACCCAGTGTTCATTCGGAATTTTGATGGTGGTGCCCAATGGGTCCTTGGCATTATCTTTCAACGAATGGGCCCGATCTCTTACCAGGTGCAAGCCCAGAGTCATCTCTAGCGCAAGCATGTAGACCATGTTTGGTCCAGAAGGCTATCTCTTCCACAGATTCCCCACCCGCGGAGCTCACTTATACAGCCGCGGAGACCAGACACAGTGGAGGATCATCCTCACGATCTTCCTCTGGCGACCCACTCAAAGCCTGCGCATTGTCGAACCGCGGTTGGAGATAGGGACGTCGAGATGACGGAGGCAGTGGACTCCGACTCCGAGATAGAGACACAGGACAACTCCGACTGGGGACTAATGGCAATCCCACAATATTTTGTGAGTATGAGCTCCCCCAATGAGGGAAGTGGAGAAATCATTAGTAGTCACCTGCATAAATAGAGCTGGCCAGTGTGGAACCAGCTAGAAAGGAGTGAGCAGTGGTGGAGCACTGCCGCTGTTGTATATATACGTAATTGTAAATAAAGTTATTTCTTTCGATTCTACAAACACGTGTTGGATTCTTTGTGGCCCTCACAAAAGTTAGAAACTCACTGTAGGTGGAGTGAACCCACTGGCAACTATTAACTAATGATACAGAGCAGGGCAGTGAAGAAGGAGGCGGCAATAACCGAGATTCTCGAGTTTGTGATTAACGGATTTGAGGCTGCAGAAATGGACGGGCTGAGCAGGAGTTCCTGGTCAGGAGATTAGAGCTGGAGAAGGCCGATTTCCTGAATGAACTCACCGTGTCTCCTTTGGGTCCGGCTGGGCCTCCAGGTTTTCCCTATGGAACATAAAAATAAACAAATGTTAGAACAGCGTTAATCAGCGTAGGTCAAACTCTTTGTCACAGGAAAGGCGGAACAAAGGAGGTAAACATGAGCTTGATCGCCTTTTACTCAAACACAGAGGAGCAGAGATCTGGAATAAGGTTAAAATTCACAACGAACAGAAAACAGTAAAAATTAACAATATCCCGGGGAAAATCTTTCATCAGAGCTGGAAACTGTAAAACCAGGAGCGGAATCAGCAGAGAGCAGGGAAGGAGGGAGCATCACCAACTCTCCACACTTTTCTCTGAGTATCCAGGAATTGATTTCCAGGACTGAGCAACACCAGGGTGAAAGGTCAGAGAGGCACGAAACAAAATTACTGACGGGATTCTCCCTTTCTCCCCCCCCAGCTGCATGTTTCTTGGCGACCGGTCATTCACTTACAGCAGGATCTCTCTTCCCGTCGCCTGCCAATGGGATTTCCCATTGAAGCCATCCACACCACTGGGTAACCCGTGGTCGAGGATGTGGTGCTGACAGGAAAAGATAATCCCAACAGCCGAAGAATTCCAGACCATGTTTTCCATTTCAACACTTTCATTTAGCTTTATGGAAAATGGGTTAAGTGAACGGTGTGACTGCCTGATGGGAGGGTGGAGGGAGGGTAATGAGGGGGAGGGGCGAGGGAGAGGGAGGTGAGTGGGAGCAGGTGGGGTGGGGAGGGGAAGGAAAACAGGGTGAGGGTAGTGAGGAAAATAGGAAAAGGGAGGGATAGGATGATGGGAAGATAGGAGTGCAGGGAGAGGAGGAGGGGAGGATGGTGGTGAGGGGAAGGGGATGGGAGGAAAAAGAAGGGGTCCTGACGGGAGAGGGTGAGGGTGCGTGGAAGGGGAGGCACTAGGGGAGGGGAGGAGAGGGGAGGGGACGGGAATAGTTAAGGATGTTGCAGTGGGGCGGGGGGGGGGAGTGAATGGGGAGGTGAAGGGAGAGGGAATACGGAGGAAAGCGGATAGTATGTGGGGGAGTGGGGAATAGTAAGGTGGAGATAAGGGGGGCGGAGGAAATGCAAAGACAGGAGGGGAGGGGAGTGGAGGGGATGAGGTGTGGGGAGGAGGAACATGTGGCCCTTTCAAGGGGAAAGAGAAAGAGAATGATCACTGCAGCTTCTGATAGCCTGTTCGGCCTTTAGGAGACATGCTGCACAACACCACCACTGCTACCCCTGCCCCAATTGAAGCAAGGCTCATTCCATTGGGAATCTCAGGGGGGAGATGGTCAGGCTCACAGTGTACTGGATACTTTCCCCACGCTGAGCATGCTGTAATAACACTTGGCTGAACACCCCCTTCTGCTGTCTAACCTGGTAAAGGTGCCCTCTGCTGCTGGAGTTTGTTCTGCAACCAGCACTCACCGGTTTTCCTGGTAGTCCTGGGTCTCCCGGCGATCCTGGTTCACCAGCCAATCCCTCTGGCCCAACTGGTCCTGGGTCTCCCTAATTTTGAAAAAATATTTTTATTGGAGATTTTCCATTTTACAATAAACTTTACAATAAACCCATATTACCCACAGCAGCTGACGCATAAAACCAACATAACAAAAGTCCCCAGTGAATTGTACCCACCCCATCCACCAGAGAAGAAAAAAACTGAAAAGAAACAGAACAAAATTAACTACCAACCCCCCACCCCGCCCCACACACAGCAACTGCAGTGACTAATTCCTCGGCAATGAATGGTTGCCATCTCTGATAGAACCCTACAACCGACCCCCTAACGGTGCACTTGACTTTCTCCAGGTATAAGAATTCCATTAGGTCACCTAACCATACCGAGGTACTGAGCGGAGGTACTCCACGCCTGCAGAACCAACCTCCGGGCAATCAGCAAGGCAAAGGCAAGGATACCTGCCTTCACCACACCCCCGTTTGTAAATCCTGCCAGTCTGACACTCCAAAAATGGCCACTAGAGACAAGGCTTCAGTTCGATATTCAGAATCGCTGACACGGTATTGAAGATGGAGACCCAAAACCTTAGCAGTTTGGGGCAAGGCCAGAACATGTGTGTGATTGGCTGGTCCCCCAGAACATCAGTTGCACCTGTCTTCTACCTCTGGGGAAAACAAACACTCATCTTAGCTTTGCTCAGGTGCACCCTGTGCACCACCTTAAACTGGATCCGACCAAGCGAGCACTTTTCCAGGAGACAGAAGCGAGCACTTTTCCAGGAGACACATCCGGAGTGAGACTCATACAGAGTGAGAGATTTAAACTTGGTAATTTGGTGCAGTGAGGTAATTCGGTGCAGCGTGTGAGGAGGTGCTTTTTAACCCTGGTAAGTGACTGGTAAGTAGTCTCTCTTTTTCTTTTCATTGTCTAATTTATTTATTTTTATTTTGAAATTCTAGTTGTTTAAGTTTACCAAGGGTTTAAGACATGGCAGGAGATCCCAGACCCGTGTCATGCTCCTCGTGTGCGATGTGGGAGCTCAGGGACACGTCCACTGTCCCTGGCTCCTTCACGTGCAAGAAGTGTGTTCAGTTGCAGCTCTTGTTAGACCGCTTGACGGCTCTGGAGCTGCGGATGGACTCACTTTGGAGCATCCGCGATGCTGAGGAGGTCGTGGATAGCACGTTTAGCGAGTTGGTCACACCGCAGGTGAAGGTTACTGAGGGAGATAGAAAATGGGTGACCAAAAGAAAGAGCAAGAGTAGGAAGGCAGTGCAGGTGTCCCCTGCGGTCATCTCCCTGCAAAACAGATATACCGCTTTGGATACTGTTGAGGGAGATGGCTCACCAGGGGAAGGCAGCAGCAGCCAGGTTCATGGCACCGTGGCTGGCTCTGCTGCACAGCAGGGCAGGAAGAAAAATGGCAGGGCTATAGTGATAGGGGACTCGATCGTAAGGGGAATAGACAGGCGGTTCTGTGGACGCAATCGAGACTCCAGGGTGGTATGTTGCCTCCCTGGTGCAAGGGTCAAGGATGTCTCGGAGCGGCTGCAGGACATTCTGGGGGGGGGGGGGGGGGGGTGAACAGCCAGCTGTCGTGGTGCACATAGGCACCAACGATATAGGTAAAAAACGGGATGAGGTCCTACAAGCGGAATTCAGGGAGTTAGGAGTTAAACTAAAAAGTAGGACCTCAAAGGTAGTAATCTCAGGATTGCTACCAGTGCCACGAGCTAGTCAGAGTAGGAATGTCAGGATAGATAGGATGAATGCGTGGCTCGAGAGATGGTGCGAGAGGGAGGGATTCAAATTCCTGGGGCATTGGGATCGGTTCTGGGGGAGGTGGGACCAGTACAAACCGGACGGTCTGCACTTGGGCAGGACTGGAACCGATGTCCTGGGGGGGGGGGTGTTTTCTAAAGCTGTTGGGGAGGGTTTAAACTAATGTGGCAGGGGGATGGGAACCAATGCTGGAAGTTGGAAGGTAGTAAAACAGGGACAGAAACAAAAGGAAGTAAGGGGAAAAGTGCAAGGCAGAGAAGACATAGTCAGAAATCCATAAGGGCGACAGTACAAGGTACAGTGACTGAGGAGAGCACAGTGAATAGGCCCAGTAATAACAAAAGGAATAAAACTGGAGATGTTAAGATTCAAAACAGAGGTAAAAAAACCAACATAAGTGTACTTTACCTGAATGCTCGTAGTATTCGGAATAAAGTAAATGAGTTGGTGGCACAAATCATCGTAAATGACTATGATTTAGTGGCCATTACTGAAACATGGTTAAAGGATGGTCACGACTGGGAGTTAAATATCCGAGGGTATCAAACTATTCGGAAGGACAGAGTGGATGGTAAGGGAGGTGGTGTTGCTCTGTTATTTAAGGATGACATCCGGGCAATAGTAAGGGATGACATCGGTGCTATGGAGGATAAGGTTGAATCCATTTGGGTGGAAATCAGGAATAGTAAGGCGAAAAAGTCACTGATAGGAGTAGTCTATCGGCCACCAAATAGTAACGATATGGTGGGGCAGGCAATAAACAAAGAAATAACTGATGCATGTAGAAATGGTACAGCAGTTATCATGGGGGATTTTAATCTACATGTCGATTGGTTTAACCAGGTCGGTCAAGGCAACCGTGAGGAGGAGTTTATAGAATGTATCCGCGATAGTTTCCTAGAACAGTATGTAATGGAACCTACGAGGGAACAAGCGGTCCTAGATCTTGTCCTGTGTAATGAGACAGGATTGATTCATGATCTCATAGTTAGGGATCCTCTCGGAAGGAGCGATCACAATATGGTGGAATTTAAAATACAGATGGAGGGTGAGAAAGTAAAATCAAATACTAGTGTTTTGTGTTTAAACAAAGGAGATTACAAGGGGATGAGAGAAGAACTAGCTAAGGTAGACTGGGAGCTAAGACTTTATGGTGGAACAGTTGAGGAACAGTGGAGAACCTTCCAAGCGATTTTTCACAGTGCTCAGCAAAGGTTTATACCAACAAAAAGGAAGGACGGAAGAAAGAGGGAAAATCGACCGTGGATATCTAAGGAAATAAGGGAGAGTATCAAATTGAAGGAAAAAGCATATAAAGTGGCAAAGATTGCTGGGAGATTAGAGGACTGGGGAATCTTTAGGGGGCAACAGAAAGCTACTAAAAAAGCTATAAAGAAGAGTAAGATAGAGTATGAGATTAAACTTGCTCAGAATATAAAAACAGACAGTAAAAGTTTTTACAAATATATAAAACAAAAAAGAGTGGCTAAGGTAAATATTGGTCCTTTAGAGGATGAGAAGGGAGTTTTAATAATGGGAAATGAGGAAATGGCTGAGGAACTGAACAGGTTTTTTGGGTCGGTCTTCACAGTGGAAGACACAAATAACATGCCAGCGACTGATAGAAATGAGGCTATGACAGGTGAGGACCTTGAGAGGATTGTTATCTCTAAGGAGGGAGTGATGGGCAAGCTAATGGGGCTAAAGGTAGACAAGTCTCCTGGCCCTGATGGAATGCATCCCAGAGTGCTAAAAGAGATGGCTAGGGAAATTGCAGATGCACTAGTGATAATTTACCGAAATTCACTAGACTCTGGGGTGGTCTCGGTGGATTGGAAATTAGCAAACGTGACGCCACTGTTTAAAAAAGGAGGTAGGCAGAA